>NC_138141.1:44833966-45178966 GCF_964188305.1 Podarcis bocagei | reverse complement strand
CGCAGCCTCTCCATCTCCATCTCCAACCGGAGTTTGGCCTGAAGGGTAGGGGGAGAAGGAACCGATGAGACGCCCAAAGGAGGAAGGCTCAGACTTTGCCTCTCTCTCTGCACAAGCCGGGAAGGGTCCATGATAAAGCAGGCAGAGCAAAGGGACCGAAGGGAAAGGGACATCGCACTGCCTAACCTGCTCACATTCCCCACCCACCTACAGCAGCAAAAAATGGTCTCCCCACCCAAACGAGATCAGTTTTGCTACTGGATGGCACAGAGCACAGCAGGCCCGGCTGGCCCAAGAGATGTTCTCCTTCTTCTTTCCCTCCTTCCCTGCACTGACCTACACAAAAGGACTTCTCTTCCCTACTCCACCCAGGACCACAACCTACCAGTATTTGCAGGGAAACCCAATTCTGTCCATCCCCGTGCAGGGAACCACAGGAGGGCAGAATGCAGTTGTGCTCAGGTCCCAGCTGGCTTGATGCAACAGGGCTCATTTTGAGGTTCATAAGAAATACAAATCGGATTTTAAATACTGTACCTCATAAGGGCTGCATCTAACTACTTTTTATCTTGGAGCAGGCCCATTGAAATTAATACCTTAAGTTAGTCATGTCTATTATTCAATGGGTTTACTCTGAATAGTACTAAGGTGGGCTACAACCATAAGAACAGCCTGCTGGATCAAGCTCATGGCCCCCTCATCCAGCCTCCTGTTCTCACAGGGACCAGCCAGTTGCCCCAGTGGGAGCCCCACAAGCGGGACATGAGCACAACAGAAACTCTCCCAAACTGCAATTCCTAGCAACTGGTGTTCAGAGAGGAACCCCAGGTTTCTCTTAAAGCAAGGGTTGCTAACCTGCGGCTGGAGCACAGCATCCATTATCTCCCTGGTCACTGTGCCATGCCGCTTCACACACAGCCCAGCACACACCAGGGACTAGCACCCTGAACGGACCAGGAGCTAAGTCCTTTGGGTCCAGAGGTCAAAGGCAGAGCTACACGGCCAGCTCAGCAGCAAAGGCTCAAGGACTTGCAAACCCTTTGTGGGGTCCCTGCCAGACCTCAAACAGATTTCCAAGTTCAGTCTTAAGTCTCCTGCTGTTAGAAGTTGAAGGATTTGGAGGAAAGGGGACTATATAAGTATAATAAATAGAAATAATAGTGAATACAGGACTGCTGGGAAAACTCAGCCAGTAGAGCAAGAGACTCTTAATCTCAGGTTCAGGGGTTCGAGCCCCACGTTAGCCCCCAAATTCCTGCATTACAGGGGGATGGACTAGATGACCCTTATGGACCTTTCCAACTCTACAATTCTAGGCTTCAGTTTGGGGGGACACGACCCAAGCCCACTGCCCATGCAGTAAGCAGGGGAGGCAGAGACCCTTCAACACATCTCACCTTGGCCCTGCTGGAAAGCTAATTGCCGGCCTTTGCCTTTGTCATTTTCAGTCATCAATATGTATATTTTCCTATATACATAAAAATGCAAGGCTGTCATCATGCGCCCTGATTAGGAGATTTGCCCCATGGCAATCCTGGATTTGCGTAAAGAAAAGAGGAAGCTTTAGGGCAGGGTTTCCCAAACTTGGTCTCCAGCTGCTACTGGACTACAATTCCCATCATCCCTAGCTAGCAGGACCAGTGGATAGGGACGATGGGAATTGTAGCAGCCGAAGACCCAAATTTGGAAAAACCTACTCTAGGGTGTTAATGCAGAGGGGAATGGCAGGGGTAGTTGATGAAGGGAGAGAGCAGGGGCCCAGCCCCTAGTAAAACGCTGTCACAGGGAAAGCAGAGCAAGCTCATTTTCTGCTGCTCTAGAGGCAAGAACCTCAAGCAATGGATTCAAATTACAAGCAAGGAGGGAAAACTATCCAAAGGTAAGAGCTGGTCAACAGTAGAATGGACTCCCTCGGAAGGTGGTGCATAGAGGCTTTTAAACAGGCTGGCTGGCCACCTGCCAGGGATTCTTGAGCTGCGGTTCCTGCATTGCAGGGGGGTCAGACTAGATGACCCTCAGGACCCTTTTCAAACTCGACAATCCTATGATTCTATGTGCTTGCCCCGCTCTCCGGTCCCCTTGCCATCCCCCCCACATGACATATACACTTTCTGGAGAGAGAGAGTTATCTCAAATAGCTCGGCGCAACCTCGCCAGTCCCATCAGCACCACCTGTACTCTATCACACTTAAAAAGCTCTTTCATTTAGCTGGTGGGAATGAAAGGCCCACCAGCCGCCGCCACCAACCAAGAGGCAGAAAGGCCGCTGTGGGCTCTCGCATTGATCTGGCTTGTTTTGCCAGCCGCTGCCATCTTCCCCCCTCTGCCTGGCTCACGCTGGGGCAAGGCCACACTGGGAGCAGCTGGGCACTGAGCTGCGAGCCAGGCCGGCGCACAAAGCTCTGGCGCTTGGGGAGCACAGCAGCCCCTCCGGATCAATGGCTCTGAAAGGCAATTACTTACTCGCCTTGCCGCCGCTGCCTCCGCAGCCTGCATGGCTGCGTCTGCCTGCCTGTTGGCACCTTCCGGAGTCGCAAAGGCAGACACCTCTCCCTCTCCTGGGGCTGGCTGCCGAGGCTCCAACCAGCCGAACTGGAGCCGCAGCAGGAGAAGAATCACGGTGGCGGCAGCAGCAGCAGCTCAGGTGTGTGAAGGGAAGAGGACGGGACGGCCCACACACCCCTGTGAAACCGGCACACCCAGAAAACCGGCAGAGCCAGAGCCGGCAGAGAGAGAGGAGAGAGGAGGAGGAGGAGGAGGAGGCCCCGCCCAGACCAGGCCTTACCTGCTCCAGCATCTGGATGGTGCCTGCCTGTTCATCCAGCTCCTCCTCCTGGTCTTTGGCCTTGGCCTCCAGGTCCCGGAGCTGCTTCCGCACCTTGGCCAGAGACGCCTCATCCTTGGACTCCTGGGAGGAGAGGTCTTGCAGCTCGGCCTCCAGGGACTCCACCTTCTGGGTGACACTGGTGATGCTGGACTCCTTCTCCTGGGAAGGGAGGGACGCGGGGAATGTTTAAGTGCCAGGCAGGGAAGCTCAAAAGCCCCAGGCAGCCCCTCATGAGACAGGTGCTGCTGCTCTGGATCCCAAGAAAAGGCCATCGGGTGAAAGTGGAGGTGGAGGGAGGGTTTTCCTTCAGAGCACACAGCTTAGGGAAGGATCCTCCCTGGGCTAAAGGCACCCAAAGCCACACAGCTGAGGGAGAGTTCCAGCAAGGCCCTTTCCCAGCCTTCCCTGGGAACACAGGAAGTCGTCTCATACAGAGTCGGACCATTGGTCCACCTAGCTTGGTATCATCTGGAGACTGGCTTTCCGTCATTCCCAGAGATGTCGAGAATGGGACCTTGGGCTTCCTGGACGCAAGGAAGGTGTTGAGCTGCTGAAGTGCAGCCATTCCCCAGACCAGACCATTCTTCCATCATACTCAGGACTGATGACACTGACCAGCAGTGGCTCTCTGGGCCTCAGTGGCTCTTCCAGCCCTGCTCAGAGACACTGTTGGGGAATCATAGGGCAAGGAAGGAGATTTTCCGACACTGGAATGGATTTCCCCTGCAGGTGGTGGGCTCTCCTTCACTGGGGGTTTTTAAGCAGAGGTAGTAGGACCATTTGTCCAGGATGCCTTAGTTGAGATTCCTGCCTTGCCGGGGGTTGGACTAGACAATCCTTGGGGGGTCCCCTTCCAACTCTATGATTCTGTGACTGAATCTGGGACCTTATGCATGCAAAGCTAGGTCCTCATTTCCCTTCTGGGGGTGGTGGTTCAGTTTTCAACGCTGCAGGACAGAGCACCCACCTCAAGCTGCTGCTTGAGGCTGAACACCTCAGCGATGAGCATGTCCTTCTCGCGCCCCAGCTTCTCCCGGCCCAGCTTCTCGCGATGGGCCTCTTCGTGGGCCTGTGAGAGCTCGCTGTCAAACCTGTGGGTGAGAGAGACACATGCGCAACTCAGAGTCTGCGCTCTGCTGGCTGAGGATACCTAGCCTGCTCCCTCTGCCACCTGGGCTGCAGCAACAGCTGCCTTCCTCCATTCCTTAGTGCAACTCCATCTGCTGCATGTTTAATTTAATATAAATATGTATACGTTGCTGTGGGGGGGGGTGTCCGCCGAAGCAGCTCTCAAACGTAATTTAAAAAACACAAACAATAAACTGAAATTATGAACCAGCAACAACTTCACTAAAAGCAACGCAGCAGCACCGTTAAGAAAACTCTGGGGACAAGGCAAAAACAAGAGCATGTCTAATTTAACAGAACCATTGTGGTGGTGTTTTCTGAAGTATAGGAGGGCAGAGTTTAAGCAAGACTTCCAGGGCCTGTGCGCCAGTGAAGGTCTTGCTCCACATCCCCACAACCTGTGGCTCAGATGGTGGCAAGACATGGAAGAGTCTCAGCACTCCATACTGAGGTCCAGCTGGGAACTGCCACCACTAGGTAAGAAGCTGGGAGGCCCCTGGGCTCCACCCTGCTCCCAAGAACATCACAACTATGGAACTATGGAACTCCCCTCCACAGGAGGCAGTGAGGACCAATAACTTGGGTGGCTTTAAAAGAGGATTAGACAAATTCATGGAAAAGAAGGGCTATCTGCCACCACAGCTGGAGGCAGCACTGCTTCTGAATACCAGTTGCTGGAAACCGCAAAGAAGGGAGATTGCTGTGATTGCTTGCAGGTTTCCCTGTGGGGCATCCGGTGAGAACAAGATGCTGGACTAGATGGGCCACCGGCCTGATCCAGCAGGCCCGTCTTATGTTCTTACATCGGGAGCATGACAGCGTCTGTCCTTGAATCAAGGCCCCTGCCGAAAGAAGCTTGTTCAGGCCCAAACCATAAACTGAGAACGTCGGTTTGAGAGCTGCTCACATGCACCTGATCTTATCCCAGCAGCCAGAAAAGCAAGAATTTTGCTTTTTAAAAAGTTGTTTTTAATGAACTGCTAATACTTCCATTTTTTATGGGTATTAGAACCACAATGGCTTGTTTCTGGAGAGATCTGAACAAGGCCAGTATTTATTTCTGGTGTGGGAACTTGCTTTATTAGATAAAGCTCAACCCACAAGCTATGCACTTCCAGGGAAAAATGTTTTTAAAAAATAAAAATTGCAGAGGTTTGCTTTCTTTTTATTACATATGTCAATAAGGAAGAACACGGTCCATCACCTCCCTCTGCTTATCAATGGATTTCGTTGATTCAATAATATATGCTATTATTGCTCTCTAAGATTCATCCCACCGGTAACACTAATGGGTTTTATTTTATCCCATGTTTAAAAGCATACTCAAACTTTTACTTTTATTGTACCAGCCTGGTATGTGTGTGTGTTGCTAATGATGTTAGCTCAATGAAAAGAAAACAGGGGGAAATTAAAGGGTTTCCTCACAAAAGCTGAATTCTGCACTTGCTATTGAACTGATCGCACGGCGGAAGACCTGACGGACGGGTGGTTCTGGAGACAAGCCTGCTCCCACCTCGCTGTTTTGAAATCAACCTGCAGCCTCGATAGCTGCGCACACAGAGCCCTGGCACAGCCATGGGGAGCTCGTTTCGCCTCCTTCCCGCCCCCTCCCTCCCTCTTGAAGCTTCTGCCTGCCACCCGCCTGCCACCCGCTAGCTGGGTCCCCTGCCAAGAGCCTTCCCCCCCCACCCCTCTGCTTTAAACCTGCTCTCAGCTGGGGGCCTCTCAACTCCTCTGTTTACAAGCCTTTAATTTCCACCAGAAGAGCCGCAAAGCAGGGAGCAAATTGCAGAGAATCCTCCCCGGTGCCTTCCCTGAATTGCTAATCGAAAGATCCTGCCTGTTATTGTCGGGGAGCTGGGGGGGAAATTAAGAGAGGTGTGGAGGATGCAAGGTGTGTGGGAAGGTGGGGTTAAGGGCTTGCTGGCAGAGAGAGACAGCGAGCAGAAAAGTCAATGAAGATGAAAGCCTGCACAGGAAAGGAGGGCTACCAAGCAGGCACATGCACACACAGCGTTCAGAGTTCCTGCTGGGTCTGGGGCCCAGCTAGCCGAGCATCTTGTTCTGGACACTAGCCACAATGGCTGTGCTCTTGGAAGCAATATTTCCGCTGGGAATCTCAAGTGGGGAAGGCGCTGTTGTGCTCAGGTCTTGCTTTCTGGCTCCCCCCTGGGAAATCTAGCAGGCCACAGGATGCCGGGCTAGATGGGGCCCCCTTTGGCCTCATCCAGCAGGACTCTTCTGATGTTTACGGGTGGCGCAGCAGAGTTACAGATCAAATCAGGGAAGCCCTGAGTTCAAATCCCTGCCCAGCCAGAGAGGGAGAGGGAGAGGGAGAGGGACTGTCCCCAGCTAACAACCTTATAGGGTTGTTGTGAAGGGTAACTTGGGCTAGATGTGGCCTTAAAACAAAAAGCAGCATCACGATAGATGCTGGAGGCAAAGACCAAGAGAAGGCCTGTTGCCTCTCCTGCCCCACTTGTGGGCTTCCCAGGGCTAGCCACAGCTGGAACCCAGAATGCTGGAGGACATGGAGCCTTGGCCTGAGGCAGCAGAACTCTTTTTATTCCTTCTGTCAGCTGTGCAACAGAGCTAGCCAAACTCAAATGACTGGTATCTGGGGCTCCAGATGAACCCCATGGGGTGTGTGAACCCCACTGACTAGAGCCACCCAGGGGTCCTGCCCTACATCACCGGAGGCCTCAAGGACTCTCTCTTGCAGGGCAGGAGAAAGCCACAGCGGAGCCGGCGCAAACTCCTCTCCAATTTCTATCCTTGGCTCCGTGGTGAAACATCAGTGTCGCCCGCCCATTTATTTAGTGACCCATGTTAAACGTCCAGTCAACTAATCCCCATTCTTCTCCGCGCCGAGTAATAAATAGCGGCATTAACGCGGGCTCTGCTCTTCGGAAATTGAAATTAATTAGGTTGATTCTCTCACTCGCTGGGTCTCTCTCTTTTCTTCCTCTCTCTTTCTGCCGTGTGATCATTACCATAATGAGATGAAAGCGTCTCCACTGCTTAATAACATTTTTTTCCTTAGGAGGAAAAAAAAAGTGAGCGGAGTCTCGTAATGGGAGAGGAGATGGTGAGGGAAGGAGAGGGCGGGGGGGGGGGGGAGAAGGATGGAGGGCACAGTCCAGGCTCTGATGCCAACGGCTCTCCAGACAACTTCTCAGTTCCTTAATTGCTCATCATTAGATGGCACTACCTGGATTTGCAGCAAACAGCAGCAGCGGGGGTGGGGGTGGGGTTGGGGGAGGGACACACTGGCTGCCTTCTCTGGCCATTCTGCCCCAACAAAGTTGAGCAGTGAAATGAGATGCAGATTGGTGGGGAGAGGAAAGTTAGGTGAACCTCTGCAACACACAGGGACAAGGCAGTAGCACCCACAGAGACACAGCTGGCATCTTCCGCACAGGAGGGGACACTCTGCGATGGGACTCCTGGGGGTGGCAAGCTAAACTGGGGGTGGGGGCTCTCCTGGGGAAGGAGCAGAGAAACCTGCACATAGTTAAACTGTGGAACTCACTTGCAAAGGAGGCGGCGATGGCCACCAACTTAGACGACAGCTTTAAAAGAGGCTTAGACCATTTCGTGGAGGAGGTGAGGGCCATCGAAGGTTATTAGCCAGGATATCATAGAATCATAGAGTTGGAAGAGACCACAAGGGCCATCGAGTCCAACCCCCTGCCGAGCAGGAAACACCATCAGAGCACTCCTGACATATGGTTGTCAAGCCTCTGCTTAAAGACCTCCAAAGAAGGAGACTCCACCACACTCCTTGGCAGCAAATTCCACTGTCGAACAGCTCTTACTGTCTTACTATGGCTCTGCTCTGCCTCCATGGCTGGGTGGGCAGCAATGCTTCTGACCACCAGATGCTAGAAACCACAGGGAGATGGCTCTGATGCTCAGCTCCTGTTTGAAGGTTTCCCACAGGCATCTGGTCGGCCACTGGAGGACAAGATACGGGACTAGGTGGGCCACTGGCCTGATCCAGCAGGTTCTTCTTCTGTTCTTGACGGTCAAATTAGCACAATGCTGAATTCCACCCAATAATTAAAATTACACAGCACTGGGCGGGGGTGAATGGACCTAGGACTGGGCTTCACGGGCTGCATTGTTGAGCTGTGCTCCCACCAACACACCCTGAGGCAGGTGCTACAAGGCACAGCTGTCAACCTTTCCATTTTCTTGTGAGGAATCCTATTTGGAATAAGGGAATTTCCCTTTAAAAAAGGGAAACGTTGACAGCTATGCTACAAGGGGATGTCAGAAATTTGTTTCTACAGAACCAGACCGAGCAGAAAGTCGACTGGGCTCTATCGGCAGATCAGCTGGGTGGAAGAGGCAATGTGGTGCGGTGGTTAGAATCCTGAACCAGGACCTGGGGGACCAGGGTTCAAATCTTCCCTTGGGTGTAAACCCCACTGGGTGACTTTGGGCCAGTCACTATCTCTCAGCCTAGCCTACTTCACAAGGTTGTTGTGAGATTAAAATGGGGAGGGGGAGAAGTGTGTACACCACCCTGAGCAACTTGGAGAACAAACGAACAAAATGATCTGAAGTAGATGAGACACGGGTTTCTGACTCCCAGATTGCTTCACCATAGGTCCCTGGACACCTTCTCAGGTCAGATGATGATGCCATCTTGCTGAAGGTCAGGGCCCAGTCAGTGCCTGGAGGGGGGAGACCACCTTGGGACTCTCCCCCCCTGCACTGCATGCTGTTTTGAGTGTCACAGTGACAGATGTGAGAAGCATTCCAAAGCCACAGCAACAGCAGAAAGAGGCCTCCCACACCCAAAGCCCCTTCCCTAAAAAGCACCTGTTGGAATTCCTGATTTGTGCTAAGAATAGATCTGTACTTTGCACATGGAGGCTGCCACAGTCTGCGGCTGGGAAGGTGCATCAGGGAATTGGCACCGTTCTACAACGGCCACCAGCACCAGTGAGCTGCTCTTCCGCACCCAGCTGCAGTCGGCAGGCCTTGGGGATCTTACAAGGAAGAGCTCTTCCCACTCCTGCCCGGCGACTGGCTCAAGGCCCTCCCTGCCACCCGCCTCTCACCTGCGCTGCTTCTTCTCCAGCTCGTGGTTGCGGCCTTGCTGGCCTTCCAAGTGCAGCTTGGTGTCCTGCAGCTCGGCCGTCAGCCGCTGGCACTTCTTCTTCAGCGTCTGCAGGGCACGCTGGCTCTCCTCGCTGTCCGCTTGCAAGTCGGTCAGCTGTGAAGGGAAGAGGGCCGTCAGAGGGCCTGGGAGAAAAGCCTGGCTGCGGGGTCAGGCCAATGGCCCATCTAGACCAGTGTCCCTTTCTCACAGTGGCCAACTAGATGCCCCAAAGGGAAGTCCACAAGCAGGGCCTGAGCCCAACAGCCCCTCTCCAGTTGCTGTTCCCCATCAGCTGGTATTCAGAGGTAGACTGTGCCTGGGCATGGAGACTCTCCTTAAGAAGAGACTGGCTGCTGAGCCAGGCCAAAGAAGACCCACCTCGTCCAGTATCCTGTTTTCACGCTGGCTGATCAGATGGGCTGATCAGGTGCCCCTTATGGGATGCCAGCAAGCAGGACCCGGGCACAAGGGCTCTTTCCCACTCCTGCAGCTTCCATCAAGGGGTATCCAGGAGCATTGCTGCCTCCTATGCCCTTTTCAAATGTGTGAAGGGGTGTTATTGGGTTGTTGTTTTTATTTTGATTATGTATTTTGTGGTTTTATATTCTGATTTTATTCTGTGAACTGCCTCAAGACCTGCGGGCACAGGGCAGTGTATGAATTAAATATAAATAAATAAATAAATCCAACCATAGAGGCAGGGCATAGCCATTTGTGGGCTTGGAGAGTACTGAACGATTGACTTAGTCCAAATTTCTGCCCCTCCCCACACAAACCCTCTCCATTCCAATCTCTCTCTCTCCCTCTCACTTTCTCGCTCACAAAAGATTTAATATGTGCCACGACCAGACAGCAAGTGGATCTCCCAGTGCGTTTACAGAGCAAACTGTTCCCAGGAGTATTAAGGCAGCATCACGGGCCACATGACACAGGCCACTGCAATGGTCAGCCTGTTTCCTTCTTCCCTACGTGGTGCCCAAGTCTGGCCAGAAATCACCCCCCCCCCATTTTAGGAGCAAAGAAGGGAAGGTTGTGGGACTCGTTGTGCAACGGCAGCTAAGTTGCCACACTGTGCCAGCAGCCAACACAACATGCCCATAAAAGCAGAGGCGGCAAAGCAAAACAGTGGAGGGAGCTTTTAAAAACTTAAATGAAACAGACAACTGGACAAAGCACCTTGCAAGAGCACGCAACTCCAGCCAATTAGTCACGAGTTGTGGCAGAAAAGGGTGGGAAGAGCAAGGCATCCTGGGAAATTGAGAGAGAGGGATGTGCTTTGGCAGCACAGAGGAAAGGGCTGCCCGGTCGGTGCCCAGCGCATCAAGGTGTGCTGAAGGGAGAGGGAGGAGGAGGAGAGGCCAGGTGACCGTGAAAGAGAGAGAAAACTGACCCGTCGCTCCAGCTGCCTCTTGCCCTGCTGCTCCACCTCCAGCTTGTCCTCAAACTCCTGCTGCAGGCGCTTCTTGGTGAAATCGATCTCGCGGACGGCGCGCTCGTACTTCAGGCGCCACTCGCCACCTGCAAGGAGAAGGAGGAAGATAGAACAGAGGTTAGGCGGCCAAGGATGAGCTGAGAGAAAAAACCTCGTCCTTATCCCCGAGCCCGCAGACACAGGCGACCACAGGTGTCACTTTGTGGAGCAAGGACTTGGTGGCAGATGGGTTGGGTTCAGAAATGAAAACGTAAGGACATAAGACAAGTCTGGCTGGATCAGGCCAATGGATCCTCTAGTCTAGTTCTCACAGTGGCCAACCAAACGCCCCAAGGGGAAGCTCACCAGCAGGACCCAGGTGCAAGATCACTCTGTCCCCCTGCGATTCGCAGCAACTGGCATTCAGAGGCATTATGCCTCTGATGGAGGTGACAGAACAGAGCCATCATGGCAAGTCACCACTGACAGCCTTGCCCTCTATTAATCTGTCAAATCTAAACACTTACATTTCCAGACCAGCCTCTCCAAACCATGAGGACTAGTAACTTAACTTTAAACATAAGAGACCAAAGCTTGAGCTATCTGAAATCCGTCTGCTTTGCATAATTCAGTCTACTGCCAAATAGAATTATGTATTCTGTGGTTTTATATTCAGATTTTATTCTGTGAACCGCCCTGAGACCTGTGGGTATAGGGTGGTATATAAATTCAAAAGGAAGGAAGGAAGGAAGGAAGGAAGGAAGGAAGGAAGGAAGGAAGGAAGGAAGGAAGGAAGGAAGGAAGGACTGGAGAATGGACAGAGAATGGGGGAGCTGGACACAGCCAAGACAAGGAGCAGGGAATGTGAATGTTTTTTAGGGTGGCCCACCTGAGTCGTCGTCGTCCATCTCGCCGTTGAGCTCAGCGGCACGGATGAGACGGGCCTCCATCACCTCCATCTCCATGGAGTCCATCTGCTTCTTAAGAGCATCGTACTTGGCCTGGAAGGCGGAAGAGGCAAGTCACTTCAGAACACACAAGGGGCTGGCAAGGCCGCTCCCCTGACCCCACTTCACCAGTGGGGCAGACCCTGCTGAGATGCTACTGTGCAGGAGGAGGCCAGGTGGCCAAAGGCAGGGCTGAGATCAGACGGGCCCCGAACATTATTATTGCATTATTCAACTGCCTTTTACATCCATGCTAAGGCAATTCACAAATGCTTATAATAAAAAATAGCTAAAAATAGTTTTTAAAGGGGAACAAAGTGAACACCTTAAGGCAGAGAGACTCCCAGCTGAGAAAGCTTGTCGGAGCAAAAATGCCTGCAATGGTTTCTGGAGAGTTCAGATTGTGGGCGCCTGTCGTGTCTCGACATGGATCCTGTTCCCCAGAAGGCAGGCAGCCGCACTGACAGCCCTGCTCTGCGTTACTGCAAAGTGGGCTTCAGATACTTTGGGGACACAAGGTGGGAGTTTGTAGCAGCTGGAGGCTGGCAGCTTCAGCAAGCAGGCAGAAGCCCAAGGCTGCTTTCTTGTGGGGATTTGTTTCCTATTTATTATTGCTATGTCTGCGTTCACCCAATGCAACCTCAGGGACCTCCCCTGTGCAGGGGTCAAACGCTCAAATCTCCCACGCGCTCAGGAGCACCACCGCTTTCCAGAGGGAGGAGAA
The DNA here is from genome assembly GCF_964188305.1 of Podarcis bocagei. Classification (NCBI taxonomy): domain Eukaryota; kingdom Metazoa; phylum Chordata; class Lepidosauria; order Squamata; family Lacertidae; genus Podarcis; species Podarcis bocagei. The sequence continues at coordinate 45,166,816 of NC_138141.1, read as the reverse complement.
ATGTCAAGCAGAACCAAACCTAGAAGCAGCATTCAAAAGAAGGCTGACCTGGCCCCCCAGGGCTGATCTCTTTTGGGGGGGCCAAGCAAAGCCCTCTATGTTTTATTTTGTTTATTTTAAAGCCATTTTTATGATGGCTCTTTTATTATTAAATTATCCCTTTGGGAAAGTACATTATTATCATCTCCGGAAACAATCTTTGGAAACTTCTGTCAAAGGGCAGGGAAACATGTGCTCAGAGAATTAGCCCTATCATACCACTTTAAACGGTCATGGCTTCACCCAAAGAATTCTGGGAGCTGTAGTTTATTGAGGGTGCTGAGAGTTATTTTAAATGGTTTTTGTTTTGTTTTGTTAGTTGTATGTTAGTGTTTTGCAGTTGTTGTTGTTTTTTGTATTGTATTGTATTATTGTATGTTTTTTCTTTTTTGGTTTTTTGTAGTGTTGTGTTCAATTTGTTGGAAAACTAATAAATATTATTATAAAAGGGGGGAAAAAGAGAGTTATTAGAACACCCTCCACTCCCTTCTCAGAGCTACAATTCCCAGGATGGCTTAACAACCAATCCTTCTTCATGGGGAACTCTGGGAAATATAGTTCTGGGAAAGGGAACAGGGGGTCTCCTAATAACTCTCAGCAAACAAACGACAATTCCCCAAATTCTTTGAGGGGAAGCTAAGCCTGATATTGACTTAAATGCATGGTGTGAATGTGGCTTTAGTGCCACGCAGGAACCCAACTGATCTGGCACAGAAAGCTGAATGACAACCATGGAGTCTTTCTTTGGGGTGGCCAGGTTGGGTTGGGGCTGAGGAGCACTTGCTTAGCCCTGCCCCACCCCCCGCAAAGCGTCCTGGGTTCTGCCCCACTTGGCTGACCTGCAGATCCTTCATGTCCTTCTCTGCTCGCAGCCGCTCTGCTGTCTCAGCGTCCAGGAGCTGGGAAGCAGATTCTCCCGTGTTCCTCTCGTCGGTCAGTTCTGAGCTCAGCTCCGAGATCTAGAGGTGGGGGAAGTAAGTGGCAGGGTTGGGATTTTGCACACTACTTTCACTAATATGTGCCCTTTTTATGGACACTTTACACTAGTTTATGCCTTTATGCACCTGCCCTGTGGAACGCCCTCCCACCTGATGTCAAAGAGAAAAACAACTACCAGACTTTTAGAAGACATCTGAAGGCAGCCCTGTTCAGGGAAGCTTTCAATGTTTAACAGACCACTGTATTTTAATACTTTGTTGAAAGCCTCCCAGAGTGGATGAGGAAACCCAGCCAGATGGGTGGGGTATAATTAATTAATTAATTAATTAATTAATTAATTAATTAATTCTAGTGCACATTCCTTGGCTGGAGACCAATATTGGAAAATTTGGATTAGGGTAGGTTCACTTTGAAATGCAAAATTATTTGAATTTCTTCCCCTCTCCCCCCCCCCACCATCCCTGCTGGGACGTGACCTGATCTAAAGTAGTTCACGACAGCAGCAGCAGCAGTACCCCCATCACCACCACCCTACAAATACATGGTATAAACAAACCAACAAAGAAACGGCTCTCCGGCCGCCTGTCTGGGTTAAAGGTGTGTCTGCAAAGGCTGGATCCTGCTGCACTAAGTCCTGGGTTGCTGCGTGCAGCTCCTGACTTGGCTCTCAGGAGCCTGGATCCTCGTGCCCTACACCCTGCTTCCATGCAGCTCCTAGCACTCGCTTCCGGGGCTGGAGCGGAAGGCTCACTTAAGAGGCGAGAGCTGGGGCATCCCGGGAACCACCTCACCTTGCTCTCCAGGCGGTCGCTGCTGAGTCGCAGTTCGTTCCTCTCCTTCTCCACCTTCTCCAGCCGGCTCTTCAGCTGCTGGATTTCCTCCTGTTCAGAAGGCAAAGGCAAGGTCAGGCCAAAGGCTGTCAAGCAGCAGCAGCAGCAGCAGTGACCAAGTCCCAAGAGTCCCTGCCTTGGGATTTGGAGCCACAGCGTTAGTCAAGAGAGAAAGACCTGCTTGGATCCAGGACTGTTATTATGACCATCTTCAGAAGTATTGTTTGAAGTTATATCCCACCTGCCCTCCCAACTAAGTCCAGGGAGGAAAACACACAAGCGACGGAACGATTAAAGTATACTTAAAATGTTTCCAATTCAGACACAGAACGGCATGCAGAAGGACCTCGATTAAAAAGGATCAGGGAGCAGGTGGGGAAAAGACCTTTCCCTAAGACCCTGGGAAGCCTGTGTCTTTCATCCAAGGATAGAGACAGACCTGAGCAACAGGCCACTTGTTTTTTTAATCTCCAGACAGGGAAATGAGCCGCTGTGCGTTTCTCCCTCCCAAAAGGCCTCAGGGCAACCTGAAACCTGCCCTGCACCATCTAAGCCTCATCTGAGTGTCTGCTGCCTCCTCCCTCAAGGCTCTTACAAGACGCAGGCTGGTGGCTTCACCACCAGACAACTTCCTTCCTCACCCGGCTCCTATGATTTGTTTACTAACTAGCCTGGGATTAAGAGTTCTGGAGGAGGAGTCAGAAGCTTGCACACTATTTGGTGATGTTTCAGCTCATGGGTAGGCAAACTAAGGCCCAGGGGCCAAGTCCGGCCCAATCGCCTTCTAAATACGGCCCGCGGATGGTCCGGGAATCAGCATGTTTTTACATGAGTAGAATATGTCCTTTTATTTAAAATGCATCTCTGGGTTATTTGTGGGGCATAGGAATTTGTTCATTTCCCCCCAAAAAATCTAGTCTTGCCCCCCACAAGGTCTGAGGAACAGCAGCCGGCCCCCGCTGAAAAAAAATGCTGACCCCTGTTTTAGCTGCTCTAATGTGGAGTTGGAAAAAGAAGTCCCTGCTGCAATGATCCTCCAGTTAAATACCTGGCAAGTAGGGAAGACCTCAGACGCTTCTGGTACTCTGCCCACTTTTGGCAGGCAAGGTAATTGCTACTAAACAGGTCAGGGTTGGGGAACCTCCAAGCCTCTGAATTTGGCCCAAGAAGTCATTCCGGGCACACCCACTTGTCAGTCACTTGATGTCACAGGATGTCAGGTGCAGAGAACCATTCTCCCTGACCATAGTGCTACGTGCCAAGATTAGAGGTAAGGGGGTTTCTTCTCTCCAATCTCGGCGTTGTCGCCAACTGAGCTCTACTCAGAGTAGACCCACTGCAAATAATGAGCTTTAGCTGTGTTTATTACCTTCAGGTCTACTCCGAGCAGGACTAGCATTAGACACAACACTTGGAGCTAAACAACACAGGGCTAAGATTGGAAATCAACCTCTGTTTCCTTTGATGGTAAAAGGCAGCGGCAGCAGGAGAAGCTTATCAGTGATCTCAGTGCTGGACAGCGCCAAGATGAGAGATAAGCCTGGGCTCACTCCCAGGCTTGAAATTTGAATCAGCGGGCATCATGCGATGCCAAGTGACCAACAGGCGGGTGGCACCACCCACCTGCTAAAAAATGGCCCGAGGGCAGGCTAAAAACACTTGTCCACCCCTGATGCCGGCAAAAGCAAGTCTTGCATGTAGACACAATGCCAGATGATAAACCCCTCGGAGGCAAGGGGGGAAATAAATGTAATAACAATTAACAGCCCTCCCTGAAAGCTTGGAGAGCTTCTGCCAGTCAGTGTAGGCAACACTAAGCCAGGTGGACCAATGACCTGACTCAGCATAAGGCTGCCCCCACCCCAGTTTTCCCCATGCAGCCCAGAGACGGTACGCACATCTTTGCCCCTGATCTGGTCCTCTGTGAGCTGAACTTCGATGAGAGGCCTGACGGTGGTGAAGAGTTTCCACCAGGGCCAGTTCTTCACCCCTTTGTTCTTCTTGATGTTCTTCTGCACACAGCGGATGGCCAGGTCTTGGATCTGCATCATTTGGGGGGGGGGGAGAGAAGAGGAGGAGAAAGAGGAGGACACCGGGTCAAGGAACCCCCCCCCCACACACACACACACTTCCCCAATGGGAGGCCTTGGCCTGAGGGTCAGTGTGGTGCAATGGTTAGAGCATCAGACTAGGACCTGGGAGACCAGAGTTCAAATCCCCACTTGGCCACTGGGTGTGACCTTGGGCCACTTCCTGCCTCTCTCAACCTCGCCTACCTCGCAGGGTTGTTGTGGGGTTTAAAGGAGGAGTAGGGAGAACTGCATATGCCACCTGGAGCTCCTTGGAGAAAGAGGTGGGATACAAGATGCAATAAAATACAAAACAAATGGAAAGCCTAAGGCGAGGGTGCATGTGGGGGTGTTCCTGAACTCTTCTGCGAGACTACACGTCGGGGAGAGAGGAGAATCTGCAGGCAAGAAAGGGAGTTACGCTTTCCCATCTTAAAATTAGTCATCATTCCGTCTCCTTTATTACTGTTTCCCGCTGGCAAAGCAGCCACCCCCCCAACCCCGGCCATAAAGCCTAATCTTGCCGAAAACATTGGGCCCGCTTGGCCGTCTCGTTTATGCACTCGGTAATAAGCGGAGGAGCTGACACAGCTCTTTAATCTGCACGCTAACGGCCTCTGCCCGCCCTGCTGCTGCAAAGAGCTCCCCCGCCCACCCCCAAGCAAAACAGGGAAGCTCAGTCGTGGAGCTGCTTGCTTTGCGAGCAGAAGGACCCTGGTTCAACCCTGGGGGGAAAGACTCTCTGCCTGAAACTCTGGCGAGCTGCTGCCAGTCAGTGTAGGCAACACTGAGCTAGATGAAGCTGGCTGCAAGATTATGGCAACTTCACATTTAAATCAGCTCTTTATTCAGAAGCATGAGGACTGGAATCTTTCTTTCTTTTTAAGGGGAAGGGCTGCAGCCAAGTGGTAGAGCTATCTGCTCTGCATGCAGAAGGCCCCGGGTGCAATTCCTGGCAGCATATTCTGGGAAGGGGGCGAGGCTAGGAACCTCCTTCCTGCATGAAAGTCCAGACAGCCACTGCTGCCAGTCGGTGGAGGCAATCCTGAACTGGATGAACACATCCGTGTGATTCAGCATAAGGAAGTTTCTGATGTTCCTACACTCCACACCATCCCAACCCGACGGAGAGAGACAAACTTGCCCCTCTGTTCTAGAGCCCCTGCAGGATTCCTTCCCCACGCCCAGGACTCCCTTCCCATGCCTGGAAGAAGGTGAACTTGCCCTCCTCATCTTCTCCTAGGGATGGAGGGGACCCTCACAGCCGCCCCCTAATGTCATGAGAGACATCTCCCCCCACAAACATACACACACAGATATAAAAAGGCACATGTGCACCCATACAGAGAGAGGGAAAGAAAAAGAGAGAGAGAGACTCCATACCTGCTAGAGGATTAAAGATCCCTCTTCCCTAAACTTGGGGAGTTCCCAGCTGTGCTCTGTGCAGAGCTTGCAATCCTGGGCCTCTGCCCAGTGCCTGTGGGAGGCACAGCTGCCCATTTTAGGCCAAGCAAGGAGGCCGCCAGCAGGAGACGTAAACGCAAGAGGGGTGGCAAGAGCAGGATGGGGGGGGGAGTGTGTGTGTGTGTGTAAGAGAGAGAGAGACAGACAGAGACATGGAGGCAGGCTGACACTAATTCCCCTTCCTCCCCCCCCCCTGGACTTCTAAGGGCTCCCCCTGCCCCCACCCCCAGAATACCTTTCTCTTCTTGAAGTGCTGGCGTGCAAGGAAGCCCCGACAGGCTGCCTGGAAAAGCGTGATGTTTCTGCTCATCTGCTTATCCCGCTGCTCCTCCAGCTTGGGCAGTGTCCCTGCCCGGAAAAACACCTTTTCGAGGGGGGTGGGGGAGAAGATGGAGGGAGAAAGGGGGAAGGTTAATTCAAAGCACTCTATTCAAAACCATGAGGCCTAGAATCTTTATTTTTAGGGGAAGAGCTGCAGCAGTAGTAGAGCTACCTGCTTGGCCCGCAGAAGGTCCCAGGTTCAAGTCCCAGTGGCATCTCCAGGTCGGGCTGCAAGAGATCACTGCCTGGAATGCCAGAAAGCCACTGCTGCCAGTCTGGGCAGACAATGCTGAGCTAGGTGGGCTGTTGGCCAATGGGCCCATCTGGTCCATGATCCTGTTCTCACAGTGGCCAACCAGACACCCTTAATGAGAAACTCAGAAGCAGGATCTAAGCACAACAGCACTCTCCATGGGCAAAGAACTTACATTATTGGGTTGTTATTGTGTATGCATTGCCTAAACACCATGCTCTGGGTTAGGGTAGGGTATTTAATTATATAGTGATATGTTGTTGTTATACAGTGGTACCTCTGGTTGTGAACGGGATCCGTTCTGGAGGCCTGTTTGCAACATGAAAAGAGCGCAACCCGCAGTGGTGCGCCTGCACACGTGCGGGTTGCAATTTGCCACTTCTGCGCATGCTGCGACATCATTTTGCGCGTCTGCGCATGCGCAGTGGCGAAACCCGGAAGTAACCCTTTCCGCGGAGTACTTCCGGGTCGCCGCAGGACATAACCTGAAAGAATGTAACATGAAGCGGACATAACATGAGGTATGACTGTATATTGAAAGAATTCAACAAATAATTTAAAACAACAACAAAAGGAGGGCAGAGGAGAACACCTCTCCCCTCCTGTGGCTCCCAGTGACCAGTATTGAGTATTCAGAGGCATCACTGCCTCTGACCATGGAGGCAGAGTGTGGCCACGGACCCTGCAAGTTCTGCAGCCCGCCTTGCTTCTGTTGAGGGGGATCTGGGAGCTAACTGCCCAGTGAGCTGCTGCCCAGCTTCTGCTCTGAGCAGCACCAGAGGCTAATTTCACTTTGGAGCTTTAAAGGGGGTGGGGAAGGAAGGCAGGGAAGTACGTGCCCAGCTCAGCCAAGCCTGCCCTCCGCTCACTTTGAATCCACAGGCTCCCGGAGCGTGCTGAATTGTTGTGACAAACCTTCGCTTCCTCCTCCCCTCCCACGCCGGGCAAGTCTGTCCCCTCGCATTAGGCAGCGGTGAGGCAGCCGGCAGTGGCACGGCTCTGACCGAGTTACAGGAGGAAGAGAGGCCCCTCTCCGTTGAACTAAAAGCAGGCCAGAAACTGGCGCTGCAGCAGCTGCGTCCTCTGCCCTGTGACACTGGTGGCTCCTGTCCAGTGAGGTACCCAGCCACACACACACACACACACACACACAGCTCAGTCCTAAGGGCAAGTCATGCCAGTCTGTGCATATTCTAGAAGGGGGAAGCCAGAGAATGAAGCTCCCAACCATCTGCATTTCTGTTTGCAAAAAAGATAAACGTTTCTAGGCCCAGTCATTTATTTATTTATTACCCGCCCTTCACTGTAAGGTCCTGGGTTTTTTTACAGCATGAAAAACAACATTGAAAACAATTTACAGCAACTTGCAACCATACAAACAAGGTGAGTCCTAAAAACATACACCTCATGTGTCAAATGCCAGGGGAAAGAGGGGCGTATTCAGGATTTGCCAAAAGCTGTATAAGGAAGGTGCCAGATGCAACTCTGTGAGGAGGGCACTCCACAGCTTAGGGGCTGCCACAGAGAAGGCCCTCTCCACCTGGGCCACCACCACCCAAGCTTCTGAGGGCAAAGGCACTGCCAAATGCTTGCTGCGGTTTGGACAAGCTGAAGCTTACGAGTCATCTTCAAGGGCAGCCCCACATAGAGTATGTTGCAGTAGTCTAGCCTGGAAGTTACCAGGGCATGGGGTAGGCCGACAAAGTCATGCTCCAGCACCCAGTCCTTTCGACTCAGCCTTTAAGGCTTGTTCCAGACAAGCCAAGTTCACCTGCCCTACACGTCTCTGCAGGCTCTGAGCATCAACTGATTCTAGGGCCTTGCAAAGAAGTGTGCCTTTGCCCACACAATCGGATTTCTCCAGACACCCCTTCCCAACCCTCCCACCTGGAGGGGACACAGTCCAGCATTCACAGCCTGGCCACAGACCTTTCTCCACCCCCACCCCCCGAGTGAGGAGACAGGCCCCTCCCTGAAGGCACACGTTGGTCTTACCCGACTCAGGCCCATGTGGAAGCTGCTCTTCTCCAGTTCCAGCGACTCCAGGAGCTCCTCCACAGCCTAGGAAAGGGGGGAGAGAGAGAAAGGTGCATCAAGCACCAGCAACCACATTAGCAGAGGGCATGCTGGGAAGTGCAGCCAATAACTGGAGACCAGCTGCAGAGTGCCAGCTTTCCATGCAGCTCAAGGGCAGCTCCAGGTGTGGCTGGCAGAGGCTGCTAACCGAAACCCAGTGGAGCCCTCTGCCAGTGTAGACAACACTGGTCTGGATAGCCTAACAGTCTGGTTTTATAGAAGACAGATTTGTGTTTTGGTTTGGTTCTTGTTTCCATTATGTATTTTGTGTTTTTACCGTATTTTTCGCTCTATAACACGCACCCGACCATAACACGCACGTAGTTTTTAGAGGAGGAAAATCCGTATGCATGCCACCCGTGGGCATTCCCTCCATAACACGCACAGACATTTCCCCTTAATTTTTAGGAGGAAAAAAGTGAGTGTTATGTTGCAAAAAAATATGGTATATTCTATTTTTATTTTGTGAACTGCCCTGAGATCTACGGATGAAGGGGGGTATACAAATTTCATTAAAAATAATAATTTCGTAAAAGTTGTATGTTGCTTTTGTTAAAAAACAACAACTGATTAAACGGGCAAAATTTTTTGGTTATAATATACAGACAGAGCAGTGGGAACATATGTGGACTAAGAGGTTTAAATTTACATTGGGTTATGATCTTAAAGGGAACTTCATAAAATGATGTACTCCTGGGAATCTATTTAGAATGTATATTGGTGTTTCAAGTGTTTGCTGGAAGGCAGCTTCCGATGTAGCTGCGCTGCTCCCCACGCCTAGACAGGCCGCCCAGGACCCTGTTAGTGCCCAAAGAGTTCTGGGCCCGTTTCCTGACTGTCCATTGCACATGCAGCCACCCCCTCTTCTCCGCTTCAATAGCCTACATACCCGCCTCTCATCTGTGACGATGTAATTGCGCCCGTGCTTCTTGGTCAGGTGAGGGGCCAGGACGTCAAAGCGCCGCCGGAACTCCGCAAAGACCATGTGGTCGGGGTAGCCTGTGGGGAGCGGCACAGAAGCAGAGAGGGGCATTAATGGAGCAGGGCTGGAATGGGGAGAAGAGCACGGGGCGGGGAAAATGATACTAGAACTCAGGGTCCTCCAGTGGAGAGGAATGTATGAAGATCCGGAACTATACAAAATAAACGTCTCCCCATAGTGCATTGTTAACCTATGGAACTCCCTCCCACAGGAGGCAGTGACGGCAACCAACTTGGATGAGAAGATTAGAGAAATTCACAGAGGAGTGGCTTCTAGCAGTAGGAAGAAGACAGATGCTCACAAACAGAGGACGAAGATGAGAGCATGCTGTTTGCATCTAATAGCTAGTAGACTAAGGTAAACTGCTTCTGTACATAGAGGCCCCACTATACGAATTCATGGCTGTCGGCTGTAGGTTAATCATACAAGTTTTAAAAGTACATACAGATTTCAAAAACAGCAATTTCTCTGAAGCACAGAATAATATTCTGTTTGTGATGTGTTTGTGTGTCACAGCTGGCATCGTCTTAGAACACATCAATACATCTTTATTTATCCAGGTTTTATGGCCAATTGTTTTATGAAGTTTTTATTCTGCTGGTTTTAACTGCTGTCTGTATTACCTTACTATTTTGTTCTCAATTTTCTCTCTGGGCTCCCTTTGGAGATATTTGCATGCCATCTACTGCCCAATTATAAGCTTTGTTTTTCAAGCACAAACATGAAAAGAAGCAACAGGAATTCTCTGCCAAAAGATTCTCTTGTGGCTTCTTCAAAGACTTTGATACATACCACCAGCTTCTTTTTTAAAAAAATGTGTTAAAACATCACAAAATTAGAAATACAGAAAAGCCAACACTTTTTAAAAAATGGTTAAATGTTGTTGCCCTGCTAATAACCATATCAACGGGAAACAACAAGCCTCCCCATCTTTCATGAAGATGCACAAAAGGAACTACAACTTCAGCACAACGCAAGAAAACAAAGCCACAGGGATTTTCTGCCGAAAACATTCTCCTGCGGCTTTTGGAAAAAAGGCTTTTTCAAATATCTGAAGGGCTGTCACATGGAAGATGCAGCAAGCTCGTTTTCTGCTGCTCCAGAGGGTACGACCTGAACCGACGGGAGTCAAATTATCAATGGCTTCTAGCCATGATGACGATGCGCTGCCTCCACAGCTAGAGGCAACGATGCTTCCAAGTGCCAGTCGCTGGAGATTGCGGGAGGGCAGAGGGCTCATGCGAGGGTTGACCACAGGCCTCTGGCTGGCCGCGGTGAGAGAAGGAGGAGGAAGCTCCACTAGGTGGGCCTGATCCAGAAGGTTCTCACGTTCTTAAAGGAGATTCCAACTGAAATGCAGGAGGAATTTCCTGATGGCAAGAGCCATCCGACAGCGGAAAGGGCTCCCTTGGAAAGTGGTGGGCTCTCGTTCACTGGAGGTGGTCATCTGTTCAGGAATTTTAAACTATTCCTCCTGCACTGCATGGGGTTGGACTAGATGACCCCTGGAGTTCCCCCTCCCAGCTCTACAATTCTATGATTCATTGGAGATTTTTGAACAGAGGGCAGATGGCCACCTGTCCGGGATTTTCACGTTGCGGTTTCTGCATTGCAGGAGGGTTATACTAGGTGAGGTCCCTTCCAGCTCGACACTTCTATTATTCTAGTATACAGAGAGAGAGAGACACAGAGAGAGAGAGAGAGAGATGCACAGAGGAGAAAACAGGCATCACGCAAACTCTTCTGCATTGCAGGGGGTTGGAATAGATGACCCTTGGAGTTCCCCTCCCATCTCTACAATTCCATGATTCTGTGGCTTTAGTAAACTCTCGGCAGCCTACAGCGCAAACCAGAATGCACGTCTCCACATTTAAAAAGGAACGTATATGCCTCTGGCATCACCAAGTGCCGAGGGTAAAACACAAACACACACTGACACGAAGGAAGGAGCTAGGTGACCAGGCCTTCGCTTGCTAACTTCCCTGCAGCTCCCATTCAACCCAAAACCAGTAGACTGACAGAGGATTGGTCCGCCCCACGCTCAAATTCCAAATATGGCCATGAGGAGGGAGAGGAGGCTCCCCCTGGCATGGAAAAACTTGGCTGGCATGCTGAGATCAGCCAGGGAGTCATTTGAGACACAGAGCAGGAGAACGACCCACCCCTCCCCAAAGGCCTCACTATAAGACGGCGCTCAGCGTGTCAATTGCCATCTTTGGTTGTGCAGCAGCTCTCTGGGATGGGGGGAGAAGCTTCAGCCCACAAGGTGCGGCGGCGTTTGATGACATGCAACACCCCCAGAACTGAGCCTTGCAGGAGGCAACCGTCCAGGGGTGCAGAGCTTGTTTAGAAACAGAACGACGTTCGCAAGTGGCACCTCGGCAAACTTCTCATCTCGCAGTTAAGAGTCTAAACACTGGATTAGGGCTCGGATCTCCAGGGGAGATAAAAGCTTGAGTGCGCAAGAAAAACAGAGGGTTCCCCAGAAGTGGGGAGGGAAGAGCAATGGGAAGCTGCCTTGCACTAGGCCAGATGTGTTCATCTAAGCTCTGTGTTGCCTACTCTGACCGGCAGTGGCTCTCCAGGGGAGCTCAGGGAGAGGGGCCTTCTCTGTCACTTGTAGCCTGATCCTTTTATAAAGCCAGGGAGGCTTCTGGGTGCAAAGAATTTGCTGCCCCCCTAAGCTACAGACCAGGGGCAGCTGGTGCCCATTGGGGCAGGTGGGGCAAGAGGCAGGGACAACTCATGCTAGTTTTGTCCCCATCCTCCCTGCTGACTTCCACAAAGGGCAATGCTGAGACTGTGGAGGAGGAAGCTGACAAGCAGTTCCATCTTCTGGGTTGGTTGTAAGGCAGATGGGGCTGGGGGCTGGCTGAGGGTAGCCTAGGGTTGAATGCCTCAGTTGCTCAAATGGATCAGCCCCCACTGCTACTTCCCTTTGGCTTTTTTGGTGGTCCTGTCTCTGAGAATACGGGAGGCTGGATCAGATGCCCTTTGCCATCTCTTCCTAGTCTCTGCCAGCACACAGTTGGTTGGCGTTTGTCTGCCTCGGGAGGCAATGGAGGAGTGGAGTCAAACTGTCGGAAGGTTACAGCATCTGCTGTGGCTGTAGAGGCCCATACAGGAGAGAAATGTTCTGTTGCAGCTGGGGCAGAGGAAGGTGCCCGGTTGTGCTGCTGCAGATGCAGTAAGTTTTAAAACTACAGTGGTACCTCGGTTTAAGAACAGCCCTGTTTACGAACTACAGTGGTACCTCGGGTTAAGAACTTAATTTGTTCCAGAGGTTCGTTCTAAACCTGAAACTGTTCTTAACCTGAAGCACCACTTTAGCTAATGCTGCTGCACTATTTCTGTTCTCATCCTGTAGCAAAGTTGTTAACCCAAGGTAATATTTCTGGGTTAGCAGAGTCTGTAACCTGAAGCGTCTGTAACCTGAAGCGTATGTAACCTGAGGTACCACTGTATTGGATTTATGAAGTCCGCAAAACCGGAAGTAGTGTCCCGGTTTGCGAACTTTACCTCGGTCTAAGAATGGAAACCAAATGGTGGAAGGGCACCAGCGGCGGGAGGCCTTTATTAGGGAACGCACACCTCGGTTTAAGAACAGTTTCAGTTTAAGAACGGACTGTATATTGTTTACCAGAGTCAAAGCTATGTGCAAAGATTCCTACCCCCCCCCCAAAAAAAATCTCCCTTCATCTCATGGAGTGGGGGATGAGCTATGGCCTAATCTCTCATTGCAGCAGACAGACAGGAGCTACACTCCAGACTGGTAGAGGCTCTGCAGGGAGATTCTGCAACGCGTCACTGACGCAATGAAAGTGTCAATAGTGGTAGGTGTGCATTCCGCATTCTGCTTTATTAGTAGCTCTGCAACGTTTCTCCAGTGCTATTGGCATCTGGAGGGACGCTCACACAACTATTGTGCAACAGAAAATAAGCCGGTGCACTTTGGGCATTAAATGTCACAGGATTCCAGCAGGAAGGTTCAGGGTGAGTGTGGATTGGCAATGAAGCAGTATGGATGCCCCAAAAAGCATGCAGGCACAAACACTACTGAAAGCGGGATAGTGGATAATTGCCCCGATACCATCATGAACGTAAATCAACCTGAATGCACCATTCTGAAAGACACCAGAAAGGGCCCAGGGTTGTTGCTGTTATTGCTACGATGATGATGATTATCATGTTAATGACCTGTCCTTCGCTGTAAGGCCCCATGGCAAGATACAGCATTAAAGCACAGTATTAAAAACCAATTACAAACAATTTACAATTATAAAGATAAGATGGGTCCTAAAAGCATACACCTCAAGCGCCAAAAGTCAGGGTAAAGAGGTGTCTCTTCAGCAATTTCCAGAAGCTGCGCAATGGTGTCAGGGCACTTCTGTGGGGAGGAAGCCCCACAGCTGAGGAGCCACCACAGAAAAGGCCCTTTCCCCCTGGGCCACCCCCCTCCAAGCCTCGGAGCATGAAGGAAATACCCTTCCACAGATCTCAGCACCCAAGAGGGTCTGTAGGGCTGAAAGAATGATGGTTAAGCCCTACAGACCCATTCCGTTTGCACCAAGCCCTCTGAGGAAAGCCTGCAATGAAAGCGGAGGGCTGCCCCATAGCTCCCAATCCCTCCTCCCCTGCACAGCGAGTCCCTCCTTGTTGAAAAGGGGTCCAACCACACTGCTTCCCCCCTCCTCCCGGCTTGGGACGCGGCACGTGCCCACCTGCACCCCCACCCCACCCGCAGGCAGCGGGAACTAGAATGGATTCAGCTTATTGACTGTATACGGATTGCAATTAAATTTATGGGCAGAGATAGCGATGTTGATTCTTCAGGTCTTAATTAATCATCAGCATCATCGACCAGAGCAGCAGAGCCCCCTCCCCTCCCCCACCAGGCCATTGATCTTGGGCGCTGCGCACAAACATTGATCTTGCTTCAGAGCACTAACAACCTGGTTTTGAAATAATAAACACCAATTCCCCCACACATCTTTCGGAAGGCTGAGTACAGGAGGGCGCTTGTTCTGGGGTCTTCCCAAGGAGCAGGGGTGGAGGGGGATATGGATGGAAGCTTTTGAGGCAGGAAGAATAGACTACTGGCCACAGTTCAGAGGCAAGGAAAGCCGTGTTTGTCAGGGCTACAGGTTTGAAAAAGCATTTCTTTTCCAGGTGCCAAAGAACAGTTCTGCTTCCCTGTACTCCTTGCAAATCACACATTTATTTGCATTGCCCTCACCTGTGCCGTCACGCAGTCAAACCTGATTGGCTATGGAGCATCATCCAGTTTACTACATGGTCCCTGACTAATAAGAGGAAGAAACTGCAACAGCGGGGGTTGAATCAGATGGAAAAAGGAGACGACCCACAGATTTCCAAGTGCTTCTCAGGAGACAAGTCCAACTGAATGCTGGAAGTGGAGAACTTTCAGGTGAGCCCCAGGTATTCTCCTTCTGCCTTCCTAATCCAAACACATGAGCATGTGGCCTACTGCGTCTTCAAATCTCCCCCAGTGCAAGGCACAGATGAATGAACTGCCCTGCAGCCCCAACAGGATGAAACTTCAGGGTATCCAGGGGGTGGAACTCACAAGAATTTCCACTTGTGCAAAGGGGCTCCCCTTCTCCCCTGTATGCCCTGCACCCTCCCCAAACAGCTCCAGAGAGTAGGGAAAACCTCTAGAAGAGATTGAGGGGGGACACGGCAGAGAGGAGAAGGGGGGAAATCCTGTGGCACAAGTAGAACATAAGAGCCTACTGCATCAGGCGACTGCCCCACCTAGCCCAGCATCCTGTTCTCACAGTGGCCAGCCAGATGCCCCAATCAGAAATACTCAAGCAGGATTCAAGCCCTCCCCCTGTCGGCTGTTTCCAGGGACTGGTGTTCAGAAGCTGGCTGCCTCTGACTATGGAGGCAGTGCATAGCCATCCTGGCCAGGAGCTATTCATACCCTGCTCTTCCTTGCCCTGATGCGATGTTCACTTAGCACTCCATTGGATACAACCCAGGGACTTCATTACGGGCGGGGGCAGAGCGACGCCTCCTGCTCCCACAGCACATGCCTGCAGGTGATCACAACACAACTGCTCCGGAGGGGGCAGGGTACCAACCTTGGCGGTACATCCGAAGGGCATCGAGGAGCCGGGAGCCCCGGATCTGGGCCCTCAGGAGGGGTATGTCCAGCTGCATGAGGCCGGCCTCGCAGTGCTCCCCGTGGAGGTCCAGCTCGCTGGTGCTCACTCTCCGCGTGCACAGCCCTCTGGAGTCCCCACTCCAGCTGTCCGCCTTGGGCAGGAAACAATGCACAAAGTGGAGCTTGGACTTCTTGAGGGTGTCGATCAGCGCGTCCTGAAGGGAAGGGGGGGGGGAGAATTAGTTGAGGGCACCTGGAATGGGATGGATCAGCCCTCTCTGCAGACCCCAGGGTCCAGCTAAAGGGATCTGCAGAGGGCCGTGAATGTGCTTGTGTGTGCTCTGAGTAGCCTGATCTGCTGTGGCAGGTCAGGTGGCAATCATGCCAAACTCAGCCAACCAGTAAGGGGGCAACTGCATCAGCTCTGCTGTGACAGGTCAGCTTCATCAGTCCTCCTCTCCCTCTACTGTCACCCAGAAGCACCCATTCCAGCAAACTTCCTCAGAGGGAGAGCTAGGAAGCAGAAGGTTCGTTCTATCAGCTCTTGCCAAAAGCCCAGCTCCATCAGGCACCTCCGGCCCCTGTACTGTGCCTGTTGGTCATTATAGGAACTATAGCTTAGAAATTGATGCTTGAGTTTTCATTTTCATTTCCCTCATCCCTCCCTCTTTCCCCTTGCATATCATGCTTTTTAGACTGTAAGCCTGGAGCGGCAGGGACCGTCTTGTTTTACCTGGCTGCATGTAAGTTGCTCTGAGAGCCATTTTGGCTGAAGAGCAGGATACCAATGATCTAAGTAAGTAAATAAACGACAAGCACGAGTGCTTGCAAAGGCAGAGGGAAGGCCCTTTTGATCCCACGCTAGGAAAGGGACATCTCCTCTGCCAATGCAGCTGCTGAGCCCCCTCCTAGGAACAGATGCTTCCGTGGGACTGGGCTGCCTCAAAACAAACAGGGGGTCAGATACTGAGGCAAGCAGGCCCTGCAGGGAAGAAGTGATCCCCGCCAACCTCTCCTGAAAAGGCTCGTCTTCGTTCTTGCAGCGTTTTCAAGGCCAGCTCGGTATTGGGTCACACTAAAAACCGCGCAGTGCTTCCTTCTGGGCACACACAGAAAGGCACCTGCTCAGCCACAGGACCAGCTACAGGGACTCACCACTTGCAGCTTGATCTGGATGCAGACTGACTTCTTCTTCACGGCTGCCACACCCGTGGTGAAGGTCTTCCGCATGCTTGTGGCCCTGCGCAAAGCCAGCTGAGAGCCTCCTTCCAGACCAGCGATGGACCCAGACAGCACCATTCCTGTCCCAGCTCGGCCTGCGAAGAGGCTGCTGATTATTTTCCTGAGGAAGAGGGCAGAAGAGGGAATCAACACCATGGCCAGATGGAGGAGTGGACGCAACAGCAGCGGCAGCTAGCGGCCCAACTCCCTTCAAGGCTGTTGGGATGAAGCTGCTTTGGGGAAGGGGACTCCAGGCTGCACCAATTGTCCTTCCAACCAGCAGAGGGAGCACTAGATAATCAGGGACACCCCTGCTTCAGGTTAGGCGAGGAAAGGAAAGGGAAATAAGACCGTTTCTGGGGATAGAGAGGGGCAAGAGTAGCTTGGGGCCAGCATCTTCATGAAGATACCAGCGTGGGGTTAAACACATACACAGACATGCGATGATGAATGAAACAAGCACTTCTTCTTAGACTGGGACAGACTCCCTACCTGAAACCCAGTTGCTGTCAGTCCGTGTGGACAATACTGAGCCAAACAGACCAAAGTAAATGATTCTGCAAAGGGCAGCTTCCTATACAGTGGTACCTCTGGATACGCACACCTCCGGTTACAATTCCTTCAGGATGCGAATGTAGCAAAGTATTTTTCTGAGTTTCACCTCACACACATGTACAGAAGCGGTCTACCACCATGCACAGATGCACAGAAGTGGTCCCTCCGGTTGCGGAAACATCGGGATCTCCGGAACGGATCCCGTCCACAACCAGAGATACCACTGTATTCATCAGCATGACAACACCTTGCTTTATTTTTATGATAAGGCCAGAGCTCAGTGGCAGAGCCCCTGCACTGTAAGCGAAAGGTCCCAAGTTCAATCCAAGGCATCTCCAGGTAGAGCTGGCAGAGAGCCCTACCTGAAATTCAGGAGAGCTGCTGCCTAAACCTAACCCCTAACCCCAACTCTAACCAGTCAGGACAATACTGAACTAGATGGATCAAGTGCACTTTCCTATGTTCCTAAGAGGCACGGGCATCCTGCATCCTGCATCCCCAGTGGACAGGTGTGTTAAACAAAACAGAGGTTTGGCTTTGCCATAACTGCAACCCTTTCATATCTGATTTAGGGAGGAGAGAGAAAGCACTACTGTCTCATAACAAATGTAACTGATCTGTAGAAAAGACTTTACAAGCTGAAAAATGAGACAATGCACATACTTTTGTAAACCAAGAAAATCTTTAATAAAAACTGTTATATATATTTTTAAGGGTGAGAGGAAGGAAGGAGGAAGGGAGAGGAGGGCTGACACAGAGAGAGCAAAGGAGAGAGGATACTGTGCTTGCAACTTACTTCTGAGACTCCTGCAGGAGAGTCAAAGTGTTCTGGGATGCAGGATTCTGCCTGACATAGTTCAGCCAGCCCGTGGTGTCATATTCCACCCAGTTGGTGCCATAGCTGTGCCCCAGGAAGAAGTGCCGTGGCCTACTGCTTCGGAGCAGCGGGTTGTGCCCTGTAAAGAGAGAAGGCAAGGCACAAACTGTCAAGCAGACTGCTCCTCACTCACATCTGGCCTGCTTGGGTATGCCCAAAATCAGACACTGCTGTAGGTCCAGGACTCAGAGAGGGCTCTACCCAACGCCCCACACTAAATGTAGGCTTAAGGGCGCCTGCTTCAGACTAGGTGGTGGTGGTTGTTTTTTTTGTGGGTGCCCTCTGCATTATTATTAATTTGATTTATTACCCACCCTTCACCCTAAGGTCCCGTGGTGGGGTGACAACAATTTACAACATGGCATGAAAACCAGTTTTAAAACAAACTGCATGGCAATGTGGCAACAACAGGGCAGTGGTGGTGGATTTATACTGGGCTGTCTGCACATCATTCCTCTTTTGTTAGTTGTTCTGTGATGCTTCCCCAATGTGACGGCGTAATTGCTGCCTAGAGAGGCATTTGCACAACTATGGAGCATCGAAAGCTGACAATGAAAAATAAACCAGCACATTTGTGAATTAAAAGTTGCCGTATTTCAGCAGGAAGTTACAGGGCCGAAACAAAGCAGTATGTCCATCCCAAAGCTTTCCAACTCTACAATTCTATGATTCACAGGAGCAAAGAGAATTATAAACGGGATGGCATAGTACTGCTTTGATGCCACCAGGAGCACAAATAACCATGAATGCACGATAAAAGGGGCATCTGGAGGGGCTCCAAAATACAACAGGCAAATGGCCACGAGAAGCACTTTAAGAAGAGCCTGCTGGGTCAGGCCAAGGGCCCATCTAGTCCACCCCCCTCTTCTCACAGGGGCCAATCAGTTGTCCCAATAGGAAACCCACAAGCAGGACCTGAGCACCAGAGCCCTCTCCCCTCCTGTGCCTTCTTCCAGCAACTGGGATTCAGAAGCATCACTGCCTCTGACTGTGGAGGCAGAGCAGAGCCATCCTGGCTAGCAGCCACTGAGAGTCTCCTCCTCCTCCATGAATTTGCCCCATCCTCTTCTAATGCCATCCAGGTTGGAGGCCACTGATGCCTCCTAGTAGGAGCAGGTTCCATAGTTCAACTATGCAATGCATGAAGAATCATAGAATCCTAGAGTTGGAAGAGACCACAAGGGCCATCGAGTCCAACCCCCTGCCAAGCAGGAAACACCATCAGAGCACTCCTGACATATGGTTGTCAAGCCTCTGCTTAAAGACCTCCAAAGTAGGAGACTCCACCACACTCCTTGGCAGCAAATCCCACTGTCGAACAGCTCTTACTGTCAGGAAGTTCTTCCTAATGTTTAGGTGGAATCTTCTTTCGTGTAGTTTGGATCCATTGCTCCGTGTCCGCTTCTCTGGAGCAGCAGAAAACAACCTTTCTCCCTCCTCTAGGTGACATCCTTTTATATATTTGAACATGGCTATCATATCACCCCTTAACCTCCTCTTCTCCAGGCTAAACATGCCCAGCTCCCTTAGCCGTTCCTCATAAGGCATCGTTTCCAGGCCTTTGACCATTTTGGTTGCCCTCCTCTGGACACGCTCCAGTTTGTCAGTGTCCTTCTTGAACTGTGGTGCCCAAAACTGGACACAGTACTCCAGGTGAGGTCTGACCAGAGCAGAATACAGTGGCAGAAGAAGGACTTTGTTTTACCTGTCCTGAATCTTCCTACTTTTGAAGGGGAGTGGGGGGATGCTCATATGGAAGAAGGCATTTCCTGAGACAGTCAGCAGAATTCCCTCCCTTTACAGCCCTTGTTTTAAATTATTTTTCATAGAATCATAACACTGTAGAATTGGAAGGGACTCCAAGGGTCACCTAGTCCAATCCCCTGCGATGCAGGGATCGCAGCTAAGGCCAGCCCTCCTTGCGCCTCACCTTTCTTGTCTCCGTCCTGTGGGCCATAGTAGGTGAACAGCCGCTCCAGCAAAGTGTCCTCATTGCCTCCGGGCTGCAGCGACTCCTCCTCCAGCAACCACAGCAGGCCGCGGGCCTCGTCGGTCCGGGCCAGGGTGCGGACCTGCAGGTAGGAGCCGCCCAAGACCCCACACTGTGTTATTAGGGTCTGTAACCTCCACCAAGAAAGCTGGGTGTGGTAGGACAGGGAGGGAGGCAAGGGGGCGGGCGGGGGGCAACTTGCCCAAGAGGGGCTGCCCCGTTCCTGGGGGCAGCACTGTGTACTGCTAGCCATGTGCGCGCACGCACACACACACACACACCCTGGGTATCCTCCTCCCTCTGCGTAAGCTGCACACATCGCCACAAGCCTGCCTGGGAAAGCCCAGCCCTAGGAGCAATGAAGTGATGAAAGCCGGGGGCAGGCGGGGGCAGCCTTGCGCTCGGCTCCAGCTTTAAAAACAAATACTTTGCCCAGGAAGAATCAATACTTAATACCAGAGACAGGAGAAACACACATTGTCTAGTAAAATGTTCCCACACAAGACGTTTACTCGGTAGAAATTCAATCTGGAGGCTTAAGCAGCAAAATTACTCCCCGCAACTCAGCGGGGAGCAATTGGAGGAGCAGCTGCTCTCAACACACACACACACACACACACAGGCTTCAGTGCTGCTGCAGCTGCCACCCTTGGTACCTGAGGTTGCCAAACTCAGGAGAAAAGGGGAAGGGCCATCGCTTAGTGAGAGGGGGACCCTGCTTGGCATGCAGGATCCCAGGTTCAACCCGTGATGGGTGGAAATGTCCCCCTGCCTGAAACCCTGGAGAGACATAGCAGATACGACTGAGCTACAAGGACTGGTGGTCTGATTGAGCATAAGGTAACGTCCTATGTTCGGGACGCGGGTGGTTCTGTGGGTTAAACCACAGAGCCTAGGACTTGCCGATCAGAAGGTCGGCGGTTCAAATCCCCACGACGGGGTAAGCTCCCGTTGCTCGGTCCCAGCTCCTGCCCACCTAGCAGTTCGAAAGCACCTCAAAGTGCAAGTAGATAAATAGGTACTGCTCTGGCGGGAAGGTAAATGGCATTTCCATGCACTGCTCTGGTTTGCCAGAAGCGGCTTAGTCCTGCTGGCCACATGACCCGGAAGCTGTACACCGGCTCCCTAGGCCAGTAAAGCGAGATGAGCGCCACAACCCCAGAGTCATCTGCAACTGGACCTAATGGTCAGGGGTCCCTTTACCTTTAACTTCCTATGTTCATAAGAAGAGCCTGCTGGATCAGGCCAAACGGGGACCACCTGGTCCAGCACCTTGTTCTCACAGGCCTCAAAGGGAAGCCTACAAGCAGGACCCGGGTGCAAGAGCACTCTCCGCTGCTGTAGTTTCCAACAATTGGTATTCAGAAGCCTTGCTGTCCCCATTCATGGAGGCAGAGCACAGCCATCATGGCTAGTAGCCATTGATACCTTTCCCCTCCAAGAATCTGTGGGGTCCTCTTTCAAAGCCACCCAAGTCGGTGGCCATCACTGCCCCCGTTGCAGCAAGCAGCATAGCTTGACTACGAGCTGCACGAAGGACTTTCTCTTATCTGTCTATTTCAGTTCCTAAAGCAGAATCTAGATGGCAAAGCATCGCATCCAAATTAAGAAAATCCATGCATTCTGATTTCGTTTTTAAGAAGGGGTGGGTGGGGAGAATCTCCGAACAGGAGCTGGCAGTGGCAATTCAGGACGGCCCTCCTGGGAATTGCAAGGCACAAGCGTGGAAATTTCTGAGCCAGGCATGGACCTCGGCATCCCAAGATGCTTTGGTTTTTAATTGAAAGGGGAGAGGCGGAGAGATCTCTCGCCTCCGTGGCTGATGAGTTAAGACTGGCGGGTGGAAGGAGGGAGGGAAGGAGAGAATGGGCAGTTCTTAGTGAAATCCCAGGTGCTGGCAGAGAAACCAGCAGAACTTTTGGTTTGAAGAGGCATAGAGTTGTCATGCTCTGCACTGCTTATATTCCACCCCTAAGAGAGGGAGGGAGAGAGGGGGAGAGAGTGCCTTGAAGCAGGAGTGGGCAGAGGAGAGATCAGGATCTACTGGTTTGTCTCTGGGCAATCTGCAGTAGCTCTCTCTCCCATGCCTGCTCCTGGCATATAAAACAGGATACTATTCCTGAGCCAGGCCCATGAGTCAGATCATTGGTCCATCCAGTTCACTACTGTCTATAATAATAATAACATCTGGCAATAACCTATTAAGCATTAAAAGCTTCCCTAAACAGGGCTGCCTCCAGATGTGTTCTAAAAGTTCGGTAGTCATTTCTTTTCTTTGACATCTGGTGGGAGGGCATTCCACAGGGCAGGTGCCACTACCGAGAAGGCCCTCTGCCTGGTTCCCTGTAACTTGGCTTCTCGCAGCGAGGGAACTGCCAGAAGGCCCTTGGCGCTGGACCTCAGTGTCCGGGCAGAACGATGGTGGCTCTCCAAGGTTTCTGAAAGGGGACATTCCCGGACCCAGCTAGAGATGACGAGGATTAAACCTGGGATCTGCTGCATGCAAAGCAGGAGCCTTGCCAGACACGCTGGCGTCCCTCCTCTAAACCAAGGGCTGACTGAAGTAGGAGCAGAGGAAGCTGCCTCCTACTGAGCCACGCCGTGGAGCCACCTTGCTTGGCTTTGTCTACAATGACTGGCAGCAACTCAGCCCTACCAGGAGATGCCACTGGGGACTGGATTGGGCCCGGGTGCCTTTGGCGAGGGAGCCTGTGCAGCTCTGCTGTCGAGTTTTATTGCTGGGTGTTGGGCTCTTTCATCCCCGTCCACAGCAAGGAGGGGCCGTCCCTCTTCCAGACCGCCTCACGCTGATCTATTTCAATTGCCAATATCACTGTTGCCGTTTTCAATAATTTTAGTGTTCAGTGATTTGCAAGTAGCAGGGTTTGTGTGTTTTCAACTTAATGATTTATTTGTTTTTTTTAAAAAAAATTATCTCTCGAGCTTGCCAGGAGTGCTTAGGGACCAAGAATGGTTGGAAATCAATTTGGAAATAATAATAATAAGGATCTGAGCGGTGGGAGAAGGAAGGCAGGTCTGTGACCCCAGCCCTCCTGGGAGAGTCATGGTGGGGTGGTTTCAAAAGCAGCCCCACCTTTTGCAAGTGTGCGTGGAAAGCTCCTTTGTTTGCAAGTAACTCACGGGCAAGAGGATAAGTGAAGTGGGGGGAGACATCCCTCCCGGCCTCCTAATGCGGCACAAACTGACGAAATTCATCAGCCGCACTGCTGTGTGCTAACAGGCCCCTCCATTAGGATGACAAGCAGCAGCAGGGACTTTCAAGCCTCGCCGCCTCCCCACTCCTTTATTGGCTCAGATGCAAACGGAAAAGGAAAATTATGGGCGCACGGGACAAACGGGAGAGCAACAGCGGCTTCCTTCGCTTCCGCTGCTCCCCACCCGACAAAGCTCCCTCCTCAGTTCGCTGGAGAGGGAGGGAGACCCTGCAGACGTTGCTGAGCCGAAAGACCCATTGCGTTGTCTATGTTTCATTGTTGTAAGCTGCTTTGACACCTACATGGTGAAAAGCAGAATACCGATTTCAAATAACACCAAAGCAAAATCCGCAAGAGCCCATAAGGAGCCTGCTGGGTCAGGCCAAAGGGGGCCCATCGAGTCCCCAAACCCCATAAAATCTCTCTTCCATCCTAAAGGCCAGTGTGGGGAGAAGAAGACCAGTAACACACCCTGACGCCAGGAGAGGGGGCTTCCAAAGCTCCGCCGGACAGCAGCTGCAAAAGGCACCAGGTTCAGATCCTGAGACGTCACATTGAAAGGATCCAAGCAGAAGGCATTGGGGAGCTGCTGCCAGTCAAAGCAGACAATGCTGGGCTAGACTGACAGCCTGACCTTGCATAAGGCAGCTGCCCATGACCCCAAATCAGATGCCTGGTGTGCTTAACGTTGGAACAGTTCCAATCACATAAGGGGGGATGCTTCCCCACACCCTCTCAGTGAAAGCAGGGAGGCCCTCCCCTCATGTACCACTTGCTACACACACACACACACACACACACACACACACAGCCATTCTCCTTAAATGCTTTTGCCCCACACCAAAGTTGCTTTCAGTCACAGGAGCTTGGCTGCTGAGAAATGCGCTTGGGGAGAGAAACTGCAGAGGGTAAGTGGAAAAGGGGGAGCAATGGGGTAGGTTCTGCGCCTCTCACACCCATGCACCCATTCCACTGTGAAATCCATCCTCCCCATGCGTGACGCCTGCACTGCAACTCCCCAGCCCCCCTCTCTCTCACACACAAACACAGAGTTCATAGCCCCCTTCATCCAGTCAGATCTGCCTAGATCAGAGCGAAGCCCTAACTAACCCTGACAGCCGTCTCCCTACCTGGAGCCAGCGCTTTCTCCTCGTTAGCGTTGGCTAATTGGAAGGATAAATGCTCTGCCAAGGTTGTAGCTCCCAGTCAGGAAGCCGGTTCCCTCAGTGGCAGCTGTCAGGCTAGGAGGTTTGAAATGCACCCCACCCCCTTTCTCGCCCTCCCCGCCGTCCCCTCCCCAACATGCTCTGGGCGCAGCACCCTTTGGCTAACAGCAGGGAAAACGAGGGCTTGGATCCATGCTGGGGAAGGCACTGAAGGGGTCCATGGAATGACCCGGTTGTCCCTACTGGGCAAAGCCTTGCAAGCAGACCTCTGGGGTCACCAGGAGTGAAGCACCCCAGAAGGTGACCAAACCCCACCTAGTCCGACTCCAGAAGCAGGACCAGCCACCTCAACCACCACTCCTGGTTGAAACTGCATGCTGCAAGCTGAGAAGCTGCAGGGAAGGGTGTTATAGCAGAACGATGGCTCCAGAAGGCTCAAGTTAGGGGAGCCAAGATCACGGGTCAAGGTCTCAAGACAGCTACGCCGTGTCCCCATGCAGGAAATATGCAGGGTGAAAGGAAAGCTGGAGGGTTGTTGCCACCATGCCCAGCTCCTGGACGCCCTGGCTGCTTTCGTGCCCAGGAGCCAGGACTAGACAGGGCTTTGGTCTGACCCAGCAAGGCAAGGTTTGGTTTCTTTAGCACAGACTGCAAGGGAACCCATTGGAAGCCTCCAAACCAAGCAGCAGAAACCACCTGCATCCCAGTGTCAAGCCAGTCAGGCTGGCGCGAGTTCCTTCCGGCCTTGAGGATAAGGCCATTGAAAGCACATGGAATTCTGGGAACTGTAGTAAGAATGTAAGTGCAGTCTAGTGGATCAGGCTCATGCCCCATCAAGTCCAGTGTCCTGCTCTCACACTGGCCAACCAGGTGCCTGAAGGAAACCTGCAAGCCAGACCCAAGTGCAGGAACACTCTCCCCTCCTGCGGCTTCCAGCAACCGGCGTTCAGAAGGGTTTGCCTCCAAGTAGTTTAGTCCTCGCAGAGCAACAATTCCTAGCATCCTTTGCAAACTACAGTTTCCAGGATTCTTGCGACGGGGCGCTTTAAAACGGTGTGGAATTGACCTAAATCCTCTCGTCCACCCACTCACATGCTTCCATTTGTTTCTGCCCCGGGTTTCCCTGAAGCTGTGCCCAGACTGCTCAAGCCTTGCCTTTTACACACCCCAGGTCTGAGAGGCATGCTTGCAAGGGACATATCCCAGTCCAAAATTGAGCAAAGAAAGAGAAAGAGCTCTCTCTCGCACACACACACTCACTGGCTGGCTGTGTTATGGGAGAGAGGAAGCCTCTGTGGCTCAGACTGCAGGCAGGAAGTTGTCTTGAACCCCACCACCTGCATGCATCCGCCCCGCCCAGCAGCATCACAAAAAAGAACCACCTGCAGCCAAGCAGCTGCCCTGTTTGAGGGCAGGCAGAGGACCAGATGCAGGGAAGAGGGGGCAGGAGGAGGGATGGAGCAGGAACGGGCAGCGGCGGCAGCAGCAGGGGTGGCAGCCATCCCCCGTGAAGAGCCCTCACATGCAGCTTACCAGTGCCTGGTGGGACGCTTGGTCTACTGTGGCTATAGACCCAGATGTATTAGGCTCTAAGGCATCTAAGGAAAGGTCTATGTTTTCCTAGAGAAGGACGGACAGAGGAGGCGTGATTAGTGGCCCGTGGGGCTACAGATTACAGTTAAAAAGGCAATCAGAGACAGAGAAAGAAAGAGAGGGGGGGACTGGTTGGCGGATGTGGAGAGAAGTGGTCAGTGCATTAGTTGGAACAGAATCTATGGGGGCAAAGTCACACACACAGCAGGGGGTTCCCTGGATAGCCCTGTGGTGTGTGAACACCACCCCTTCTCCCACCCCCACCAAATCCTGTTGCCAGACTGGCAATCCATGCACTGTGGGCAGGGCAGGGGAGAAGGAATCTCCTTGTGTGTTGGAGGAGGGGGTTGTCAATATCGTCACCGCCCCCCAGCAACCCACCCTGTGCACAATGCACGGCTTGTCCAGCAGCAACAGCACCTGGCATCCTGGATAAATGTTTTTAAACAATTAAATTAAAAGGAAGTTCCAGATTCTGAAGGACATCCAAGAGAAACTTTGAGAGACATCAACCCTGATCTCACCACCATCACCAACCCCAAGCCATGCCACTCAAACAAACTCCGGATTTAATCCAGGTGTCTGAAAGGACAGCTCAGGGGCCCAGAATAACAAATAAAATAAAATAAACCAAAGCAGTTTGGTTTTGCCTCTGTAAAAAAAAAAAAGGGTCACGTTCAGACTGCAATATTTCCTGGATTCCTGGGTCTCAGAAATGCAACTGGCTAGTCTCCCCTGCAGGGTGGCATTTCTGATTTTGGCCACTCCTTGTGCTGTGCTAGCTGTTCTCTTGCAGTGCACAAATTTGGGAGAACAGCTGCGTCCTGCACCCCAGGGCATGATAGTGGCAATGTCACCACAGAAGAGAAGGGTGCAGGGTTGAGGTTTTGCAGCCAGATGCAGAAAGCATTCTACTGCGTTAATGCAGGCCAAAGGTTTAAGGAAACGTGTGGGGAAACTTTGGCCCTCCAGAGGCTGCTGAACCACAGCTCCCATCATCCCTTGCTGGAGCTGATGGGAGTTGTAGTTCAGCTACACCTGGAGAGCCACAGGCTTCCCACACCTGGTTGAGGGGACGGGAGAGGAGTCACAGTATTATAAAATCGTAGAGTTGGGTGGGAACCCGCCCCCCAAGAAATCATCTTATCCAACCCCCTGCAATGCAGCAGTCACAGCTAAAGAATTTCTGACAGATGGCCATCCGACCTCAAGGGGGCAAGAGGGAGGCAACTCATGAAAACCCCTGCTCCTAGGAGGTGGCAGATCAGATGCTACTGATTAGGGTTAATAAGAGGGGGGATCTAAAATGAGCCTCCTCCCTCGTTGGTTTCAATCAGCAGCTGAATTAGGGTCTCAATTAGAAGGTGGCGCAGAAAAGGGATTAAGCCAGATGATAGATGGGGGGGGGGGTATCTCGGCACAGTACCTGGGTGCTCCACCCTTTCCACCTGAGAACTGACTCAGGCACTGCCTGCTGCTTTAGCGTTAGGGACTGGGGTGGGAGCTACGAGCCCCTTTCCCCCAAACCAGACAATACCTCCTTGTATCTCTCCAGCTCCTGCACGAAAGTGCGCTCATGGAAGAGGGTCTGCAGCCGCTCCTGGGCATAGTTGTGGCACAGCTCTTCAAAAGTGGCCCCGCGGCTCTGGCCAGCCATCTCGGGGTTCTGGAAGCCGGGGGTGTCCACAATCATCATGGAACACAAGGACCGCTGGCTGGACTTGAGGGCCCTTGGCAGACAAAGGGGGGAAAGTGCGGTTAGAGGATTCCTTTTTCTTGCAGGGAAGAGAGGGTTTTAAGCCCCCAAGGATTAAAAATGCAGGGGTTAGCACTGGTCTCCACAGCCCTGGACTGGCCAGCAGGATGGCTACAAATGTACCATACATTTAAAGAACTGGCCTGATCCAGAAGGGCTCTTAACAGATTAGCCCCAGAGAAAGAAGTGCTCCTTTCCAGAGACTCCTAATTCAGTCTTTGCTTCTTCATATGCAGCTGTGACCTCTGCTGCCTTGGCAAAAAAAGGAAGCCACCCCAATTCCGTGATTTCTGGGGCTGCTTAGAGATCTGCACTGGTTGCTGATCTGCTACCATGCCAAAAGTTCAAAGTGCTGCTATTAGTATATTAAACCCATAACTGGGGACCAGTTTACCCTGGATGTGCCCACTCAACTGCTTTGATCAGCGAAACTATCACTGCTACAGGGGCCAGACGATACCTGTTCTGCATTTTTAAGAACCCAATTGCAGCACCTACACTTTGCAATTCCCTGCCTATCGATATCAAAATAAAAAAATTCCTTCCAGTAGCACCTTAAAGACCAACTAAGTTAGTTCTTGGTATGAGCTTTCGTGTGCATGCACACTTCTTCAGATACATACCAAGAACTAACTTAGTTGGTCTTTAAGGGGCTACTGGAAGGAATTTTTTTATTTTGACTATGGCAGACCAACACAGCTACCTATCTGCAACTATCGATATCAAGTAACTGCCTTCGCTGTACTCTTTGCAGTGCCTGCTAAGAACATTCCTGTTTTGCCAAGCCTGTCCAGGGGCTCAGAAAGGTAATGTGCATTTTAACCTGTTTTAGTATTTTAACTTTCTGTATGTCTTCCAGCTGTTGTTTATGAAAGGGATGGATGGATGGCCCTTTGGGTCTCTTCCAACTCTTCAGTTCCAGGATTCAACTTGGTGGCCGCGTAATGCTGGCTAGCTGGGCCAGCCTAAGGAACAGGGGGCCCTGCTGCCCTCGGCTCTGCAAAAGCAGCCTTGCAAAGCAGGGATGGAGAAGTTCTGTTAGAAGGGGGGAAAGCTTTTCCTCTCCTCGTTAGCTCAGCTAATGCACTTGGGGTCTGAAAAGGTCGGGCGCATTGATGGAGCTTGCTAAGGATTAGCCAACAGGAGGGGGAAAGAAAGAGGAGGAGGAGGAGGGTTTTCTTAACTTGGGTGAAGCCAGGGATGCGTGAATCTGGCCATTTTGGTTTATCCTTTTTTTTACAGCCTAATGTTCTGTTCTCCACATTGGTTTGCAATTTATTTTAGGACCCCATGAAAAGTCATCAAGCATTTTAGTGCGGGTTTCTCCTAACACACACATTTCTGTATGCAGCTTCCTTTAACGTTCACGCTTTCGCAAAGCCATTTCCCCTCATGTAATGCGCTTTTGCATGTGCTTTTCACTTACATATGCATTTTTTATATTTTTTATTTCACAACATTTATAAGCCGCTTGATGGTAAAGGAAAAAAGTATCTCAAAACCATTTACAAAAACAATAAAACTGTCTGTTAAAAAACAGTTTAAAACAACTATTTGAAACTGTTAAAAAATAAATAAATCAACTATAAGCTAAAAACCAGATGACATGACAACATAGTCTGGACAGGCATTGTGTAAACGGAAATGTTTAAAGCAGGCACTAGTGGGCGCTGGGAAGGCAGGGGCCTTCAGTCCTTGCAAGTGTTCCATCAGGACAAGACCTCCTAGAACAGTGTTTCCCAAATGTTTTTGGGCAACGGCACACCTGCTTACCGGAAAAAAATCTCGCGGCACACCACCATTAAAGCCCCGCCCCGTGACGTCAGCGCGCAGCGTCACGCCGGGAGGGACGCACAAAAGTGAACGTTTTTTCCCTCCCCCTTGCCGGGGTGGGAGGAGGCAGCAGAGCGAGGGCAGCTGAGGCGGCGGCGGCAGCTGAGGCGGCGGCGGCGGCTGCGATAGCGGGCGGAGGAGGAGCCGTCGCCGGGAGTTGCTGCTGCTGCTGTTGCTGCTGCTGCCTGGACATGCCGGCCTCCTCCTCCTCCGCTGTCTCGCGCTCCTCCCTTTTGCGCACGCTGCCCCGCCGCTCGGCACCACCACCGCGGAGCCGCCCCGGCTCGACGCGGATCCTCCCTGCCGCCTCTCGCCGCCGCCTCTCGCCCGCCTCCCTCCCACGGCACACCAGCCGGTGTCTCACGGCACACTAGTGTGCCGCGGAACACCGGTTGGGAAACACTGTCCTAGAAAGCATTGCCAAGACCACTAGGCCTGAGCTGTGGCTTCTTTTCTTGAATAAACATTTAACTGCTCTGGCCTTGAGTGATTTATTGCTTTTGTTGCTGACCTATGCCTGGCTCAAGCCCTGACAACTGGCCCCAAGCTAGCATGTGCATTTTTGTACACAAAGGAACGCAGGAAGCTGCTTTCCACTGTATCCTCTGGTTTCTCTGCAGGAAGCTGCCTGAAACTGAGTCAGACCATGGGTCCATCTAACTCAGTACTGTCTACACTAACTGGCAGCAGCTCTCCAAGGTTTTAGGCAAGGATCTTTCGCAGCTCCATCTGGAGATGTCATTAGGGACAGAACCTGGGACTTTCTGCATGCAAGGCAGGTAGGTGGTCTCCCACGGAGCCAGAATTTGCACTGCAAAGCCTGGAGAACAGCCACGTTTCAAAAGATGGCTGCATTCTGATCCACGCATAGTTTTGGAAGGTGCAGGTTTGCTGGGTCCGCCTCTGAAAGCAAGCTGAATCCTCTGCCTCCCCCATCCCTAGAAAGACCCACCACTGGCACTTCCATACCTGTTGAGGAGTGAGATGAGCAGCGTGAAGAGTTCAGAGTACAGGCCTGAGGCGAGGGCCTCCAAGCACTCCAGAGCAGTCGTCTTTGGGCCTGGGGGAGCGAGAGACAAGAGAGACCCCCAGTGAGGAGGAAAGGATAAAATGATGCATGATACAGAGAAAGGGGATAGAAAAAAGCTTTTCTTTCTTTCTTTCTTTCTTTCTTTCTTTCTTTCTTTCTTTCTTTCTCTCTCTCTCTCTCTCTCTCTCTCATATAACACTAGAACTCAGGGAGTGATCATTTTACGATATTATGGCAGTGGACAAAGCTGTTATTGTAACTTTTGAATAATTGTGTATTAATTTTTTAAAAAATACACACTAGAACTCGTTCAATGAAGCTGAATGCTGGAAAATTCGGGGCAGCTAAAAGAAAGGACTTATTTTGAACTATGGAACTCCTTGCCAAATGAGACAGCAATGGCCCACAAGATAAATGGCTTTAAAAGAGGATGAGACAAATTCATAGAGGAGAATAAGGCCGCCAATAAGGCTAAGCCTGACGGCTGTGTTCTCTCTCCCCTGTCTGCAGCAATACGCCTCTGAATGCCAGTTGCAGGAGGGGGAGTGTGCCTCTTGCGCTCCAGCCCTGCTTTGACAGGTTTCCCTCTGGGGCACCTGACCCACCACTCTGAGAACAGGAGGCTGGACTAGAGGGGCCACGGGCCTCATCCAGCAGCCAGGCTCTGCTCATGCTCTTTTGTTTTTAATTCCTCCCCCCAAAACAACACCTTGTGTGATAAGTGAAAATGGGGATACATGCATTTTTTTTAAAAGCCCAGAATATTTTTTTGTGTATGTTGGGATTTCTACACACAGAGATGATTCCATGCAATTAGATGTGGGTTGGGATTTTTTATTTTTATTTTTTTAAGTATCTATTCATTTAAACATGATATCCAATCCTAAATGTAGTGACATTTGGAGATTTAAAAGCATCTTTGGAGTTTAAAAGCAATATATCCAGAAATGTATTCCTCAATCCTTTGCTACCATTGTGACATAATAATGGCTAGGTTCTAATTATTATTGTCATTTGGACCTGACCTCTGTTTATTAAAAGCACATTTAAAAATCCTTTGATGTGTGCCCACCCCAATCAACAAAAAACCCTTTCAAAATGCCTCTCTTTAATCGTTTTTGGGATGCTGTACTTTTCTGTGCCACTGCTAGATAGAAGGAAATTTATTAAAAGAAGAAAGCGTGGGTTGCATAGATGAAACACACACAAGAGAGAGTGTGTTGTATCCAATGTTGATTACAGCAGACCCACTGAATCCAGGGGAATGAGCGGGTGAGACCAACAGTGGGTCCAACGGTCAAGCAGGTGATTTCTGCACATGCTGTAACTGAAAATGGGGGGAGGGAGGCAGATGGGCTCATCCACCTGGAAAGGTAGCCCATCTAGGAGAAGGAAAACTCTGATCCTAAACCTCCGCTGCCTTGCAGGATATCCTTGAGAGAAGAAAAGGCTAAGGAGAAAACCCTCCACGGATCCAGAGTGAAATCCCTAAGATGGCTGGATGGCGCCTTGTACGCCTCCTTCCAGCAACTCCTGGAGTTGATGGAAATGTCTTGCTCTGCTTTCCTTTGGACCACACCAGTGACACTGAGGAGGGTCTTGTTGTCTGGGCAGCCCAGGACTTCCATACAGCCCTGGGGAGGTCACTTGGGGGGCTGCAAACACAGCAAAAACAATGCAGGAGGCCACAGTTACAAGTCCCTGGTCTCTGCAGCCACAGCAGGCGCTGTGATTCTCCAGCAGTTTGATTTCACCCCTGAAGGCACACACTTCCATTGCCTATCAAGACAGATGGATGCCAAGAGCAACAGACCCATTGAAATTAATGGATGTGACTAACATTTGTGTGCGTGTGCACATATATAAGGGACAGGAAGGACCGATGGCCCCGCCTCGCTCTACTTCTGAGGCTTCTGACCCTTGCAGGTTCAACTTACCTGAGCCATCTGCCAAGGCAGCTTCCTCTGGCCCCTGGCGGAAGGAGGTGGATCTTTGCAGGGTCCCTTTGGGCTGATGCTTGAAGATGGATGAGGACAGCTCTTCCAGTGTGCAGCCCAGCAGGTAGGCTGCTTTCTGGGCCCACTCGTGGCGAGCAAACTGCTTCCTCCCAGCTGAAAAGAGGGGAGGGAGGGATGGAGAGAGAGAGAGAGAGAGAGAGCGCATCAGGTCTGAGTCAAGAGAAGCGAAGAAGCTCCCTTGTGCTGGCCCGGTGGGGGTGGGGAAGAGGAGACATTTCTGGAAAGGACCCAAGGGCTCAGCACCATATGCAAGTCAGCACTCATCCTTCCCCTTGTCAACAGAGAGCTCCAGGCCCCACTCATAATGTGGAAGGAGGAGCCCAGGAGTGGAGGGGAGAGGAGAGGAGGGGCCTGCCAGGGACAACACAAGCATCTGATTCTCCACACATGAACAGTGGAAAAGGAATAAAATTCATTAGGTGAGGGATCACGCCTTATCAGGGTTCGGCATGGCACGACCCACTGCTTGGCCTTGTCATCGTTCACATTGTACAGAATTAAAAAGCAAGACGTTGCTGGGGAAGGGAGGGGTGAAAGAAATGTGAGGGGGCAAAGAGAGAGAGAGACATAATGAAAATGTATTTAGGAGCCTGATGAGGGGAGATTGGAGGTCAACAGCTTAATGCTTCTTGCCAGGCTAAGCATGGCAATGAGCCATTGCAGGACGGGCTGTAGGCAGCCAAGGAAGAAGGGGCTGTGGAGAGAATAGCAGAAAGGCAGCCCTCTCTCCGCCTTGCCAGAACTGGGGGGTGGGAGGTGGGGGAACAACCAGAAACATCACCTGCTGGTGACAGCTACCCAGCTGTCCACCCGCCCATCAAGACACATAGCTGTGGCAGAGGGTGGTAGAGCATCTGCCTTGCAAGCAGAAGGTCCCCAGTTCAAACCTCAGTGGCATCTGCTGGCAGAGTTAGGGGGGACACTCTGCCTGAAACCCCGGAGAGCCATTGCTGCCAGTCAGTGCAGACGATACTGAGCCAGATGGACTCAGTGCAAGGCAGCTTCCTGTATTCCTAACAGTAAGTGAAGCCATCCCACTCTTAACAGTGGGCCTTCCTGGGGCCACAGAGGAAGGGGCACATCTTCAAAGGTTTCAGTTGGGGTGGGGTTGCCCACCCATAGATATCCGGGGGGAAAGGGATTATTTCTCCTTTGCACAGGGTGTCATGAAGGACCAGGTGCTGCTCAGAAGT
Source organism: Podarcis bocagei (assembly GCF_964188305.1). Classification (NCBI taxonomy): domain Eukaryota; kingdom Metazoa; phylum Chordata; class Lepidosauria; order Squamata; family Lacertidae; genus Podarcis; species Podarcis bocagei. The sequence goes on along the minus strand of NC_138141.1, from coordinate 45,133,266 downwards.
TAGAAGGTGAGGCTGTGCACGATAGGCCTGGTCCAGCACATTTCGATGCAAAGCAGAAGGGACAGAAGACAATACAAGTTTTTTCGGGGGGGGGGGTCAATGATAGCCACACACAGAGGTCCACAGTAAATTATGCCAAGCATTTAAGTTTCTAGACCCTCCTGTGCAAAACTGCTTAACACGTGACGTGGGGAAGGGAGGGAGGGGCACCATAGCTGGTTTGAGGTGAAGATGGGAAGGACTGACCACCAGCTGCATGATACATGCAGCCCCTAGGGCATCTGCAGGCAGGTCTGGGGAAGGCTGCCTGCCTGAAAGCCTGGAGCGCTGCTGCCAGTCAGTGCAGGCAATATCAAGCTAGGTGAGACACCTAGCGACCTGATTCGGTATGGGGCAGCTTCTTGGGTTATTATGTTTTTTAGGGAAAGTGCCATAGCTCAGTGGCAGAGAACCTGTTTCATTCCTCAATGGTAGGGCTGGAAAAGACCCCCTGCCAGTCAGTGTAGAGAGCACTGAACTGCATAGACTAATGCAATTAATCTCTCTATAAAGCAGCTTCCTATGTACAGACAGCCCACCCAACTCCTGCCCCCATGACCATGGCACAGAGGAAGAGGGTGAACTCCCAGGGCCACCTTGGTGGCCCACTTCTAAGGAGGATCTGGGGCAGCGAGCTCACCAGGGGGAGGTGGTAAACGGGACTGAGCTAACCAGCCCTGTGTGCCAGAAGGCACCAAACATGGGTATGGAGGAATGTGGGTGGAGGGGGATGAGGAAGAGAAAGGGCAGAGGGGAGGTGGATTTCATTGGGGGGGCGCAAGGAAAGGGGGCTTTACCTTCGTCGCCGTCTGCATTGCAAAGGGAGCAGCATGCACCATGCAAACACAAAGAGAGGGGAGTTAGAACACAGCTTTGACATAAAAAGGTTCCTGCAGAGACATCAGGTGCAACAAAGGCAGGTGAGGCACACACACACACAAACACACACACACACACTTTCATGAGACAAAAAAACCCATCCCAAAGTTGTGGAGTTAAAGATAATTGCAAAGGGGTCCAAGATTTCTGGGTTGCATATCACAGTTTGTCTCCACCAGCTAGATGGGAAGGAGCACAGTTCCAGGCGTCAGTGGAGTGGAGGCAGGACTGGGGAAGGGACATAGCTCAGGGGTATAAAGCAGCTGCTTCGCATGCAGAAGGTTGCAGGTTCAACCCCACAATGGCATCTCCCTGAAACCCTGGGGAGCCACGGCTGCCAGACAGTGCAGACAATAGTAGAAGGCAGCTTCCTATGTTCCTAAGGGAGCAAACCTCTCTCATGGATACAGCATCTGCTTGGCATGCAGAAGGTTGAGGGTTCAATCCCCAACAACATCTCCAGGTAGGGTGGGAGACACTCCCTGCCTGAAAAGCTGGAGAGCTGCGGTCAGTCAAACATTTTGGTAGACGGAGCATAGGACAGCTTCCTATGTTCCAGAGCAAGGGCCTAAGACCTGCTCGGGATTTTAATATAGAAAGGAAAAGATTGAAAAAGAAAAATTGGCCACGGTTCCTTCCTAATGCCATGTGACAAGCAGAGGATCTCGCTGCCGCTGAGGGATAATCACAGGTGATCTAAAACTCAGGGATGAGATGTGGGCTGCCCACCACCTCCATGGCAACCCTGCCTGAAAGACGGGGCTACATCTAAAGCAGAGATGCTGACAGCTCCAAGCAACCGACTCACTCATTGCTCAGGGAATAGATTAAATCACAAACACACACCCAAAGAACAGGTGTTAGCAGCAAGCCAGCCGCTGCAAAACACTACACACACACACACACACACGTTGCCCAAAGTGCACGAGGCAGTAGCTGTAGCGCTGAGCCCTGTGATGGACTGCCCTCTCCTGGTTATGTCTGAGTGTGACTGCAGAAAACATGAGGTACCAATTTCTGTTTCCAGAGCAGCGGGGCAGACTTGGAGGCACTGAATCCAAATGAACCCTCTCTTCTTTGGGGCTGATGTGTGGTGGGGAGGGGGCTAATCCATGCAGTTCTTGTGATGTCGCAAAGGAATTTCCCAGCCACCCACTTCCAGAGCAGTTATCAACTTGAAGACCAGCTCTGTCTGGTTGCTCCGCTCCCTCAACTGTTAGCTGTCAAGCAGCAATTCCTGCAATGGAGGTCAGAGGGTCAGAGAAGGAGCAAGGTCCAGTCCGGCAACTCTGACGACAGCCTGGCTTCACTTGGCTCCTCCTTCTCCTCTGTCTGAAGCTCTTCCATTCAAACTTCATCCCGCCTGTTCTTCATTTTGACGTCAGGTGATTGACAAGTGGGTCCTCCTGCCCACTTGTCAAAGGGGTGAGGGGAGAGACTGCAGAAAGCAGGATTGCTGCAATAGTGTGCAGGGAGAGCTCAATCCTTTCTGAGGCTGTGTCTCTACCCACTCCACATCTGAGATTGCATATTGTTCAGCCATGAAGGCATGGGCCATTCACCATCAGCCTAACCTACTTCACAGGGCTGTTGTGAGGATAAAATGGAGAGGTGGAGAAGAGTGGGGACAACCTTGAGATCCTTGGAGGAAAAGGTGGGATATAAATGCGGTATTGATAATAAAATAAATGTTAATTCGGTAAGAAACAACCTCATAGGGGTCCAAAGAGGCTCACGTCTGGCCGAGAGGGGATGAAGGTTTCCCATCCCTGTGTCCTAAAGGGAATCCCAAGCCCAACTCAGCAGCAACGAAGCCACTCCTAGCGCCCAAGCAAGGCAGCTCTTGACCAGCTTGGCCCATTACCTTTGGTGGCTCCTGCAGCCCCCAAGTGATAAACGGCCCCCAGGACAAGCCAGAAGGCTTTCTGCTCATCACTGGAGATGCCCATCACTTTCATGGCTGCCTGGAGCTTGCTGAACTGCTGGGCGGCCTTCTGCTTCTCCTCCGGCTGCAGCCAACAGGAAATAAATAAAACAAAATACACAGTCAATTGGCCTGCACTAAAAAAAATGGGGAGCCTGTTTATAATTGCTCAGTAAATGGCATCTGCAGTAGGGCCACGTGGGGTGGTTTCCTGTGCTGGCTTAACGGCACAACGGCCAAGATCCACAGGCCCACGGGTGGCCTGCTCAGGGCACCAGCACACACATGCTCCTGCCTCCTATGGTGAGAGAGTGAGCAGGGAAGCAAGAACAGGGACCCCACACAGCTTTTAATCAAAAATCTGCATGCAAGTCCTCAGGAACAAGGGTAAAAGCTCTTGGTGGTAGGTGACTTTTCCGCTTTGTCCCGCAAAGCTAGCCAACCAGAGCTTTCACACAGCAGGATTGTTTTTATTTAACAAAATTTATGTACCGCTTACTGGAAGGAAATACCTCCAAGCAGCTTACAATGAACAGTCGCTGAAGATACCAATAAAAAGCAATATACATAAAGATATAAGAAAACCAGTCATTATAAAACACTTATACTTGCTAAAATCACATCATCGAGATTACATGCTAAAATTAAAGGCCTCAGCAGGCTTGCTGGGAACAATGAAGCTTTTAGCGGGCACTGAAAACAGTACGGTGCAGAGATCCGAAGTGTTGGGGCCGCCATGCTAAAGGACTGATTTCTGGCAAGGGCAGAATGAATATTATGTGATGCTCAGAGCAATGTCAGCCCCACAGATCAAAGCAGTTAAAAGAGGGCGGAGGTGATCTTTCAAGCAAAGCGGTCGCAAAGTGGTCACGAAGCGTTGAAGGCTTTGCATACTAACAACAATACTGTGAGCCTCTCCCAGTCACTAGCCAGCAACCCGTGCAGACCTCTGATCCCCTCAGCGGCCCAACCGCCCATCAAGAAAGAGGAGAGGAGACATAGCTCAGTGGTAGAGCATCTGACTTGCAAGCAGAAGGTCCCCGATGGCCTCCAGGTAGGGCTGCGAGAGACTCCTGCCTGAGAGTCCTTGCTGCCAGTCAGTATAGACAATATTGAGCCAGATGGTCTGACTCTAGCTCCACCCCTTCTACGACTGAGCCACCTTACCTTTGACAGGGGTACAATCCCAAAGACGTTGTTTTCTGCCAAGTGGTTGAAATGAAGCTCCGTCCTGGGGGTGGAGGGGAAGAGGACAGAGTCAAGAGAGAGCGCCGGAGGCAGCATCCCAATTCAGAAAGGCCCACTTTGCCCTCCCCCCAGCCCACCCCCTGCACTAAAACAAGGGTTGCCTTGGTTTGCAGGAGCCCTGTGGATTTTGATTTATGTTCAGCTGCCTCCACAGGATGCTTAGAAACTGAAATGATTTGCACATTATTACCCCAGCCAATAACTACAAGATTATCAGGCCCATGTTTTATCACAAAACATCCAAGACCTAAAGGGTTTGAATTGTCCTCGTTTTTCTTTTCTTATGTGATGTTGTAGTTTTTGCACATAAATAAAAATCTTTTTAAAGCAAAAACAAAAGCTCCATTTGCCAGAAGCAGACAGAATTCCTAAAACCACTCAGGACATCAAGGCCCCTGGTCTGCACTGTCCTGCCCCCTCACTTCAGGGCTGGCTGGGCTGCGGTTAATCAGTGGGGAGAGACCTTCCTTACTTATATGCACAGAGGCATTTGAATATATCCAAAACAGATCTGAAGAGGCTGACAAACCCTCCCAAGGCAGAGCTGCGAGACTTGTCTCACCTCAAAGGACATTTTCATGACAATTTTGGACAGCGGGAAAGAAACACAGGAGGCCAGACACACGTAAGAAGAGCCTGCTGGATCAGGTCAGTGATGCACCTAGTCCAGCATCTTCTTCTTACAGTGACCAACCAGATACCTGTGGGAAATCTGCAAACAAGATTCAAGTGCAAGAGCCCTTTCCCCTCCAGTGGCATCCAGCAACTGGTATTCAGAAGCATTGCTGGCCTCCAGTTCCCAAGGCAACCCCAGCCAGTAATCTGGGCCCTGCATTTCAGACCAGTTGAAGGTTTCAAGTAGGCTTCAAAGCCACCTTTGAAAAAGCTATCTTGCTTGCTTCCTTCCAACCAAGCCCTAAGCCAGGTGGACACTGCAACACATGCAACCAGGCAGGCGCTGGTCCCTTGAGTTGGGAGCTGCAGCAGCCTCCTTACCGGAGGGCATTGTCTGAACAGGCCAGCAAGTAGTAGAACACGTTGAAGGTGGCCTCATTCGCGGGGCGCTTGGCAACCCTGAGTTTCTCCAGCAGCATCGTCTGAGGGATGCAATCAGAGAGAGAAAAGGTCTGCGTGGTACAAGGCCAGAGGGTTCCCACTTTGGCCCAAATAACTTCCTGCAGAAGCCCAGCTCCTACCCCACCTTCTGTCATACTCTCACTTCTGGCTAATTTTGTGAGACTCGGGACCATCACAGCCATGACAGCGTGGCCTACAAGCCCCCTATTACTTGCAAACGCAAAAAGGGCTGTAACTCAGTGACAGAGAACCTCTTTTGCATGCAGAAGGCCCCAGGTTCAATCCCCAATAGCATCTCCAGATAGGGCTGAGAAATACCATCCCCCCATGAAACCCTAGATCATAGCTGCCTGTCAGTGCAGACAATAATGAGCTAGATGTGCCAATGGTCTGCCTCCAGAGGAGGAAGTTTTCTACATTCCTATTTAAACCAGCCTTTAATTCAACACCATGAGGGCTGGAATTTCACTTTATTTTTGAGGGAAGGGTGATAGCTCAATGGCAGAGCATTTGTTTTGCATGCAGGAAGTCCCAGAAAGTTCAGTCCAGGGAGGGCTGGGAAGGACCCCTGTCTAAAACCCTGGAGAACGACTGCGAGTAGACAAGTCTGAGCTAGATGGACCAAAAAAGTCTGACTCAGGATAAGACAACTACCAGTGCTTACTGCTGCAGGGATACAAGAATGCAAGAACATAATAAGAACCTGCTAGAAGTGTGTGCAACACACAGACACACCCTCTCACCTGCACAGAGGCAGAGGCCACCTGCCCAGCCTGGTCAAAGTCCAGCGAGATTATCTGTGAGAAGCGGGTGGCGTTGGCATTCAGGCTCGTGCCGCTGTTGCCAAAGGCCTCCAGGATGGTGTACAGTGCTTGCCACTTCTCCGCTGCCAAGGCAAAGCAAGGAAAAGCATGCAGGGGCAAACCATTGTTGTGCGTGGGGGCACGCTCACATACGTGTAGATGAACTGGCAAGCATGTGTGTGCACCCCACCCCCACAACCCCAATAGACCGGTCATCATCTCAAGGGGCCGAGAGGGACCCCTTACCTGACTGCATCACCCCTTAGCAGATTTGCCACCCCCCAGACTGTGTGGCACTGTGCCATGCAAGTTACTCAACTCAAAGCAAGGGACATTTTGAGTGTCAAATAGTTAGCATCCCTGTGAAATGAAGTGCTGACAGTGTCAATCAGGCACCACCCATCCGGAAAGGAATACGGTCAGATTTCAGAGGAGCTGTCAAGTCAGAGAGAAAAGACAGGATCCTGGCTGCTGGAGGTTGAAGAGACAGGCTAAAAGGGGCACTACAGCAGCACACAGCAACCAGTAAACCAGAGAACAACAACAGGGGTCAGCACTTCTCCAACAAAGAGTAAGCGGAGGGCGGTTGCAGCAGGATTTTGAGAGTGGAGGGACAGGGATAGGAGAGAGACTTAGGTAGCCCAGGGCATGTCGGTTCAGGATCCGCTTGCCTCTTCCATTACACCAGCTCAGTTCAGCTTTGCAAGAGATTCCCATACAGGCCACTGTGAGAAGAAGATGGTCAACTAGATGGGCCCCTAGGCCTGATCCAGCTGCAAGGCTCTTCTGAGGTTCTCTGCGAGATCTGCAAAGTCCACCTCCTTCTTCCTCCATCTGCAATATCTTTCCTCTTAAGAAGAACATAAGAAGAGCTTGGCTGCTGCATCTAGCACAGCACCCTCTTCTCACAGTGGCCAACCAGTTGACCCAACGGGAAGCCTGTCCAGTGTTTCTCGAACTTGGGTCTCTAGTTGTAGTTAGGGATGATGGGAGCTGTAGTCTTCAGTATTGCTCAAATCGGTCTAAAAATAAAACAATGGCATCTCCAGGTAGGGCAGGAACGGATTCTGCCTGAATCCCTAAAGAGCTATTGTAAGTCAGCACAGAAAATACTGAGTCAGATGGACCGATGGTCGGATAATGAGTTCAGCGTCCCTGAAGGGCCTCCCCTTAAAAACAGGAAGGGGGGGATTTGATGGGATGTGGTACCCTCTCATAATGTATGTGACCCAACAATGGAGTCAATATTTTTCCACCTGCCTCTCAAAAATCTACGTAGCTGTATACAATTCCCAAGCATCACTGACTTGAAACAAATGTTGAAACAAACAGACAAACAAAAACAGCACAGGAGGCTTGTAATGTGCTATTTATTGTGAGCCTGTAAAATGACTTCCAACTCTCTTGCGTTTTCGTTGGAATGCTGGAGCTATGTTTTCCTTTGGTTAGTGTACCACATCCTGTTTGTTTTGTATATTGTTCACTTGTTTGCTTTCAAAACACACACACAAAAATCAATTGGATTCAAATATAAAGTCTGGAAATCTGTTCAGGCCAATATCTCTGTTATGTTAGGACATTGTACATCCTAGTCATTTCTACTTGGTTATCTAAAATATGTTACTTTGAAAAATACTGTTAACCTTAGAACTGCTTCTAAAACTGTCATAGCTAAATGGAGGGAGGGGAGCACGTCTCCTTCTATATCCAAATGTACTGAGGAAATTTGATCTATGATTAAGTTAACACCACAGAAGAATACATACGAACCAGCCTAACAGATTTATGGAAAAATTGGCATCTTTCATAGTGTTTTGGAGCAGTAAGCTTCATGATATGCTGCTTTCAACCTGCTGTAAAATTGAATTTGTTTACTCTTGGTTTCTTTTCTTTTCTTTGCTAATAAAAATAATTGTTAAATTCCAACAAAGACATTTATTTTGTTAAAGAAACAGGACGAGAGCTTGGTGTGCTCCTTGCTGTTTGGTGGCATGGCTTCCCTTGAACATCATTTCAGTAGAAATGTCCTCATTTTCACCTGCTTTCCCAAGGGCTGCCCCCACCCCCAAGGGCCTCTAGAAGGAGCCGAGGCCACTGCTGGCCACACACCCACCTGAGAAGACCTTCCCGGAGCTGCCAGCAACTGTGGCCAAGTACTGGACCAGGTGCTGGCAATTGGTGGTCTTTCCGCTGCTGCTGCTCCCCAGCAGAACGATGGACTGGTCCTGGCGGCTCATGAGCATGTTCCGGTAGGCGGCCTGGGCCACGGCGTAGATGTGGGGGGAGGTGTCCTCCTTGCGGCAGCCCTTGAACATGTGCATCACCTGGAGGAAGCGGCAGCATTAAGCGCAGCATCAGAGAGGCAGCCAAAGGGCAAGGGGGAGAGGAGAGGCTGGGAGGATTAAAGCAGGCATGGCTTCTGGAACTGGGAAACAGGAGCCCCAGAGAGAAGGGGAGAGAGAGGCTGTAGCTCAGTGGTAGAGCATCTATTTGGAAGCAGAAGGTCCCAGGTTCAGCCCCCAACAGCATGTCCAGTTCAAAAAGGGGGTCTTCTCTTCTTATTAGACACTTTAACAACAGAAAACAAACTCAAAGCTGCTTACAAAAATGATTATGAAACAAGGATATACATCCTAAAATATCTAATGGCAATTGTGGTTTTAAAGCTTTATTGTAAGCCACCGCCGTCACCCCCCCCCCCCGGATAATGTATTTCAAGAGTGGGGGGTGTAAAACTAAATAAGAATTAATGATGGATTTAGGGATGCTGCCCAGCTGGGCTGCTATCACGCCATGTTATCAATCTGGTCTATTGATCAACACTAACCAGATGTCGATTTTTAAATCTCTTTGAGCTACCAATAAAAATGTGGTCTATAAATTTCAGTACGCACAGACAAACAAACAGCATGAGTGACACACTGCAGAGAAGATTCTCCTCACTACATCTGTGAGGAGTCAGTCATTTTGTGGGGCAGCCCTGCACTTTGGAACTCCTTGCCTATTGACACCAGACAGGCACTCTCATTTCAGTGTTTTAGGTGTCTAATGAACACTCTTTTGCTTTGAAAAGCCATTAAGTTACCCACATCTGTTTTAAAGGTTCTATTGATTTTGCCTTTGTTGATGGTTCTATGCAAATTTGTTTCAATGATAACTATTTTACATGTTTTTAATTCACTTCAGGTTTCAGCTGTGTTCTCCTATCTTATTCGTACACCACTTGGATAACTTTTTATTTATAAAAAGTTTTTAATCAAGCGAAGGGCTGTAGCTCAGTGGAAGAAAAGCTGCTTTGCATGGAGAAGGTCCCACATTCAAGTATGGGCTGGGAAAGATGCCCTCCCTGGAAAGCCCCTGCCAGCCAGTACAGCAAACGTGATCCGTGCAGGAGGCATGTTCACAACCCGCAGTGCCGCGTCTGCACATGTGTGGGTCGTGATTTGGCGCTTCTGCACGTGTGCAAAGCGCAATTTAGCACTTCTGCACATGCGCTAGCGCCGAAACCCGGAAGTAACCCATTCCGGTACTTCCGGGTTTTGGCACGTCCGTAACCCGAAAACGCGCAACCTGAAGCGTCTGTAACCTGAGGTATGACTGTACAGACTATAATTAGCTAGATGGACCAATGGTCTGACTCAGTATAAGGAAGCTTTCTACATTCCTAAGCAGTTTATGCATTTTCTAAGTAAATAACAGAACTCTGCAGTCCCACCTGGGGAGCAAAGAGTGGCTTTAACAGGGGCACTTTGAGCCTTCAATCGTCTCCACTGGGGGGATATCAAAGACCATTGCCCCCTCTCCTCTCCCCAAGGGAATATCCAAAGTCATGGCCAGCCCCAACAATGAGGAACAACATGGGAGGGAGCATTTACAGCTACCCCACCCCCTACTTCTGGAAGCCTTGCAAGTTGCAGCAGGAGAGGGACTGTGAGAAACCCACCAAGGGGGAGGGTGTTTCTAGAACCAAGGTGAAACTGTCAAGCTCCCTTGTTATTTCTGCTACAGCCAGGAAGTATTGTGTGGTTAATGAAATCCTGTTATATTTACAGTCCTGAAATGTGTTCCTCCCCTGTATGTTGTTATATTTGCTATCACGCTGCTGTTTCATTATGTTATTTATTAGTTAATTGTTTTTGCAATGGTCGATTCTGGGATACATTCCTCTTTTATTTGTTGTAAACTGCTCTGAGCAGGATTCTTTCCTCTTGGGTAAGCAGCATACAGACGAAGTGAGGATCAAGCAAAGAAATGAATGAGCGCCCGCTCTGCCAACCCGCTCCATCCTACCCAGCCGCAACACTCACCTTCTCAGAGTACATGGATGGAGAGCTGAGAGGGTTGATGACCACCATGTTGGGCCCGGCGTAGGTGTGAATGAGGTTCCCGCCATAGCGCTGGCGGAGCGTGTGCAGGACGCTAGACTCACTGAGATACACAAGGCTGGCCAGGTCCTCCACGCGGTCGCACGACGGAGGGTTGGCCTGGGCAGAGAGAGAGGGAATGTCATTAACCTGGGCAGGACAAGGAGTCAATCCAGCTTTGGCTGCAGGCGAGATGCAGCTGGCGCAGCCGCCACACCTACCTTTTCCACGTCGTCTTCATCCACCTCGAGCTGAGCTCCATCATAGTCCAGTTTCACCTTGACTTTCCCCTCAGGCAGAAGGCCGGCAGCATCAGTCTTCAGCTGGCTTGCTGTGTGGGCAGGGAAGCAGGACACAAGGGTCAGTTGTATGAAAGAGACACAACACACATGGAGGGAAACCTCAGAGGTAATGTGATGCTGCCACCTAGTGGCCCAACCAAACACAAAATGCTTTCCAGGACGAAAGACGTGCCCTGCTGGATCAGGCTAATGGCCATCTAGTCCAGCATCCTGTTCTCACAGTGGCAGACCAGGTACCCATGGGAAACCTGCAAGCAGGATCCGAACACAAGAGCACTCTCATTTCCTGCATTTTCCAAAAACTGGCATTCAGAAGCATTGCTGCCTCCGACCCTAGAAGCAGAGCGCAGCCCTTGTGGCTGGTAACCATTGATAACCCTCTAGAGCCTCCATGAATTTGTCTATCCTCTTTAAAGCCATCCAGGTTGGTGGCCATCAAGGCCTCTGTGGGAGCAAGCTCTATAGTTTAACTATGCACTGGCATGAAGGCAAACATGGCATGAAGGCCGGCAACACTGTGTGGGGATCCCTTGCAGACAGTCACAGCGCCCGGAGACAGTCAGCTCCTGCATCCATAGCAGTGACCAGAGGAGGAGTGACCCCTGGGAGGAGCACAGAGAGAAGAAACACCCTGGTGCATCTGCAGCAGCAGCAGTAGCACTGGACGCCTTCATCTGCCCCTGCTGCAACAAAACATGCCTCTCCCGTACCGGTCTCTACAGCCACAGTAGGCACTGTAACATTCCAACAGTTTGACTTCACCCCCAAAGGAGAACTGCTCCACTGTCTCCCGAAACAGACGTATGTCAACAGGAGCAGTGTGAAGAATGACATTTCAAAAAATCTGTCCTGAATCTTTCAGCCCGCCCTGTGGAACGCCCTTCCAGCAGATGTCAAAGCAATAAACAACTACCTGACATTCAGGAGACATCTTAAGGCAGCCCTGTTCAGGGAAGTTTTTAACGTGTGTATTTTTGGTTTTTATGGAAGCCGCCCAGAGTGGCTGGGGAGGCCCAGCCAGATGGGCGGGGTATAAATAATAAATTAATTATTATTATTATTATTATTATTATTATTATTATTATTATTATTATTATTATTTCCAACATTTAGCTTCATTGGCTGTCCATGAGTATTTTGACAGGGGGATGAAAATTATCCTTCCACTTTGTAACCCACTCCCGCCCAGTCCACTCAATTTCCCAAGCTAGTAACCATCAGTTACCTGCTGCTTTCATCGAGCAGCAACCCACAGTTCTACTATTTTGAAATAGAATTTCCCTTCGTTCCTCTCTGTGCTATTTATATTATCCTCCAGCACACGGCCCCTTCAACGAACACCTCATCCCAGCCCCACATTGCTGGTGGGAACTGGGGGTAGCTGGGGACAGGAAGCCTCTCTGGAAGGTTGAGCTCAAGTCATGAAAAGGAACCCCACCACCTGAACAACTGACCCCCACTTACCTAAGGAGAAGCCATCCTTGTGGACCAGCCACACTTTATCCGTCTCATACCAGGCCTCCTCGGCTGCAATTTGTTCCTCCGTCTTGGCCTGTGGGGATGGGGAGGTGGGTGGACAAGAAACAACTGGAGTCACTACACAGGCCCTCAGACAGAACAGAGCGGGGGGGGGGGAGTTCTGCCCACTTCAGCCCAGCTCCATTTAGGCTGCATACATACCGTACATTTAAAGCACACATCTTCCCCCAGCGAATCCTGGGAAATGAAGTTTACCTGTCACAGGACTACAGCTCCCAGGATCCTTTAGGGAAGCTGTGTGCTTTAAGTGTCTGGTGCGTGCACAGCCTTCCTCACAGAACTTTCCTGCTCCTATCTTGCACTTTGCACAGGCCCACCTGCTCTCCTGCCTGATGCACAGAACCCACAAGACTCCCCCTCCCTCAGACATGTCACAACCAGAACCGTCACCATCACCACTACCAAAGCTCAACTCTGATCAGGCCGGCTGGGTTCAACCTCCAGAGGGGTTAAATGTGCAGCCCCCCCTCCCCAAAGCGAGCAAGGCAGCTCCATGGAAAGAGCAAAGAGCATGCGGCATGCGGCACTGCCCCCCCTCCCCAAACCGAAACACACACAATCAAAACTCCAGAGGTGCAGACAGAACAAGGCGAGGAGAACGGTGAATGGAGCATGCAAAAAACCCCAGCTTGAAATGGACGAAGTAATCCAGGGGCCCTTTACATGGGGAACCTTTGGCTTTCCAGATGCTGCAGAAGCACAACTCCCATCAGCCCCAGCAAGCTTGGCCAAAGGCCAGGGATGTAGAGAGTTGTACTTCAGCAACAATAGGAGGGAACCAGGTTGGGGAAAGGCTGGCCTATGGTCACAGGCCCTTGCAGCTAGGAGAGTTGGGGAAGCAACAACTGGAAGGCCATCTCGAAGTGTGGGGTTGGGTAGGAGAAACCATCCAAGAATGAATTCTGTTGGGGTAGTAAAGCAGAATAGGGTCACCTGTTCAAATCCCAGAAAAACCCTGAAAGTGCACTGGGTGGGCTCTTTCAACCGGCTTTATGGGACTGCTGCAAGAATGGGGATAGGGATGAGCATGAGAAGGATGAGGATGACAACACGTGTCTCACCCACAATCCCTGGAAAGGTACATCATTATATCTATAATGGCTTCCCTTGATCCAGAGACCATCTATGGAGGACGGACTCAGAAAAAGAAATCCCCTTCATGGAACCACACACAAATCCAAGGCAGCTTTCTTCACCCACACCAAGCACAACCCTTCCCCTCCCGCAAGCTTCAAGCCACAGACGCCCACAAGCAACAAGAGTTGTGAATGGAGCAGCCAAACCTGCGGCCGAGAGACAGCAGAGGCCAGCCCAAAAGCAGCTGCTGGGGCATCGTCCGCCTGAGCCTGTGGGAGCTGACAGGAAGGGAAGCAATGTGGGCCAGGTTAATCTGGATGCCCGCCTCCAGGCGAGATCAGGGTGGGTGGGGGAACCAGCAGCACCATACTACCTCCACCCCCCACAAAAAGGGAACACCTGGCTCTGTAGTCTCCCTGTCTGCCATGCTATTAGCCCTACCACGAGAAAAGGGAAACTAAGGCGTGGAGAGAGGAAAAGTCTACTTGGCAGCATATAAAGAGAGCAGGTTCCCTGCAGCAATGAAGGTCGCAGCTGAGCCAACCTTCCAAACCCTCAGGGATAGCTGCCCCCAAGCGAAAGGGTGCCACCACTAATGGACCAAATGTGTGCACCTTTGTAACATCATAATAGGTGGGACACCAAGGGTGGATTCTGAGACACAGGCCAATCACAGAAAGCTGCCTTATACTGAGTCCGACCCACTGGCCTATCTAGCTCAGTATTGCCTGGCAGCCTCTCACCAGCACTTCAGGTAGGGCGTCTCTCAGCCCTACCTGGAGATGCTGGCTTCTGCATCAAAAAGTGGGCACTCTGCACCACAGAGCTACAAGCCTTCCCCCAACTTTTGTTAGTCACTATCGTTAAAACAGAAGCCCCATGTTTGAATCCACTGGATGCTGCTGCCACCCACCCTTCAGTGCCAGATCCTGAAAAGAAACAACACAGGGTGTCTCTTGCCTTCGTATTCTGCTTGGGAGTGCCCAGAGGCACCTGGAAAACAGACCGCTGAGCCTTCCAGCTCACCTGCATGGTCCTGGTCTCTGCTCTTCCCCTTTGGTCCTCACCCCGCGCCCCCAAATAGTCCACCTGTATGCAATTTTCCTCCCTGCTGGCCTTTTCTCTTTTGTTTGTCTCCCTTTCCATTGAAAGGTAGTTTGGTAAGCTCCTTGGGGCAGGGACCCAAAGGCTACTCTGCAGAAGCGCTGCCTACATGTGCTGCTGGCAGGGTAACACGAACAGCGGGCAGCATGAAAGTAGAGAAAGGTTGTTGCTAATGACTCTTGAGGGCTAAGAAACGATCATCAAGTTGAGGATGAGTCTTCCCCACCCACCCACTGACTTTCAGGCCAGGCCAGGCCGATAGCTGATCCCTGGGGTTTTTTCCTCCTTAAACGGCTGGGCTCCCCCCCCCCATTTCCCCAACCCTCACTTGTGTCACCCAGAGCTCTCTGTCCCATTTCCACGGTAAAGCAACTCACCAGGGCTCTAAGATGGGGCCCGGATTGATCCGTCAGGGGAAGGGGAAGGATCCGGACAGTGTCACTTTTGGATGCTGAAAGTAGGTGGCCTTTTGCCCCTTCCGAGAGAAGCGGCCCCACTTCCCATGATGCCAGCAATAGCTTTGGCATGTGACATGGAGGCTTCCACCCCTGCCCCACCCTGCTGCTGCCCCCTCCCTCCCTCCCTCCCTCCCCAACGCCCGCCCAGCTGTGTGCAAACAAGTCATCTCTCTCTTGTCTAGCATGATGGAAAGGGGAGGCCCAGGCCGGATGCCAAGAGGTGAATAAAGCCTTACACTCCAGCACGTGGCGCGAGCACACACATCAACCCAGAGGCAGACGGGAGATAGAAGGGGGTCCTCCGGCGCGCTGGGGTACAGTACCTGGGGGAGTGCAGCCGTGGTGGTCGCAGGCTCCGGCTAACCCAGGAAAGGAGAGAGGAGAGAAAAAGAGAGACAGAGAGAGAGAGAGAGGTAAGCTGTAAAGTCAAGGGACCAGCAGCGAAGAGGAGAAGGGTGTCTCACCTACAAGCAGCAACAAGGAAAGACAGAGGCAGCAGAACCCTCAGCAAGTCTTCTGTGGCCTCCAGCAATGGCAGGGACCAGCCAAGCTCACTTTGCCCAAGACCCACCCAACAGTCTTGGAGATCAGCAAGGCAGGACCACTGGAACCTAAGCATCATGACACTCTAGGTGGAGCTGTCTTGCCAACTGGTTAAGAGTGTTGGACCAGGACCTGGTAGAGAACAGAGTTCAAATCCCCCACTCGATCGTGAAGCTCCCTGGTTGACCTTGGGGGGGTCAGGCACTGCCTCTCAGCCTAACCTACCTCATAGGGTTGTTGTGGGGATTGAAGGAGGAGGGGAAGAATGTCATATGCCACCTTGAACTCCTTGGAGAAAAAGGTGAGATATAAATGTGAATCAATAAATATTGGTCTGGACTAGGGGGGGTGGGGAAATCTCGACCAATGGCTAGATAGCCAATGCTGGTGTCTGTAATGCCAATGCAACGTTTAAAGCCAAGCAGGCAAAGTTATTACAAATATTTATTACATTTCTATACCACCCTTCATTCGAGGATCACAGGGTGGTTTACCATATAAAAACACAAAATACATATACTGTAGTAAAAACCAAAACAATATTCCCCCCAAGACATAAACTTTTTAAAAGGCCATAGATTATTTAATTAGCCAAAGGCCTGGGAAAAGAAGAATGCTTTTCTCTAGCACCTAAAAATGTGTAATGAAGGCAGTTAGTTGTTCAGTTTAGGGTTTGGGGGCTAGTGGCCACAATCCCAAAGCCAGCCGGGTTCTGTCCCTCATTCTCCAGGGAGTGGAGTTTTTGAAATCAAAAGCTGGCAGCCCTAAGAGGCAGCTGCAGCCAAGAGATGGCTTTCCCCAGGTGGGCCAACACTGCAAGAGTACAAGCAGAAATGGACCATGCCACCTTAGCTGCTCATTAGAGCTTCTATAAGCCACCTGACCAATCCAGTGTCTGGCTTAGGAGAATATATACCCAGTTCTGGCCCTATACTTCAAACCTCCTCCTGCCAGCCCAGAGGCCATACTTTAGAGTGCTGAGAATCAGGCACCGTTTACCCAGGTGAGGTTCATGTTGCATGGGGCAAAGGTACAACACTCTGATCACAAAAACCCTCTGAACACAAACATGAAAGCCTTTGAATGCCAAAACCATGTGCTCTGTTATGTTAGTAACACAGTGGCCTACATTTTCATACAAATCTACGTCAGTCAAGGTAGGTGTGTCCCAACATAAGTTAAGGAGGACACTTCAGACAGAACAGGAAAAAACTTTTCCGCAGAGAGAAATCTGGGAGGTGCCTACACATCTGTGCATCCAGAGGTGGGAAGATCTCAGAATGATCTGCAGTAATTCAGCAAAGATTTCTGACTCCCAAAGGTTTAGCAATAGAAGCAACGAAATAATTCCCACCCCGCTTTCCCAATGCCACCCAAACTGATAGGGCTGAAAATAATATCAGGGTAGCCTGGAAATGATTTTTGTTCAGAAGCGCTGTGAGTTGAGCTGAGCTGAGTTGTGGTGGTACTCAAAAACAAATTGCTAGGCTAGGAGCTCTTTTGCACCTGGCTCCAGTTGGTGGATCACAGAGCCCTAGTAAAAGAAGGAAGTTGATTCCGCAAGCCTGAATTCTGCGCACCCCTACCCCATGTGGTAACAGACATCTGTGTGGTGAGCCTCTTTGGTCGCCAGAGACTTTGCATAAATAAACACACATATTCACTGCACAACCACCACCACCCCAGGTTTCTCCCTGCCCCAGAACACAGGCCTTCAGCAAAGGCACAACAGCAACAGCAATGCACACAGGCAAAGGGGGCCCTACATGCACCTCCAGCTCAAGACACACCTGTGGGATGGTTTCCTCTCCAGGACTCAGGGAAGGCGGAGACTTCTCTGCTGGCTTTGCTGTTTGGGGCTTCTCCTTGGAAGGAGTCTAGATGACAGAGGTCATAACTGTATTTAAGGAACCCAGTGATGCATGCTTACACACACACACACCCCTTATGAGTCACGTGGATGCAATGAAGCTCAGGCTAGATTGAAGACAGGCATAACAAGTGGGATTTTTGTAAATTGCTTAGAGGTTCTACTTACAAACAGGCAGTATATAAATTTTGTTAAACAAACAAAAAAATAAAGGAGTGGAGTCACTCTGGGCCCATCTTCACTGAATACATTTAATTCCAATGTTTATTCTAGGGTTAAATTTAGCAGGGGGTGTTGATGGTGGATCAGGCCGGTGGCCCATCTAGTCCAGCCTCCTGTTCTCACAGTGGGAAACCGGCATTCCAGGTTTCAAGCGCTCTCACCTCCTATGGTTTCCAGCAATTGATATTAATGCCTTCACCTGTGGATGCAGAACACAGCCATGCTATGGCTTCTCCACTCCTGTCTCCTCAATGAATCTAAAAAGCACTACAGCTTTAAAATGCTGGAAAGCTCCACTTTTCAACCCAAATTTTGCAACCTGAATACTGATATTTATACACTCTGATATAATCTGCTTAGATTTCCCCTGAGGGGAAGAAACTATTAAAGACCCTCCACAGACAGCTTACAAACCCTGCTCAGCTGTCCTCCAGTTTTTGGACTTCCACCCAGAATCACCTGCTCATGTTCAAGCTCATCTTTGCAACTCGAAGAGACAGAAATGGGTTTCATGTGTGCTTGAAATGAAGGCGAGGAGCCTCATGGCATGGTCAAAGTGGCACATGGGCTGTTAAGCACACCAATCAGAAGCTGCCCTAAGCACCAAAACAGCTGCCTGGTGGGGGCGACACAGGGTGGGGTAAAGAGAGAGCACAACACACTCCCCGAGAGAAAGAAGAGCCTCGCTGTGGCAGGACTAGCAGCACACTCCATGCATTGAGGACCCCCTCCAGACTCTGGGAGCCAAAGTTCACTGCCCGCCCTGCCCAGGTGAGGAACACAAAGGCACTCTGCACATGCTCAGATGCTGGCCTCGTGCGCCCGCCAAGCTGCGGTGCTCATGCACTAGTACCTTATTCGCAGTGGTGGCTTTCTGTATTGCCAGCTTCGCTGGAGCTGCAGGAGGCCCCTTTGGCGCCTGACTCCCCTTTGTGTCTGTGGCCTTCCCTTCCGCAAGAGGCGGGGTCTTTGTCTTCTCTGGGGGCTTCTTCTCCTCCTCTTTCTTCTCTGGCAGCTTGGCACGGGGCCGATGCTCTCTGGTCCTGCCTCTCGACATCAGGCTCTTGAGCCCCACTGAGAGGTCATCCTTGGGGGCTGCCTCCTTGGGCTCAGACTTCAAGGAAGAGGGTGGCCGAGGGGACGGAGAGAGCACCCTTGCAGGTGGGGGCTGCACCTTGGCAGGAGGCTTCTCCTCCTTCTTGCTTGGCTCCGTGGACTTGATATCTCGTCCCGGCTCCTTGGAGCCCCCAGAATCCTCCCCTGGAAGCACTTTCCGCACCACCTTCCGCACCACCCTCACCACTCTCTTGCGGGAGAGGCCCTGGGCATCGTCAGCAGGTGGCTCGGGCTGAGTCGATGAGCCAGCTCCTTGGGAGCCCTCCAGGCCATTCATGGCTTGGCCGGGAGGGCAGGAATGCTGGGTGTCCCCGTTGAGCAGTGGCTCTAGGCTCTTCACCCTCCCAGGGGGCTCTGGGCTCTTCACCTTCCCGGGGGGCTCTGGGCTCTTCACCCTCCCAGGGGGCTCTGGGCTCTTCACCTTCCCAGGGGGCTCTGGGCTCTTCACCTTCCCAGGGGGCTCTGGGCTCTTCACCCTCCCAGGGCGTTCTGGGGGCTCTGGGCTGCGGGGGTTCCGGGGGTCCTCCTTTCCTGCACTCTGGACATCCAACTATAGTTGCAGATACATTAAGATGTTGTGAGGAGAGCAGGCCCCCAAACAATGCCATGGTAAGGCAGCAGCGACCAGCCAGGCGCCCTTCCACTCCTCCTCCCCACTCAAGGGTTTGCATTCACACAACAAGGAAGAAGCTGCCTTCCTCAGATTTCCCAAGCAGAGAATCCAATGGGATCCCTGGTTCCTTCCCAACAGCAGGGACAGCCCTGCCCATCCAGAGGGTTAGTTTGGCTTCTGACATGCAAAAAGCCCAGGAAAAGTTTGTGTAGAGTGGGCAGAAGAGAGTGCTAATCAAAACGAACAGCTGCAAATAAGCAACTGGCTGAGCTGGAGGAAGAGGGCACAGGTGGGGTTCTGGAAGCGAAACGAACATGCCGCCAAAAGGAACGGAAGAGGAGTCTACTGCAAACGGATTTATACACAGCATAGTGGCTACAACCCAACTCATCATCTTTGCTTGTGTTAGCATCACCTCTGGTATACAGAGGGCCCACTTATGTCCAAGCCACTCGTGCATTAAGAAAAACCCTGACTAGTTATGCCCAAAATTATATGGAAAAAATGCATGGACAGTACGTATGGAAGAGTCAAGCCCCTTTCTATGCTAGCTCTCTGAGTCTTTTTGCTCCAACCTCAGAAGTTTGGGGGAAGGCAGCAGGGTTAGGCCCACCAAGGATAAAAGCTTGAGCTTCCGTAGCTCAGTGGTGGAGCATCTGCTTTGCATGCGTAAGGTCCCAGGTTCAATCCCCAGTGGCATCTCTAGGCATCTAGAAGTGTTCCCTGCCTGAAACCCTGGAGAACTGTGGTCAGTCAGCGTAGATCAACCTTCTTCTACCTTGGGTCACCGAGTTGTTGCTGGACTAGCTTCCTATGTTCTAGAGCAAGGTTTCCCAAACTTTGGTCTCCAGTTGGTTTTGGACTACAATCCCCATCATCCCTGACCACTGATAGCAGTCAACTTTTCCCTTTTCTTGCGAGGAATCCTATTCGGAATAAGGGAATTTCCCTTAAAAAAAGGGAAACATTGACAGCTATGCCACTGGCGCTGCTAGCTAAGGGTGATGGGACTTGTGGTCCAAAAACAGCTGGTGACCCAAGTTTGGGAAACCCTGTTCTAGAGGAAAGGTTACTTCCAAAGGGAATGAGAAAATAACTGATTCCCCCCTCCCACATCCCTGCAAAGCCCTCTGCCCACAAGTCCTTTTCGTAAAGTATCCATCCACACAGCCAAGACTTTGCAGACTCATCTCAACCCACAGTGTAGCGGCAGCACAGACCAAAGCTCTGCAGTGAGACTGGATGGAAACAAAAGTACAAGGAATCAGCTTCCCAGGATAAACTCACCTTGGGGGTTGGGGGGAGGGGAAACCCTACCCTTCAGGCCCCAGCCTAAAAAGAGAAGTGGGTCAGGAAAAGGGTGGCATTTTTTTAAAAAGCAGCAGGGAAGGCGCCAGTCAAGGCTGTTCCCCTCCAGATGCCCTTCCTTAAAGAGATTTCTTTCAAGCCAAAAAGCAGCCACTGCATCAATTCTGTACTCTCCGGAACAGAGCGGGTCTTGTCGTTCTTGGACGAGCTTCTGGCCTCTGCCGAGGGGGCGAAGGCAACACTCAGCAGCCCCAAGATGAGAAAGGAAAGCTGCAGCAGAAGG
Source organism: Podarcis bocagei (assembly GCF_964188305.1). Classification (NCBI taxonomy): domain Eukaryota; kingdom Metazoa; phylum Chordata; class Lepidosauria; order Squamata; family Lacertidae; genus Podarcis; species Podarcis bocagei. The sequence goes on along the minus strand of NC_138141.1, from coordinate 45,112,497 downwards.
GGAAGGCTGCCAGGGTACAGGATGAAGAGAAAGAGGGAGAGGGAAGACACCAGTAGGCAAAGCCGAGCAGCTGGCTCCTTGCTTTAGAACAAAGGAGGAAAGCAGGGCAGCTGAGCAAGGGGAAGCTTCTGGGTCTGTCTTCAGGAGCAGCTAAAGGAAGAGGAGGCGGCAGGCAGCATAGCTAATGGCCACTGGGCACTAGACCCAGGATGGATGGCCCAAGGCCAGGAGAAGCTTCAACCGCTACAGCAAAAGGCTTGCTGGGGAGAGTGGAAGCAGGGGTGCTGCCGCCATTAAAAAGTTCCAGCTCGCCTTCTGAGCCATGGCTCGGCAAGAAAGGTGCCACTTTTGAACACTGAAATGAGAAGAGGTTATTGACCAGGGCAGAGAAAGACCTGAGGTAAAGAGGCTACGAGCAGGACTCCGCAAAATTCTATATCAATGGTAACCCAAATTCTGCAAAGCTAAGTGCCACGACCTGTGCAAAACGTGCAAGTTAAGCAAACTGTTTCTTCCTGTTAGCCTTTTATAGATGGCAGCTAAGGGGGCCATCACAAAAGGGTTTGCTCTCTCCCCCACACCAAACACTCTGTAATTTAAGTTCTGTACCTTTAATATATTAAAACAAAAAACAACAATGCCAATGCTCTTAACAAGCAGAACAGGAGCATATTAGGAATGTATGAAGCTGCCTTATACCATGCCAAATGATTGGTCCATCTAGCTCAGTATTGTATACACTGACTGGCAGCAGATCTCTTTGATTTGATTTGATTTGAGTTTCTACTGAAATGAGGCTGCATTTTAATGTTGTATTTTAATCTTGTTTTTAAGTTGTATTTTAATCAATTGTTTTTATACTTGGTGTTAGCCACCCTGAGCTCGGTCTTGGCTGGGGAGGGTGGGGCATAAATAAAATGTATTTATTATTATTATTATTTAGAACTTTCAGGCAGCCGGCGCTCCTACCTGAAGATGCCTGGGATTGAACTTGGGACCTTCCGTGTGCAAGGCAGTTGCTCTACCATTGAGCTGTGACCTTTCTGTGGCTCTTCATATATTCAGAGCCCTGAATATGGATCAAAACAGATAAGCTCCTGAAACCATTTCCAATGGTTTGAACTGGGGGGCTCACAAACGTTTTGGAGGTCTAGACGAGAGAGGGTCTGAGATACTTCTGCCCACCCACTCACATTTCTCCTAGCTATTCAAGGCCAAATATTGGTGGCACATATGTCAGGGATTCTTTAGTTGTGATTCCTACATTGCAGGGGGTTGGACTAGATGACCCTCGGGATCCCTTCCGGTTCTACAATTCTATGACTCTGTTGTTCTATTCCCCCCTACCAGTACCCTGGGCTGAGACACCACCACATACCTGATAAGATAAGAGCAGGCTGACAAGCAACCAAAGGGCTCATCCTAGGACCAGGAAAAATTAAGTTCAAATCTCTAATTCAGCCACAAAGCTCACAGGGTGGCTGTTGCGAGCACAAAATGTGTGAATGGGGGAGACCCATGTACTACCCTGGCTTCCTTGGGAGGAAAAGCAGGGTGCAAATGAAACACAAACTAATGAACTTCACCAGTAGCAGAGTGTTTAAACAGGGGTTTCTCTCGGCAGAGGCACTCAGCTACAAACAGGATAGCAGAGATGCTCTGGGCACCAAATAATCACAGTTGTTTAAAACTGAGGCCCAACCAAAATGTGCATTGAGGGAGCTGTTAAATTAATAACACAAATCAGGAGAAACCCAGCCACCACCAAAAGAAGAGCTGCGGGGGGGGGGGCAGCTCAAGGAATAAAAAGTCTGGAAAAAGCTGGGGGTGGGAGAGGAGCCTAAAGGGCCTGAGACCATCTACAAGCCTGTCCCAGAGGGGGAGGTTTCCAGCCCTGATGGCTACAGAAGGATCCCTCCTTCTTTGTCCCTGCCACCATCCATTATCCTAGAACTAGGCCAGAGCTGTGCAGGGGGCACCTTCCCACAGCGATAGCTTTCAAGCCGCACCAAATGATCAGCCTAACAAAGACCCAGCTTAAAGCGCACACAGGGGAGTGGTTCTCTGGGAACTGGCAGGTCCCACCACCCGAAGTGTATATGATTGGGCACAGGGGAGGCAGAGAGAGGTAGGGATGGTGGCTTTGGAAATGGGCTCCATTAGGGGTCTCTCGTCAGCATCAACAACAAGGCCAGGCAGGAACCTGGACGAGTCACTTGCTTTCTACATCCCATGGGCTCAGAGGAAGTGTCGTTCTGCCCCATGGCTAGCACTACTGCTTTGAGGTTTTTCCTACCATCGAGCAGTATACAAGTTTTATGAAATAAAAATAAATAGGACTGAAAATCTGCTGATCTTCACAGTGCTTATCAGACCCAGGACTCACCTTTTACACTCCACATGCCACATGGGCACGGTTTTTCACCACGCATGTGCATGTTTCTCTTTCTCTGCAACTCTTTCCTACCCCACCACCCCACCCAAAAAAATCCCTGTGCCCACAGAAGAAAATAAAAGAAAATACTGGCAACAGTGTTGGCGCAACCCGCTTTGCTTCCCAGCTAAGAATGGAAGAATCTGTCAGCTTTGGTTTCTCTTTCTCGCAATCTTAAATTCATTTCACCACTTTTCCGTAACAGTTTGCAAGGTGCTTTTTTATTTTTAAAAGTCTTCGTGGAAATTCATTAGCGTTTCAGTGTAAACATCTCTCAATATACACATGTTCATATTTAATTTTGCCTAATACAAACATTTTTGCAAAGGCCCCTAACAAAATGCATTTGGTAAGTGGTGTTTTTGTTGTTGTTGTTGTTAATCTTTTTTGGGGGGGCTGTTGCTGCTATATTAATTTTTGTATCTGTGTTTTGATTATATAAAAATTGTTCAGCTCAATTGTGTATTTTTGATGTTCTATTTATTGTTGGTGACTACTTTTGTAATGTTGTAATTATATATTTTTTCATGTTGTAAGCTGCCTTCAGCATGATTTGAAAGGCAGCATACAAATAAAATGATGTCTGTCTGTATGTAATCTATGCTCTCTCATAAGCATTTTTATACACATGCCTTGGCTGGAGAATTTCATTGCAAAATTCAGAGACGTGCAAATTTCAAAGGATTGCTGCATTTCCACTTGTGGTAATGTTTCAGATGAGGCAAATTTAGTTAAGTTCACCTTTAAATGAGAACTGAATCGAATTCCTTCCTCCCCATCCCTAGTCCCAACACAAAATGTGAAGATTATCTGCCAGCCCCCTCTCACACTTATAGCTCTAGGATCCCACACAAAAAAATGGTGGGCCCTACAACACACCGTGGAGACTGCACACAAGAGAAAGAAGGAGGGGCAAGACCCACGTCACACACAAACTTGTCCTGGCCTAGAAGTTAGCCCAAGCAAATACCACCACCCCCTCCAGTGCCCAAACCCAGACGGACTTACAGCCCCATCCTCTCTCTCGTTTTTTTTCGCTGCTAAAGGTTTGTCTTCATCCTTCACCTGAGGAAGTCAAATACAGATAAGGAAATATTTCATTCACGCCAGGACAATCAGTTGAAACGTGCACACACACACTTTTTCACTAGCACATTCCGGGCAGTCCATATCACAAGTATGATGGTAGCTTTTCACAAGCACTGAAGTCGTCAGGATGCTCCCAGCGGACCTTGTGTTAAGCTGCGACTGGGCAGAAAGCCCATGCTGGAGAAAGGCTGTGTACAGACTCCCATAAACTCTACATCCAGTAGACTCCCACCACTGGGTTGGGAAGCAGCAGACACCCATCACCTTACCCACAATTCATATCTCTTCTGTGGTTTCTTATGAAATACGACATTTTGATGCAGGGGTCTTTTTCTCTTTTTCACCAGGAAATATCTACTAATATTTTCAATTACATTTTAATGAATACTTTTACTAGTTTTATTGTAGTCTGCAGGTTGCATACCACCTCGATATATCTTATGAAAGAGTGGTATATAAATATTTCAATAAATAAATTCCGCCCCCTCAAAAAAACCAAAACATCCAACTTTTATCTGAATTGAGAAAAAGAGCAGCCTTGCTATGTTTTAAGCCAGGAATGTGTATACTCAGCCGAAGTTGGTAAAAAGTTCATCTCTGCAGGACATAGAAGATGACAACATATATTCCATTAGGATCAAAGCAAGAGCAATGGTGGGTGGGGTGCCTCAAGGGTGAGGAGGCAACAGCAACTGGGAACCACCATGATCAAGAGAAACCTGGCATCACAAGAATTACACATTTTTGCTACTTTCTCATCACCCACACCCTTACTCCCCAATCTAGCAACCTTGAAGCCCAGCAAACACAGAACAGCAAACTTGGAACAGAAACTCTGGCAGCAAGGCTGCAATGTGATACACTCCCACCAAACAGGTAGATAGGTTGGTAACACAACGACACAATGACGTATTACTCCAAACCTGGATTGTGAAGACATCACAGTAACCTGTCAGTCAAAAGTGCATTTTAACACCACTGTGTGCAGGGAGGTGCTGGTTCCATTGGCTCTCAAACCACACAAGCCATGCATTGGTGCAAGGGGAGGATGGGGCAGGAAGGAAGGAGGGGGGGACACACATTGTTACCGCAAACCTGGGGTTCTTGGGGGCTCCTCACTCCTTGTGAGACTCAAGCACTTGGAAAGCTTAAAATGCTCAGAAATAGAGCTATAAATTAGGTGTGGAGATATGAGTCAACAGATGGCACGAACTATCATATTAAGAGCTCCACACTGAGGTCAAACCCAGGTTTACAGTAACAGCACTTATGATCACACAGTACTTTCAACATATCAGCCTCTACCAACTGGTATCCTGCAGGTGTTTTGGACTACAACTCCCATCAGCCCCAGCCAGCACAATGTAGTCCAAAACATCTCAAGGGCACCGGGTTGGCAAAGGCTCCAATATACAGTGGAGTTAGTAGCACACAAGTTATTTCACAGGCAGATTATTCCACACAGTTGCTATGCAAAGGGCTTGGAGGGAGTGGCTGCCAGTTTGTTCAGTCCATTTGGAGTCTCTGAGAAATGGCAAGGAGGAGAACAGATTCTCCCCAGGGACGTCTGCTCTTCACACAAGCCAAGAGGGGGCCTAGGACTGACCACTGGCATTCCTGCCACATTTCTAACATGACCTCTACTGCTCCGAAGCCAACTCCCTCCTATGCCAGGAACAAGCACAACCTGGTCCCCTTTTCAATGTGCTGCCACGACTCATGTGCAAAGTGCCCCGTTTTAGGAGAGCAAGGGGGTGGGGAGGGAGAGAGAGGAGGCAGGGAAGGCCAAGAACCACAATAGCAAAGAGACTTCCCTTCTGCTCCCAGAATGCAAATCGTGATGAAAAGGCCATGGCTGCCACGCTGGAGAACCTAAACCCCTGACTGGGAGAGAAAAAGGTGGTAGAGGTTAAGAGTCTGCAGAATGGGGGCGGGGAGCCCTCTGGGTCCCAGGCAAGACAGACCGAGGAACCACAACAAGGGGAAACCTGGGGCAAAGGATTCCTAAGCAATCATGCCTCCAAATTCCCATTCTCTTAACCTCGGGTGCTGCAAATGAAATGATACTCACCCTCAATAATTTTTCAGGTAATTCCACCCCACCCGAAATAAGCATTTGCTTTACAGGCAGTGCAAGGCTGCAGCCTTGGGATAGTGACTTCCGCAGGCCCTTTTAAATGCAGTGACCTCCTACATTCTTCCAGTGTAGAAAAACTTGATCTGACAACATTGCCTTAGCTCCTTGTGCCTTCCTTTCTGAACCAGCCTTTAATTAAGGCTCCTCCCCCCCCACCCTTCACCTGTCATTATTAACCCATCACCAGTATTGTCCCCAGCTATAATTTGAGATGTCACTTCTTAGGGACTTCTGAGTTAACTGAAAAGCACTTGAAATGCATCAAGATACAGGCTGTGTGGGTTATTCCTTTCTGCTTGTCTTAATTCTCCTTTTCGATTAAAGGAGAGGCAGCCTTCTTTGGCAAACCCAATCACATTTGCAAAAGGTTTGACAGCAGCTTGAGATTCACAGGCAGGTGCCTCTAAGAGCAACTGGTGCAACCAGAATCCTCCATGCAGGTGTTGCAACCTTTGCAAGGGGGCACAGTAGGAGAAGGGAGAGCATATCAACCTCTTAACAGGTGAGCTTTGCGGATCCTATAACTGTTTCATGAGCTGGAAGTCCAGGATCAAAATTGAAACAACTGGCTGAGCCCACACAATGTGACCTGGGTTCCTTTATTACAGACAGGGAAGCACAAACTTGTAAATGTAAGGAAGTGGCAGCCTCAGCCTTCACACAAGCTGCCATGTCTCAGAAACCACCCAGCCTACAACTCCAGCAGCGCTGAATCTCCTTTTTCACTGAAGGGAGAAGGGATTTGCTACAGATCTAAAGCTGTCTTAGGGGAGCCAAGAGCGAGATCTTCTCACTGCAGTTGCCCCAAAGGCTTAGCAGACAGGTACCAAGGCTCCTAAGACATTTGTGCAAGGGATGGATACAAATGGGGCACAATCACTCACTCTCTGGTTATACAGCATCACCAGCGCCCAAGGCTTAGGAAACCTGCTCTCACAATACCACATACCTGATGGACTCCTTGCCACAGAAGGCCAGGACAGTCACCGAGGGATAATATAATTTTACAAATGGAATTATCAACATGGGTAGGGCACACATCCCCTCCTCTGAGGCCAGTGTGGAGACAGAGGCTACTAGGGTGGGTGGGGGTTGCAATCTAGTAAAAAATGATGATATTCAGACTAGTCACTTTTGTAAGACTATTTACAATGTTTATTTAATCAATCAGAAAATATTTATATCCCGCTTTCTGCCTCAATATGAGACACTCAGAAGAAGTTCACAATCAAATGCAATTAAATAACTAACCCTGGGCAGACCAAGCACTGAGCAGGACATCAGTCAAACAAGCCAGTCTGTTCCCAAGTCAAGTTACTAGATGAGAATTGCTGGAACAGCCTCTCCTCTATTCCACTGGGAGGACGCATGGCTTGGCTTCTCCATCCATCAATGGGGCAGCTTGGGCTATGGAGGAATCCCTGTGCTAAAGTTCATTTTATGGACTTCTCTCCCCACCACCTTGCAAATGTACTGGGTGGCCTGGCTCGAACTAATGGGTTTTGGGACGGTGAGCAGGACAAGGCCCCCAGGAACAAAGGCCACCGCCACCAGCTTAGCATGTACAAAGGCCCAGATCACACTGCAAGTAAAGAAGCCATTCCCTCTCCACAGGAGAGTGAGAACTACAGAAAAGCAACAAGGAAACCAGCTCCTGGCATATCACCCCCAGCTCCTGAAACCCAGAGACAGGGAGGAGGAGTGCTTACTTTGACGTATAATGTAAGAAGAGTATGAGGGAGTTGGGGATGTTTGGCCTGGAAAAGAGGAGAGTGAGAGCAGATAGGATAGCCATCTTCAAATATCAAAAGGGCTGTCACATGGAAGATGAAGAAAACTTGTTTCCTCCTGCTCCAGAGGGTAGGACACAAACCAATGGATTCAAGTTAGGAATAACTTTCTGACAGTAAGAGCTGTTCAACGGACTTCCTCGGAAGGCGACTGACTCTCCTTCCTTGGAGGTTTTTCAGCGGAGTTTATGGGCTATAACATACAATTCGATGACTGGGGAAAATTATGGAAGCAAAATTTAAAATTTACTGCTTGCACGGCGTTAAAGGAAAATGTTATGAAAATGTTTTATAGATGGTACATCACACCAGTAAAATTAGCAAAAATGTATAAGACATGCAATAAGTGTTGGAAATGTAAAGAAAAAGAAGGAACGTTTTATCATATGTGGTGGGATTGTAAGAAAGTGAAAGGTTTCTGGGAGGTGATATATAAAAGGTAAAGGTACCCCTGCCCGAACGGGCCAGTCTTGACAGACTCTGGGGTTTGTGCGCCCATCTCACATCTATTGGCCGGGGGCCAGCGCTGTCCGGAGACACTTCCGGGTCACGTGGCCAGCGTGACAAAGCTGCATCTGGCGAGCCAGCGCAGCACACGGAACGCCGTTTACCTTCCCGCTGGTAAGCGGTACCTATTTATCTACTTGCACCCGGGGGTGCTTTCGAACTGCTAGGTTGGCAGGCGCTGGGACCGAGCAGCGGGAGCGCACCCCGCCGCGGGGATTCGAACCGCCGACCTTTCGATCGGCAAGCCCTAGGCGCTGAGGCTTTAGCCCACAGCGCCACCCGCGTCCCTACAGCGCCACCCGCGTCCCTTATAGCAAAAATGTATAAGACATGCAATAAGTGTTGGAAATGTAAAGAAAAAGAAGGAACGTTTTATCATATGTGGTGGGATTGTAAGAAAGTGAAAGGTTTCTGGGAGGTGATATATAATGAAATGAAAAAGATGTTAAGATATACATTTGGAAAGAAACCAGAGGCTTTTCTTTTAGGGATTACAGGAAATGAAATAAGAAGAAAGGACCGTAAACTTTTCCAATATGCAGTTACAGCAGCAAGAATTCTACTGGCCCAGAAATGGAAACAAGAAGAAATACCGACGATAGAAGATTTGAGAATGAAATTGACAGATTATGCAGAACTGGATAAATTAACTGGAAAAATTAGATATCTTCGAGACCAAAAGTTCATCGAGGACTGGGGAAAATTTGTGGAATATCTGAAAAGTATATGTGATGTTCAAACAACGCTAGTGGGGTTTCAAGAAGCACTGTGAAATCTGAGATATATTGTTAAAAAGAAATAGGCAGGGGGAGGGAAGACTAACGGCAATATTAAACACAAGAAATGTGTAATTGAGAGATAAATACGGATGGTTGTCAGAGAAGCTGAAGGAAGTCCCAAATGAGATAAATTTGTGAAAATTTGGATAAAAATTGTGTATTTATGCTGAAAATTAATAAAAATTATTATATAAAAAAATAGGTGGGCATCTGTCATGGATGCTTTGGTTGAGATTCCCGCATTGCAGGAAGTTGGACTAGATGATCCTCAGGGTCCCTTCCAGATTCTAAAAAGCTGCTGGATCAGCTCAGTGGCCCATGTACTGGAGCACCCTGCTCTCAAAGTGGCCAGTCAGGAGCCCCAGAGGGAAGCCTGCAAGGAGGAGCTGAGCACAACAGCCACTCTCCCTTCCTGTGGTTTCCAGTAAGGGGCATTCAAAGGTCTGCTGCCTCTGACAGTGGAGGGAAAACACAGCCATCAGGGTTGGGACCCCGTGATAGCCTTATCCTCCATTAACGTGTCTTTTAAAACCATCCAAGTTGGCGGCCAACATTGTATCTTGTGGGAGAGAATTCCATAGTTCAACTAAGCACAGGGTGAGTAAGCTCTTTCTTTTGTCTATCCTGAATCCTCCAACATTCAGTTTCCTTGGATGTCCCCAAGGTCTACTGTTATGAGAGAGAGAACAAAATTGTTCCCTATCCACATTCTCCGTACCATGCATCATTTCATACACTTTGATCAAGTTGCCTCTTATTTGCTTTTTCTCACCTACTGCATGCTGTCATTTGCACCTCACTTCCAGACAGAGAGAGCCCTTTGCTCAGCAGTTATTCTGAGATGCTGACTCTGTGTCAGGTGCCTGCAGCTGGCTGGCTGGTTGGCTGAATAACCCAGCCTTTGCTTAAATGGCCTTGATGACAAGTCAGGCACTGGCGTACCTCGCCCCTAACATTTGGCATTGAACACAACCCATTCAAGGGGTTAATGGAAAGATGGGAGGAAAGCTTTCCATAAGCCCTCAAGTAAGGTAAAGCACTGAATCTCCCACATTCTGACTTCACCAGACTCTCTGCCCAGCCATTTTCAACTTTTTCTCAGTGACTCATAAGGGCAAGAAACCTACCTTTAAAAAAACAATTAAAAAGGAAGCTGCAATTCTCAAGGCTACAGAATTTCACACTGAGGGATCGTAGGGCATGATTGTGGAAGGGCAGCATGCACACAGCTCTGTCTATTACTACGAACAGCAGCTCAAGGCACACTAATCACTCTCCATGAAAGGCACCACAACACTCGCATTGAGACGTAACTGCCTCATCCAGTCTACACTCAGTCTCGTCTTCCACTCAAGAGGAGCCAGAGGCTGAGCCCTAATCAGCACAACAGACCCTCTAGGGAAGTACCCAAACGGTCACTCCAGGCCTTTGCAAGAGACGAGTCCCACCGGGGCAGGGGGTGGGGGTGGGAACAAGAAACGAAATCAGTTTAGAGGCTTTACTAGAAGTTATAAGCGAGTTGAGGTTAGACTTTCCCAGGCTGGTCAGCTTTCCCACCACTACCGGTAAATCACACTCCCCACACAACATATAGAGCAATGGAACTGGCCATAAGGGAAACCTGGGGGGCCCTCACACCTCCAGACTTGCCACACTGAATACTTGCTAGGGATTTTTTGGGGGAGACAAAGGGAGAGAGTGGCAGAAACCAAGTCACTCTCCAGTACAGTATCAATGACTGGGAAACCTCAGCAGAGCAGGCCTCCAGCCCCCTGCTCAGAAGCAACTATAAATAGGGTAACAATGGAGGCCTGCTTTGTAGATTTGGAAGAGCCAAAGTAAAGCCCGCCCGCCCGCCCCCTTAAAAACACCAGCCACCTCTCTTCCAAATTTTCATCACCATAAAGCAAGGCACATAATGAGGAAGAGAAGGGTTGCCACCTTACCGCAAATTGGGGGAGGCCGGAGGCCCAGTGAGAGAGGCAGCAGCAGTGCGGGCGCCCTGGCGGGGCTTCCGTTGGAAAAGACTGAGCGAAACGCGATAGGTAAGCCAAGTGTCACTTCCCAAGCGCAACGGCCAGAGGCAGAGGGACAGCTGAGCTGATACTGTCTGCCTAAAAATAGCCAAGAATGTGAGGCAGGCCTGGGAGAAAGGGGGGCAGTGGTGGTGGTAGAAACTGGCTTGCTGGTGTCCAGCTGCCCCCTGGTCTCTGCCTTGAACAAGCAGGGCTTTTACAGTCTCTCATGGGCGAAGCCACATTTGGCAAGGGAGGGGGGAGGAAGGAGAGAGGAGAAGCAGCCTCATCCTATACCGGGGAGAGGAAGTGATGTGGGTGTCTGGCACATGAACCGTTAGTGCTCCTGCACGGCAGGAAACCAGCGCTCAGGAGGTCTCCTCCTCATCTGGTGGGGGTGCTATGTGCGAGGCCAAAAAGAACTGCACAAACTTCAGGTGGAGAAGAACCACAACCAATCAAGCAACCTCCACCAGACAGACAAAAGGAGAGTTAGTTAATAACCAGAGACAGCCACCGTAGGTACATTACTTGCACTGTGCTTGCCACTAGGAGAGGGCGTGTCAGTCTGTTTCTGTACTCTGTCAATTTCAAAAGTGTTCATTTTGCAAGTCTGTTCTATGACATTTTCACAATAATCTTAGCATAACAAAAAAGATCCACATGAAAATTCATGTTTTCTCACAAAACCCAAGCTTCAAAACCATTTTTCTTTCAAAGTAGGAACATAAGAAGAGCTCTCCTGGATGAGGCCAGTGGGCCATCAAAGTTTAGCATCCTGTTCTCACAGTGCTCAACCATATGCCACAATGGGAAGTCCACAAACAGGACCCAAACTCAACAGCCCCGTCGCCACATGTATTCTGGTATTTGTGGCAGTGGAGGGAGAACACAGCCATCATGGTTAGTAGGCACTGATAGCATTATCCTCTGTTACTATTTGTCTAACCCTCTTTGAAAGCCATCTAGGTTGGTGGCCACCACTGCCTCCTGACGGAGCGAGTTCCAAACTTTAACTATGTGTTGCATGAAAAAGTACTTTATTTTAACTGTCTTGAATCTTCCAACATTCAGCTTCATTGGATGTTCACAAAGGATAGTGTTACGAAAGAAGAAAATATTTTCTCTACCCACTTTCTCCACACCATTATGATATCATAGCTGAAAACTCCATCACAAAATTCAGAAAATTGAGAAATCTAAACGATAGTCAAGTTTTGACTGGTACATTCAGTTCATAGCGCGCGCACACACACGCACACACACACGTAATTCACATATCCATACTTTTCAGATATTATTTCTGAACTAAATGTTTAGGAATGAAATCCTTCCTCCTGCACTGCTTAGCTACCCCAATATTATAGTATTCCCTAAATTTCATATGCATGGGGTTAAGCTTCCTTTCAGTGGGATGCAAACAGAGCCACACATAGCAAAAGGGGGGGGGGAATAGCCCTTGGTTTGCACCCTGCAGATTGAAGGAGAACCCAATAAATTCAGAGAGGGAACTACCATGCCACTTGCCTCTGGGCAATAATTAGGAGTACTCTTCCATTCAGCAACCCCAATATAGTTGTATTCTCAATATTTCATATGCATGTGGTTATGTTTCCTTCCACCATGTGGGGGCTCTTGATCATGAGCATTTCTTTACATTCTACGTAGTTGTTGGGAAAAGACAGCCTTTTGTTTGCACCCTGTGGGTTGAAGAAGACCATAATATTCAGAGAGGCAACAATCACACCACTTGCCTCCAGACAACCATTTCCAAGCCCTGCTTGAACCATCAATGCATCAAGGAGGGAGGGAAAAGAGAGCCAGGGAAGAGACTGCCAAAGATGTTTTAATCACACAACATTCAGCCTTGAAGCAAGGGGTTAGACTAGGTGACACGCTGGCTGAAACTTTTATAGAACAGTAGGTGCTGCTACAAAGCTACGCACGGCCATTTCCATGGCAACCAACGCAGCAGAGCCAGAAATAGGAACAAAATCAAGGGATTCCTCCCACTTGACTGGGGAGGAGGGAAGGGGGGCGTGTTTTGAAAGACATGGCACACGCCAAAAAGGTGGACTCACAATGGTCTTCCCTATGGCAGTCCCTAGGAGCGTCAAAAGGCAATGTTGATGCATAAGTCGCATAGCCTGGATATGGCAGGGGGAAACAGGGGGGGAGAGCCCTGTGAGCTCCTACTTCCCACTCAAGGAAGGTTCTGTTGAGCAGACATACGAGCCAAGCTCAACAGAACCATCCCGTCATGGATGCTTTAGCAGAGATTCCTGCATTGCAGAAGGTATGTCTAGAATACCCTCAGGGTCCCTTCCAGCTGTACAATTCTATGATTAGGCTTAGAGTGGTGCCAAAAAGAATTTCCTTTGGTGAGATTCAAGAACGTTAAGAAAAGCCCTGTCAGATCAGACCAGGGGTCCAGCTACTCCACCATCTTGCTTCCCATAGTGGCCACAAGCAGGACATGAGGGCCGGAAGGGTGGTCCCCAGGGGCGGATATTCAGAGGAATGCAGCCCTTGATCCTGAACATAGAAGCCAAGCATTATGGCTAGTAGCCACAGGTAAGTTTTGTCCTCCATGAACCTGACTTGGCGAGTGAGGATATGTAGAAGGCAGCAACACTGGAGGATAAGGCTATCAATGGCTACTAGCCACAAAGTCTATGTTCTGCCTCCAGTATAGGAGGCAGTAAATGCCTCTTAATATCAGCTGCTGGGAATCACAAGAGAGAAGCGTTCCTGCTACACTCATTTCCTGCTTGCCATTGGGGCATCTGGCTGGCCACTGGGAGAAAAGGATGTTGGAAGACATGGTCTGATCCAGCAGCCAGGCTCTTCTGGTGTTCTTATAAATGAATGGGGGGAGGATCTGCTATATGCTCTTAAAGCCTTTCTTGTATGAACTGTTGTTGTTGTTTAAAAAAAAGACAAAACAAATTCTCCTGGGGATATTAACCAGGCTAGTTAAATGTAACCTCCACATTCAGGGGCAGTCCAGCTTTGAGTACAGACAACAAAGGGGGGCTCTTTTGCCTTCACACCCTGTTTCTGAGCTTCCCATGTGGGGCACCTGGTCAACTGCTGAACCATAGGGACTTTTTTCACTTCATTTGCTAGCACTCCCTCTCCCTCTCTTCTTTCAGACAATAACTAGACAGGCTGCCCCATATTGTGGCCACTGCCCGCCCCCCACCCACGCGTCTCTACAAGAGGCCTGTATAAAGTCACATTACTCTTGGCAGGGAGAACCCCTCCACTCCAAGAGCTCTGCGCGTGCTAACTGCTGACAGAACGTGCTATAAATAGGCCCTCAGAAATCGAGGAAGGATGCCAGGGCAGAGGGGCTGAGGGGGGCAGGAGGGAAAGAGAGAAGAAAGAGTCATTCAGCAGTTCAGCTTGCTGCTCTCATGTCTTCTCGAAGCCAAGCTAAAGCACCTTCCTCCCCACACCCCACACCCCTGCCCCAGTTTCGCATCCACATCCAGAGAGGATGTGCTGCTCTGTGAACCTGCAGAAACAAAGTGCCTGGGAGACAGAGCCACCCTTAAGTGCATAACATCAGGCTAGGAAAGCTGCTAGAAAGCAAAGGGGCATAGAGAAGCATTGCTTCACTGACTGAGGGAAGCCCTACATTAAGGGGAAGGCAGCTGGCTAACTGATGGCAAATCAGGCTGCTGAAGTACCACCAAGGTACTTGCACCCCCCCTTTCAAACACTGCTTTAGGAACCCTCCTCTTAGCTGTAATTCATGCATTGCAGGGGTTGGACTAGATGACCCTCTGGATCCCTTCAAAGTCTACGATTCCTGCTTGTTTTTATTTATTAAATGTGTATACTGCCCTTCATCTGAAGATCACAGTGCAGTTCACAACACAAAAATACAAAAACGAGAACACAAAATACATAATAAAAGCAAACAGATTACCATCACAACCACACCCACGGAATGTGGAGAAGTGGCTTAACAAATTCATCTCTCACTTACATGAGACCAGGAAAAAACTTGCTATATGCTGCTGCCACCTTGTGGAGACAGAAAGAGAAGAGGAATCTTAAACAGAAACATTTGAACAGGCAAAAGGAGTCTGGTACATCTTGTGGGTTAAGGGTTCAAAAAAACAGTGTAGAAGCCATAAATGCAGCTTTCTGGGGAATCACAGGAAGTTGCAAGAGCAAAGAGTCATCCGTTCCTCACTGTACAACAGGGATAGTGGGTGCATCACACCCCAGGAGTTGCTGGAATCCAACTCCAATCAGCTTCAGAATGACCAGTTGTCTGGGATGATGAGAGTCATAGTCCAGCAACCTCTAGGAACATAAGAAGAGCCCTGCTGGATCAGGCCATAGGCCCATTTCGTCCCATTTTCAAAATGGCCAACCAGAAGCCCAATGGGAAGTCTGCAAGCAGGGTCCAAGTGCAACAACAACTCTCCCCTCCTGATGTTTCCAGAAACTGGTGTTCAGAAGCATACATTCAGAACCATGGAGGCAGAGCGTAGCCACCTTGGCTAGTAGCCGCTGAAGCCTCACTCAATGAAATTGTCCAATCTTCTCTTAAAGACATCTGAGGAGCCACACGTGTCCCCATTCTTCCTTTACAACCAAAAGGACCTGCCTATTCAATCCAATCACAGGCAACATTAATAAGCTCAAACAGGAACAAGCCTTTTGGCTGCGCACATAGCCTATTTGCTCCAGAAATCCTTTTGTTAACTACAGTTGCATGTTTTGTCCAAACCAGGAAATGATGGTTAACATTTTGGGAACAAGGCAAGATGCAAATCCATGGAGATACGATTTTCCAAACACAATCAGTGAGTCAGTGAGCCTGCTTTTGCAGGTTGGCTCTTAGAAGCAGAGAAACAGGTTTTGGTCATGAATCCAGACGACTTCATTAACCCAGTGCGATGTAGCAGGCAAGTGAGTTGCATTCAGAGGAGGAGCTCGGGATTCAAATCCTTGCTTAGCCATGAAGTTTACTTGGTAGAATTGAACAAGCTTCTCACTCAAAAACAATGGGGGAAACTATCATAGCTCAGTGGTATCTGCTCTGCATGCAGTAGGTCCCAGGCTCCAACCCCAACGGCGTCTCCAGGCAGGCCTGGGAGAGACTTCTCTGAAAACCTGGAGAGCCACTGCCAGTCAGTGTAGACAATACTGAGCTGGGTCGACCAATGGCCAGACAGCATAAGACAACTTCCAAAGAGTTGTGATGGGGATGGAACAAGGTGGCCCTGGATGTACCAACCTCTGCTACTGGGAGGAAGGGCAAGATACAAGTATGGTTAAAGAAAGCTTCCTTTTAAATAATAATAATACTAATAATAATAATTTATTATTTATACCCCGCCCATCTGGCTGGGCTTCCCCAGCCACTCTGGGCAGCTTCCAAAAGAATATTAAAATACTATAGTACATCAAACATTAAAAGCTTCCCAAAACAGGGCTGCCTTCAGATGTCTTCTAAAAGCCTGGTAGTTGTTGTTCTCTTTGACATCTGGTGGGAGGGTGTTCCACAGGGAAGGCGCCACTACCGAGAAGGCCCTCTGCCTGGTTCCCTGTAACTTGGCTTCTCGCGATGAGGGAACTGCCAGAAGGCCCTCGGTGCTGGACCTCAGTGTCCGGGTAGAACGATGGGGGTGGAGACACTCCTCCAGGCACCACAAATAGGCCACAAAGGGATGTCAGGAGGAGAATGAAGAGGGGGAAAGAGGTGGGGGTACTTAAGTTATGATGCTGAACTGCAGGGGAGCTCAGCTCCACTGAAAACTGGCCACTCCAAGTTCCCATTGCCCCCAAGGAATCCAGCTCTGACGTAACCTATTTCTGACACAGCCTTTTTCTTGGCTTCCTGTGACCCTCCACTCCTTCCAGTTGAAGCACATCTTGACATTGTCATCCTGAGCACAAGCACTTCCAAAGCCCTGTTCCCTGGAAAGGAGATGGGGGGGTTGGGGGGGCAGGGAAGAACTAATCATCAGATACTAAGAACATGTCTGGCTCCAGAGTGTCTCCCCAAAGCCAGAAGCCCAGGGACTCATCATCATAACCAAACTTTCCTGTTTGTCTCACATTCCAGCCTAAAATTGTTGATCTATAGAGGAAATGGTACACAGCTGGATCCAAGAAGAGGACAGCCTCCTGCTTCCTGCTCTCCTGCTGCGGATTCACTCCACCAACACAGGCTCTTTGAGGAGCCTCTGGGGAGTGGACTGGAGTCAGAGAAGAGGAGACAGATCCGCTCTGCTCCACCCAGGCCAAATGCCAAGGGCTGACACCACAGGGAGAAAGATATTCGGGAAAGGCAATCTTAGGCGTCATACGTTCCATACATTTAAAGCACATTTGAAGAAAACACACACACACACACATATTCCTGGGAACTGTGGTTTACCCCTTGTGGAGCTACAATTCCCAGCACTCAAAGGATGGCCAGCAGGCTCCAGCCCTGGCACAAATTACCGTAAGTTTAGCTCCACGCCAGGGAACCCAAGGGGTAAATTATGTGTAACCACAGACAGAGGTAGCAGCAACAATAAGAACTGGAATCTCAAAAGCCTGGCAGGCCGATGTAAGATCAGTCTCCTTTGGTCTTCCTTTCCCAAACCTACGTGGGATCAGGCAGGACGACATGAGGGGCAAAGCCTTCTTGGTAGTGGCTCCAAAATTATGGAACACCCTCCCAGTGGAGACCTGTTGGCCTCCTGGTCTCTCCCCCTCTTCAGTGGGCCCCTTTGACTGGGAACAGGCAGCTAAAAAAAACCCCAGCCCACAGCCACCAAGAGTAGAAATATCCAAGAAATAAATGTTTGAAAATTGAACAACTTCACTCAAGCAACCAGAAGTGGATGTGACCAGGAGATGCCTAAAGCAAAAGTTTGGAGGGGGGACTGAGGTTGCTTAGTGTGTCCCCCCCCCCCCAAGCCTGATAGGTTTCTGGCAGAACCAGCACAAGCTCCTTGGACTGCAGGCCACAGCAGCTACTGTGCTGGATACATTAGCAATTTTTCTGCCAAAAAACCCCTCCTCGTATCCTGCAAAGGAGAGGAGTAATCTGCCTTTGCGAAGGAGGAGAAGCTTGTATCACCAGCCAAGAAAGGAGACCTGGAGGCAGCCTTGAAACAGCACCAGGCGCTGCCTGCAAAGAACCATCTGTCCAGCAAAGAAGCTCAAATGAGCAAGCTGCCGGGTCAGTGAGAAAGAGCACTATTCCAGCCCGCCCATAAAGATGAGACCTTCTTGATCTTGCACAGTGGAAACAGTCACAGAAACAATCCCCCTTCTGAGAACTTTTCAACATTCATCACCACCTTCAGGTAGCTTCATCCTCCTTCTAGGTAACAGGAGTGCAAAGATCCCATGCTCAAAGCACCTCCAGAACATGCAGACAATAATAATTAGCTGTGTGTGGAAACAGATGCAAGGACCTTAGGGAGAGCTCATTATGTGGTCAATTACCACAAGCAATGATTTTGTCACCTGGCAGCCACTCTTTCCTTGTCTTACCTGCTTGCTTCAAGAGGAGCAGGTGTGGCTATAAAACAGAAGGTGGAGATGAGGGCGGACTACATCTCCCAGCATGCCCTGAGTCTTCCAGACTGCACAGCATGCTCAGATCTGCCGCTCTGAACTGCAGTTCTTACAACTGCAGCCACTTTCCTGTGTGTTTAGAGAGCCGCGGGGGACCAAGAGCTCAATAGAAAAACAGCTCAGTTGATTTTTGAGAGAGAGAAAGAGGCAAGGTCAGTTGAGGCAGGATCAATCTCCCAACCCCCACTCACACACAGTCACAACAACCACACATAATGGAAAATTTAGACAGTTCTCGCATCAGGGAGCACATCAGGCAGATGGCACTTGCCTGCCATGTACTTGCTACTGAAAGAAAAAACAGCCCAGACAATCTAATTCCCCAGAAGGTGATTTGTAAGGACAGCATCTGCCAGGGAAATGGGATGAAAGCCCCTTTCCAACGCCAGAAGTGGCACACCACTCGCCCCTCCATGCAGCCAAAGCAGCCCGCCCTCCCCTCAAATTCATCAGAGGAACACTTTTGCTTCTGTGCTACTGTACACATACGGCCACTGAGGTGGAGGTCAAATTGCTATTGCTCCTCTCCTTTTGCACCACTCGCCCACCCACCCTCTCCAAGACAAGGAAAAACAGTAAATAGACTATATTCACTGCCAGGAGCTGCTTCTGAGAAAAAGAGCACTCTGCCCAAGGTCACATCCACACCATATACAGGACATGTAAAAGCTTTAAACTACTGGGAATAGCCATTTTCAAGATCATTGAAAGCAGCCCGAAAAAGGTTCCACTTCTCGCTGCGAAGTCTGGCCAAAACAGGTTTTGAAACTGAATCACAGATAAAGCATATATTAAGTAGAAGACCCCCCAAAACAAATTTACAGAAAGGTGGTGCATGTCTATACAATTCTGGAACAATAAGAGTAGCGGACAATATATTTTCTTGTAATTTATTCATATTAATTTAAATTTCTGTCAAATTTCTGCTCTTTCCCCTCTTTCCCCCCTAATATTACTGTTCTATTCCTCATTTTTATTTCTTAATTCTCTTAATTTTACTACTGTATATCAACATGAAGTTGTGTGTATGAGAAACTATCTTATCTACTAGGAACAAAGCCATGTGCAAAAGAACCTTCCTATCCTTCAATGAGGGAGCTTGGCCTAATTTCCCATTGCTGCAGAGACAGACAGGAGGACCCTCCATATCGGGGGTTTTTTACAGGTGTTTTCTACAAGGTGTCATTGACACAACAATAGTGTGTTAGTGGTGGATTTATACTGGATCAACCTCAAGCCATTTTGCTTTCTTAGTTCTTCTGCAACACTTCCCCAGTGTTACCACACTACTGCGGCATGTCCGCACTGAAAGTACATGGCTTCCCTCAAAGCAACCTTGTGGTCTGTAGCTTATCCCTCACAGAGCAAGTTTTGGTCAAGTGAGAAGCAGTGTGTTCCAGTAGGAAGCACACAACAGCAACACCCACAAACACACTCATTCACAATCATCATGTCCCTCCCTTATTGCATCCTAGCAGCAGGCAGGGGCGAGGGGCAGTAAGAGGTTAAGGCTACCTACATACCAAACAATTTAAAGCACATGGCACCACCCAAAGAAGCCGGGGAACTGTAGTTTGTTAAAGGTGCTGGGAATTGTAGCTCTTATGTGCAGCTAAGCGGCAGTTCCCAGGATTCTTTGGGGGAAAGTTCTGTGATTTAAATGTACAGTGTGGGCACAGTTAATGATGTCAAGAAGTAGACAAGGCATCGGCTGGGAAGCAGAGAGGCATGGAAATAACAGGACCAGCCTTTAGGGGAGCCCATGAACATAAGCTTCCTGCCAGTGAGACAGCCAGCCTGCTGACTAGCAGAGACCCTCCAAGCTTTCAGGCAGAGAAGGGTCTCTGTGCCAACCCAAGATCTCCTGGGGTGCAAAAGTACGTGCTCTACTATTGAGCTACAGGATTCCCGTATCGAACAGTGTCAGTAGATAACAGCAGCACAGCCAGTACAGCACAGCCAGGGAGCTCTTTGCTGCTCCTAGGCTCTGTCTGGCCAGATCCCTACAGACTTGCCCCTAAACCCCAGGGACACCCTTGCTCTGACCCACACATCTGCCTCCTGCAAGCCCCAAAGATTTCATGTTTTGCTTAAAGAAAGGTTCACAGCAAAAGCATGCCTACAAGGGGGTGGACCGGACTGATTGTCAAAGGGAGGCTGGAGAAAGCAGCGTCTGGAGAGCAATCGCAGCCCCCTCAACTGCCATGCTGAGCCTCAGGAATCTGGTTCCTTCCACGCAGCCCCCCTGCAAACATCTGGCTTGTTGGCAGCTGGAGGGTTTTGCACTCTGCCAGCAGATTCCACTCATTCCTCCTCTTGAGAGTCTGCAGAGAGAGAGATTTTCAGTCTGAGCCCAGAGGCAGTTTCCTGCCTTTGCAAATCCCTTGCAACAAAACTCATCCCCAAGCACAAACTTCCACAGCCTAGGACAGGTCCAGCACCCTAGAACTAAGGCAGGCTGCCTGAAAGACTTGCGGTGCTATGTGTGTGTCAGCAGTGGAGTGTTACTTGGGTCCCGTTATCCACCAATACCTCTCAAATCTACAAACTAGGTACCCCTTGACATTTAAGCCAGTTACCAAGTACATATGACTAGCACAACACATATCCTTGCCTTGTTTACCTCTGTTGTATCCCTACGTTGAATGTTGGATTGCAAGCTCCTCAGGGCAGGGACCTCTCCTCTTGTATTAAGGGATAGACACACTGATAGCACAACAGCAACCAACTAACCTGGGTTAAGCATGCATTCTTGCTCAAAGTATTTGCTGGATCAGACTAAAGTCCATTTAATCCAGTGTTCTAGTCTGCCACAGCAGCCAGCTGGGTGGATCTGGGAAGCCACACAAACAGCCACAAGGTGGCCCTTAGCCAGTGGACTATTTTGCTCACCCCTAGCCTAGGAGCAGCCTACTTGAACTGTACTCAGAGACAGTGTATACTGAAGTTCCACGGGAACACAGAAAACCCACAGTGTGCAATACGGGGCACAGAATTTAGTTTTCTTTTATTTTCAAAGCAAGTTTCTAGACCAGGGGTCTGCAACCTTTAAGACAAAAACAGCCACTTGGACCCGTTTCCGAAGAAAAAAAAACTGGGAGCCGCAAAACTCGTCATTATAAAAATAATTTTTTGTCACTTTTTTATTATTTCTTTGTTTGACCCCTCAGAATTACTCCTCCTCATAGAAATAAATGTTAAATTAACAAGTTATCTTTGTGTGTGTGTGTGTTCTTCACTCCCCTTCAAAACAGTGACCAGCGTACATACTGCATTTCAATGCAGTGACCAGTGTACATGCCCCTTACAATGTAGCGGGCGGGCGGGAAGGTGACGTTGGGACGGTGCGTGACTAACGCACGCACCACCCCCATGCGATGTCACAGCCAGTACAGCGCCCGCCACAGTGGGGAGTGTCGGGGCGCACAATGCACCTCCTCCCCTCGCTAGTATCCGTCCCGGAGCCGCAGCAAAGGTGTAAAAGAGCCACATGCGGCTCCGGAGCCGCGGGTTGCAGACCCCTGTTCTAGACCATATAGTGCAAATACATATTTGGTTTGGTGGACTATTCCTAGTGAAATCAATGAGTCATATTAGTCCAGGTTTGCCCCAGCGCTGTGTAGAAATTGGGTTGCCTCAAAGATTGATCCAGAAGCTCAATCTGCAGGAATCCAAAGAACAGTGTAGCAAACTACCATTATTTTTAAATTCCCCCAAGACAGACTTTGTATGTGGTCTGAAAGTGGAGGAAAACCTTCCCCGTTATTTGTTTGTTACCCACTCTAAAATCAACCACATAAAATTTATCTCTGAGCAAGCAAATGGTTTTCACAGGTTTAAACTGAAATCTACGTTATGTAACCCCTGATAACAGCAATTATTTCAAATACTGCTCTCTGTGTGCAGAGTCTGCAGGTATGATTTTTGTAGACTCTTTGGAAATATTTTTATGCCCACCAAGGTGGTGTCAATGGTTAAGGTTATATTTTTCTGTGTATTTTATTTCTATGTTTTTATGTAAAAATAATGCACAACAACTTTCTTTCTCCCTTTATTGTCATGTTTTATCACATTTTGAAACACTGTTTGTTTGGTGTTTCCAACAGCAATAAAAAGACTGATCAGTTAACTGCTCCTATTCACGCACTGCAGAGACTAGATGTAGAAAGTGGTTATGGGAGCAGCTGCCAAGACCATATAACACCAGTCCTGAAAGACCTACAATGGCTCCCAGTACATTTCCAAGCACAATTCTAAGTGTTGGTGATGACCTTTAAACCCATTAAGGAATGGCCCAGGCCCTGTATACCTGAAGGAGTATCTCCACCCGCATCGTTCAGCCCAGACACTGAAGTTACAAGGAACTGGGCAGAGGACCTTCTCGGTGGCGGCACCCACCCTGTGGAAAGCCGTCCCATCAGATGTCAATGAGATAAGTAACTATAGTACCTTTAGAGGACATCTGAAGTCAGACCTGCTTAGGGAAGTTTTTAATGTTTAATGTTTTATTATGTTTTGGTATATGTTGGAAGCCTCTCAGAGTGGCTGGGGCAACCCAGTCAGATGGGCAGGGTACAAATAATAAAATGTTGTTGTTGTTGTTAAGGTACAGGAGGCAGAATTGGTTGTACTGTATATTTTGGCTGACAAATGTTTAGCCATTGCTATGCTTTGTAGAATTCAGTCTACAAAACTGGATGCATATCTCAGTGACAAGCCACTTGCTTTGTATGCAGAAGGTCCCAGTTTTAATCTTGGGAACAATCAGGTAGCATGCAAACATACGAAGCTGTCAGGTCATCGGTTCATTTAGCTCAGTACTGTCGACGCTGACTACGGTAGCAGCAATGGTTCTCCAGGTTTTCAGGATAGGAATCTTCCCCAGTCCTATTTGGAGATGCCACTGGGGATTGAACCTGGACCTCTTGCATAAAAAGCACATGCTGCATACCACTGGGCTACAACCTTTGCCAGGTGATGGGAAGAACCTATGAAGAGACACTGCCAGTCAGAGTAGACAATGATAGTGGACCAATACCAATAGATGGCCTTATAATGAATTGGTATAAGGCAGTTTCCTTTGTTTTTCTGATCCCTTTTAAACTGACACCCACCCTCAGCCTTCAAGGAGATGAAAAAAATAGACAATTCTGCTCCCTCCCCCTTGCATAGCAGAGCCACACAGCCACTGTGTTATCTTGCATGAACTGTGTTTCACCCAAAACCAGCAGACCACAGTCATCTCTGAGGTACAAAGGTTAAGCAGCCAATGTGTGCTGCAAGAGTAAACAAATCCGCTGCAATTACCATTGCTACAAATTCCCCATCTGCTGAAATTCATCAGCTCCAATTCCAAATGCATAGAAAGCATTTGCTACAAACAAAAGCCCAAGAGGTGAGCCGGAATCCTTCTTTCCTTCTCCTCGGTCCATAGCTCTTGAGGGCCCACCACCTTCTTTTTGGGTGGGGAAGAGGGAATAGCTAGAACTTAAGCTTACAGAGAGATAAGGGAAAACACTGAAGCAGAACACAGCGGTGTTCCAGCTGTATTCTGGGGAACCATAGGATTTCTCAGAAGTTTATCAATGAGAAGATCAGTAACGGCAGGCAAACATCCCTGAAAAACAGCCTGCAAAATAAGAGTTGGGTGTGATATGTGATGTGATGCAAGTCCAAGCAGAATAAGACAGCGGCCTAAAGCAGGGATGTGAGAAGGAACCGCTTTCTGTTCTTGTACTTGACGCACACAGCACTGCTTCCATTCCACCATAGTTCATCCTCCGCCAAAAAATGTTATTCTTTTCACATTATTCCGCACCATTCATTTCAAAGCAAAGGAAATGCAATGCGAATTGGGGGGGGGGGGGACATAACCGATTACATATCATTGAACCAGAACAATGAATATCAATCACATTTGGCAGACTGGTTTCCATTCTGCCAATGGGACAAATAAGTGAACATGCGCATTTTTTATTCCTGTTTCCATCAGAATTCTTGACACCCCAAGCCTATAGTCCCATATGAATTGACCATGCACCGTGTCCAACCGTCTTCTGCGGTGTCCAGGGATTCTCAAGAGACCCACAAGGGCTTGTTGGCATAGGAATATAGGGGGTGGCCTATATTCACCAGGTCACCCACTTTATCTATCCAGCTCAATATTTTCTACCATGCTCTCAGGCAGGCAGCGATCTTCCCCATCACCTGCTACCTGGTGACTGAACCATCTGTATGCAACACATGTGCTTTCTACAACTGAGCTATGATTCTCCCTCCTTTTGCTAGACAAATCAGTAGGGGTAGCATTCCTAAGGACAGGAAAATGTAAAAAAGTCTGCTCAGTGAAGATGTGCCTTTCAGGGCCCTGCGTGGCTGCCGAGACACAGCGCCTATGACTGAAAAAGCAATGGAAGTCCTAATGCCCTGCTTTGCTTTCCTGCAAACCTGAAAAGCCAGGAGGAGGCATCTCTGCACTTTCCCTACTGTACAATTACAGCGGTTGCTTTGCCTTTCCCTTTTGTTCCTGCCTTTGCTTCACAACTGCCTGCATTTAATTTATGGGTAAATGTTTCTAGTCTTCATAGAATCACAGACGGTAGCGATGATCCAGTACCATTTTTACCTTTCCCCCCTACAAATGGATTGTGGGCCTTCAAATAATGGCG
The DNA here is from genome assembly GCF_964188305.1 of Podarcis bocagei. Taxonomy (NCBI): domain Eukaryota; kingdom Metazoa; phylum Chordata; class Lepidosauria; order Squamata; family Lacertidae; genus Podarcis; species Podarcis bocagei. The sequence goes on along the minus strand of NC_138141.1, from coordinate 45,087,476 downwards.
CGCACACACCCTCCCACCCCAGAAGGACAGACTAAGGCGGAGAGCCAATGCCTTCATTCCACAGTAACCTCTCCTCTCACCAGAGTTTTAAATCCAGGAGGCCAGAAAACCTGAACTATTCATCTCCACACACACGGGGGGGGGGGGCATATTTCCTTAGTGCAAGGAGGAAAAAACATAGGGGGAATTGGTTCCAAAGAAATGGCCCAAAATATGTATATCATTTCCTGTTTTAGAAAGCAGAGAGGATAATTTTTTATTTTATTTAAATCAGGACCAGAAACATTCCAAGCTGCTGAGCTGGACCTGGGGGAGAAACACACACACACACCACATCTGCACCTCGAAGGTGGAGAGCATGTGGTCCTTCAAGACCCCCTCAGAAAGCATTACGACAGCACCTGCTCCCTCCCTTCAACCCCACCCCCAGAGAATCCAGGCTGACAGAGGAGCTCTTAAGTCAGACCAATTTATTACCTGTCAAAACCATGCACCTTCAACTCTGTCCTGATTTCCCAAGACACAGATCTATGCTCACTCCCTGGGCCCCCCACCCACAGGCAAGGGAAGCCTCTCCCGTAGTAGAGGATGAGTTTATCGCACAACCACAAGGGAGGGGGGAAAGTGGCTGGTTTGCTTGCAGGCAGTACCTTCATATGACGAGTCTTCATCAGTGCAGAACGGCACAGGGCTCTTCCTAAAACTGGAACATGGGACACACACACACTCAGTCATTAAGCTCAGTGGGTGTGACACTAGGAGCCAGTCCCTCACTTTCAGCCTAACCTACCTCGCAGGCTGGTTGTGGGGTTTAAATGAAGAGGGGGAGAACCACCTTGAGCTCCTTGGAGAAAAAAGTGTGATAGAAATACAATAAACAAAATAATAAATCAAGATATTATGCAGCCTGTCTCAGGTCAGGTCAGACCATTCTCCAGACAATTCTGCGGACTATTCTATTCCCAACCTAACAATTTGCTTTCCTTTGCCCTGGCTATGGTTTTTCTTTTCCCAGTTCCTGTGTTTCTAAAGACTCCCCCCCCCCCGAGTTTTCAACTTGTCTACTTCCTTGACCCACACCCCCACACATGGCTGACACACCACCTTCGTCTACAGTCACTGCCTCCTGGCTGTTCCGGTTCCAGACTTAAAAATCAAACCATGGGCACAGACTGCTCTTGTGTAGACATTCCAGTAGGCTTCTTTTTTCCTTGGAGGAAACTCCCTCTCCTCCTCCTCTTCCTCCATCTAGGCAAAGGCTGTGCATTAAGGAAGGACGAGAAGACATCACCCAAATTCTACTCCCAGAATGAATTATGCCATCAAGTACATTTGTTCGTGTGAACATCTGCATAATTTATTCTGCTTCCAAGACCTGAACATTCACATGTGTAGGGGCAGAAGCCAAGGAGCATTGCTCCAAAAATAAACAGAGAGCAAAGGACTTTCTTCATCTTCTTGGGGAGGCAGTATAGCTCAGTGAGCTGGAATGAGGGCATCCCTTCATAAACAAAACCCTCCGCATTGTATATTGCACCGCTGATGATGGAACACGGCAATCACTAAAAGTAAGATCCAAGTCTCTCGGTGTAGAAAAGATGGATTCTCCAGACTCTCACACCAGAGCAGCCATAACGGAGCCTAGGAGATTTTATCACAATTCTTCAGTGACAGGAAAAGGAGAAATCCTCACCCCAGCAAGGACCTCGCTTGCCCTTGGCCATCTCTTGGTTGCAAGGCGTCCATACCTTTCCATTGCTGTTAAGTCTCGAGGTCACCAATTTGGCGACGGCTCTCCCTCTCGGTACACAAAAGCCTCTCCGATGTATCTTCCAGGGCAGCCATCTGCCCCTCGAGGGCCGAAAGGCGTGTCCCCTGTGCCTCAAACTCTTTGGCAAGTCGTTCCACATTTGTGGCAAGGCGGTGCAGCCGGGCATCCAAGCATACCGCTGCCACACACCTGCCACTGTAACAGAAAGTGCTTCCACGACCAGGAGGAGTCCCAAGCACAAGCTCAACTTCTCCAGCATCAAAAGCAGCAAGCGGTTTGTCCACAGAGTCTACCATTTCTTCTTTGATCTCCAGAATGCAAGCGGGACGACAGAACAGGGTCAAATGTACTTAGAGCCAAGCCTGCAGCAGCTCAGCCATATTCCAGCTATGATTCCCCTAGTTTTACATGCAAGGTTCCCAAGTTGAAGGAAAAATTAAAAGCTTCCAACCTAAGCTGCCATAATTCTTGTGGGGTAAGAGCAACAGAAGGAGAAAGAGGGAGGAGGAAGCCAACAAGGGCCCCTCAATGAAGCGAAGGACAAATAAGAGACCTGCCACCTCAAAGCTCTATATATTCAAAATCCTTCCTGAACAAGATGTGAAAACAGGGTCCGAAAGGCAGGGAGGAGCAGGATGGAAGTATAAGTAGTCAGAGCCCATTAGGCAAAGCAGAAGACAGGTGGTGGCTACCTGCTGTCAGGTGGATGTTTACAGGGGAGGGAGGGAACCAGGGCAACCACTTTGATTGACCTCAGCCATTGCAATTACTTGATCTCTTTATTGGATATCGGGCTGAAGACAAGAGCCTGTGGAGTCACAGCTGGCACAGTCAAGTCAGAGCAAAATAAGGAGCAAAGGAGCAAGCTACCAAGTCAAAAAGCTGGTCCATCAAAATCAGTACTGTCTACGCTTAAAGATCTTGATCTGAAAATTTAAGAATCTGTCACAGGCACCGCAAAAAAAATACCCATTTTGCAGAAGGAAATTGTGTGATGCTTGAGACCCTACTCCTTCAAAGAGGCAAAACACCTATGCACATCCCAAAACAATTAAGACACAGGAAAATAAAGCATGGGGCACACACACACACACACACCAAAATACTCCATGCCCATCAAAAATCCTCAGTTTTTTAAAAAATTAAAATTGGGAGGACAAAGGGCCTCAGCAGAGGGAGGGGTCTGAAGGCACTGTGGTGCCCACGGGCTTATATCAGGAACCCCAACATGTACAACTCCAGGAATTCAGCAAGTGGTCTTTCCCTGTCCTGCCTGGAAGAGCTAGGATTGAGCCTGGAGCATTCTGCATGTAAAGCAGGGGCTCTACCATTGACCCAAATAACCTATAACTTAACCCAAACAACCTAAACTTTTCCCCAAATAAGCAGATTGGTATGAAGGGTGAGAATACACACAATGCTAAAACAGCATTGACCAGAAATACCTCTTCATCATATTACAAAAACTGAGAAATCTAGGCCCTGCACAGGATAAAATAATAGAAAACAAAAGTGGGGGCTGGAAGCATACCACAGAGTGAATGCTGACAAGACTGCCCACAATATATTAAAAATACACCCTCCAAATCAATATGAATAAGCAAAGAGCCAGCTATGCAAAAGAAGGAGGGGAGCGCTATAACTAAAAATATATGTAGTTGCGCACTGCTCCACTACTCAAAGCAGTCAGGAAGAGGATACTGGCAGAGAGAGAAGACAGAGGCCTATCAAGAAAACTGGAAGCCAATAAGAGTGAATACAGAGGATGAGAGAAAAGGAGGCAAACTCAGGTTTTACCTCTACATATCATTAGGACAACAGCTGACAGAAAGTTGTAAGAGCATCAGAAAAGCCTGGCTGTTGGATCAGGCTGGTGTAACTTGCTTTAAACAGTGGACAGTGAGATGAATGAAGTTGCATTCGGTGGAAACCAAACTGCAGCATAATGGAAGCAGTGCTGATTAGGATGAATGGAAATCACTGCCTTCTTACATCCCTATTTTTAAATAGCCCATTTAAAATATTTCAGTGCTTTTGATTAAGGCAGACTCCAGCAGAGTCACTGGAGCACCTTCACTTCTTTAACACTGGCTGGAGGAAGCTTCCTAATCTGCCCCCCAGGGCAGGAGGCTCCTTTCACATCATTAGGCAGGGCAGCTAATTGCTAATTCATGGAGGGAAAAGACAGCTGGACTAGGGCCAGGAAGTCATTGCTCAGCTCCAACTCACCCTTGACAAACCAGCCATCCAGACTGTGAGTAAGCCACCCAAGCACTGGCAGTGCTTCCGGCTCACTGCTCCTTGCCACATTAGAGGGCACAGTTCTTTTGCCAAGAGGGGAAGCAAGATCTCCTGAAGAACTACACCCAACAAGAGGCAATGGTGAGGCCTCTTCCACACACTCCATGGGCCCAGAGGGATAGTTCCGATCAGGATATGGGGGGGGGGGGGAGATACCACACACACACACACACACACACACACACACACAGCATTATTCTCACGGCTGATCAGATCCCAAGCACCCATAAAGTTAGATAAATGAACAGAGAGAGCAGTGCATAATTCCCAAACACTGGTATAATTCCCAAACAGATGCCTATAGGTAAAGCATTTCCAAATCTTCCAATGGTTTAAAAAAAAGTAATTAGAATCACAGAATTGTAGAGTTTGAAGGTCTCACCCTCTGCAATGCAGGAATCACAGCTAAAGAATCCCTGCCAGATGGCCATTCAACTTTTGTTTAGAAACCTCCAATGAAGGACAGTCCACTCCCTTCCAACAACTTTGTTCATATCCATGCCATTTATTGAAAGCACATGGCTTTCCACCCTGCCCCCAAAATAATTACGGGAACTGTAATTTACCCCTCAGAACTACAATTCCCAGCATGCTTGACCAACTACACTAGTTCCCAGGACTCTTTGAGGGAAGTCCCATGCTTTCAATGTATGGGTGGATGTGGCCTTCCCACAAGCAGGGAGAAAGAGTGAGTTGGGTCTGATCCTAACAAGTTTGTTGCTTGCAGAGATTTTTATAAAAGGGGGGAGGTGGGAGTGACACCTCCACCTGTACTCTGAAGTGACATAGTCCATGCTGGTTCACTACAGAGCTGTCCACTTACTGGAGGATCCCAACCATTCTGTCAATGGGGTCAATAAGATGATGAGATGGAAAAATGACAAAGAGCCCTCTTTCAGGGTGGCTGCCTATGGCCAGGACAAAGGGACGCCTGTTGCCTGCAGTTATGCAGCAGTGCTTCAGTGAGCTGGAAGGTAATGGAGTGGGGTGGGAAGAGGGAGGGAGAGGGGGGAGAAAGAGGGGGGCAGGCATGCCAAACCTTGGGAGGCTGCATTGCCCTCTTGTGCAGAGTATTCCTGCTCCTCCTCCATCCCTCCACACAACAAGTGCCTGTGTCCTCTTCAGAACTGCTTTGTTAGTGGAGGATGGGGTAGGCGGCTGTCATGCTCACGAGTGCTGGACATTGTTTCACAGTGGCTGACCTCATCATCTCAATAAAGGCAGGTGCTGTTCATCATCAGCATACCATGTTCCAGAAAAAAGGAGCAAGAGTTGGGAGGAGACACACCAGAACAACCCAGCACCCCCCAATTTGTAAAGCACACGTTCTGAATGGAAGGTATAATAATAATAATAATAAACTTTTATTTATATCCCGCCTTCCCCAGCCGAAGTCGGGCTCAGGGCGGCTAACATCAAATATATAACATTGGTATAAAATCAAACAATAATTAAATTACCTCCTTGTGAATGCTGCGCTTCTGGACACAGAAGGAAGGAAATTCACATTTCAACTCTGTGTGTGTGTCTAGCTTTTCCTGGGCCCTTTGAGACTCAAGACTCCCAAAAGGATTAAGCATCACTGACCACAAGAAGCTCAGGTGCCACTCACGTGACACCAGGCAGGAACCAATTTTCTATCTCTTTCTCATACAGACACTCTAAATACACAAACACACAAATATTACACAAGAAGCTGCCTTATGCTTTATTGGATCATTGGCCCATCTAGCTCAGTGTTGCCGACACTGGCTGGCAGCAGCTCTCCAGGGTTTTAGGTGGGAATCTCTCCCATCCCTCCCTGGAGAGGCCAGGGATTGAACCTGGTACCTTCTGCAAGCAAAGCAGGTGCTCTTCGACTGAACTATTGGCCCTCCCCCCAATACGTACATACACATCTGCTGCCCACAACAGCAGCCACCCCCTAACAAGAGTTATTATGCTTGCTTACAACTGCTGAGGCAAGAGAAGCATTAGGGAAAACAGAATCCTAAAGCCTGGTGTTCGTTCACTAATCTATTCAATTCACACCCTGCCTTTCTTCCATTTATATAGTGTTTTATAAAAAGTGCAGATAAAGAAAATGTCACCTTTTCCACAATAAAACAGTGTGCAAGGCAACTCACAGAAAACACTAACTTATTAAAATTCACAAGGAGGGAGGGGGGTTACAAAAAATATAAATCAAGGGGGGGAAATCAACAAACATTGCATAAATTCAATCTTACAAATAATATAGGCTTAACACATAACCAGTACTGAACTAAATCAAAATTAACAACCCCAGTAATAAATACATCAAAATAAAGTCTTGCTCCACTATTAAACAAACATAACAGATAAAATAAGAAATTAAACAACAATAACCCATAAAAGCACCAAGGAAAGGGGAGGTGAGGGAGGAGCAATTACAGTGGTGCCTCGCAAGACGAAAAGAGTCCGTTCTGTGATTCTCTTCGTCTAGCGGTTTTTTCGTCTTGCGAAGCAAGCCCATTGAAGGATTAGCGGGTTAGCGCTATTAGCGGCTTATCTGCTGATCGGATCAGCTGATAAGCGGCTTAGTGGCTTAGAAAAAGGGGGGAGGGGAAAAAACCAGCAGGAACTCGCAAGACATTGTCGTCTTGTGAAGCAAGCCCATAGGAAATTTGTTTTGCGAAGCACCTCCAAAACGGAAAACTCTTTCGTCTAGCGAGTTTTCCGTCTTGCGAGGCATTCGTCTTGCGGGGCACCACTGTACATCCTTTTCTTAAAACGTCTCCATAAGCCTTTTGAAATGCTCTGCAGGCACCTAACGTGTTCACCCAACTCCAAATTAATTTGGTTCCCCAGAGCCCTGTGCAGAGAAACAAGCTCAAGCATTAGCAAGACAAGCCCAGCAAGGAACTGGCGGCTCCTTCCAAATGTACTTTTCCCGTGCTGGGATCCCTGAAACACAGAATCAGTGAAAAGCTTGTAGGGAAAGGGTCTAGGGAGAAGGAAGGAGAGGGAGAGCACAGTCTAAAAAGAAAGAGGCTTGGGCTTCACAGCTTTTTCTCCCTCGAGACAGGAGAAAGCCAAGGAGCCCTTTGGGAGCTTAAGTCAACACTCGATTTGTTTCCAGACAACAAGGGCATGTTCATACAAACAATCTGGCTCCATAATGATCTTAACACGACTGACTGGTTCCTTTACAATGCTCCTTATGCTACTCCTTACATGAGCTTACCTGAGGTATGGGAAATCTTAGCAGGGGTAACTGGGGCTCCCATAGCCACAACAAAGCCAAGAGAAAGCTGATGGGGGTTTGACTGACTGGTAGGAAAGGGAAAAGTGGCTTGGAGGGAAGAGGCAGGCCTGCTGCAGACTGTAACCTACCTGCTAAGGGAGAGGCAGGTCACCCCCAAAACATACATTTAAAGCACTTTTATACCACTGATGGTCATGGCATCCCTCAGAGAATGCTGGGAACTGTAGTTTGTTAAGGATGCTGAGAGGTGTCAGGAGACCCTCACAGAGTGACAATCCACAGCACTCTTAGCAAACTACTGCTCCCAGGATTCTTTGGAGGAAGCCATGACTGCTAAAACAGGTGCAAGAGGACTTATAATGAAAATAGGTCCGCAAAAGACACTAGCCCACTACTTGTTTATTTTTTTACTAGCCTGCCTACCTTTCCAAAGCTGTTTACGTCGACCATGTTTGAGAAGAAAAATCAACTTTTTCAAGTTGCTTGGAAGCCATTCCTACCCACCATAGGCCAGCAGGAAAGTACCCATCTACAACTTTAAGCTAAAAGATCCCTTCACAAGATTCTGTAGCGGGGGGGGGGGGATGCAGTTAACTGGAGCCTTGTGGGGAACAGCCAACAAAAATTCTATTACTGACTGAAAGAGAAACTCATGTAAGCCTAACCACCCTACTGAAATGCTTGCTGCTGCATTCTCAACTTTGCACTCACACTTCCGGGATTTGCTTTCAACATCTTCCCTGGTTGATCCATGGTAGTCTCAGAGCTCTGCTGTTGGCTTATTCACCATCCTGGCTTGCATTTCTGCTTCATGAAGGGGAGGAAGCAGGAATCCAGGCCTAATGCCCCAAGAGAGTTGAGCTGCATGTTCTCTTCTCTGTTTTATCTATCTATTTATCCCTATTAGCTCTCAACTTCTGCAAGGAAAATGAAGAAACATAGCAGCTGGATAGACGTTGACATGTAATAACAAGGAGGTGAGCAGCTCGTATATCCAGATCTGTTGGAAGATGTTCTCACAGAGGCACCCTCTTCCGAAAGAACTCCCAGCAGCAGCCAGGCAGGAAGAGCATAGCCATTGGAAGCCGCCCAGAGTGGCTGGGGAGGCCCAGCCAGATGGGCGGGGTATAAATAATAAATTATTATTATTATTATTATTATTGCGGATAGCAGCCACTGACAGCCATCTCCTCCATGTATTTGTCCAATCCTCTTTCAAAGCCATGAGGGATGTGCAATAAATTTCCATACTGTTGAATACCGGTATTGAAATAACATCGTGATAAGTGTTTCAACAAGACAATATACTGTTGAACATCAATCAAGGATCCAGCGGAAATGCAAACAAAGAACTAGAAAGCACTTACCGTATTTTGCGCCCCATAGGACGCTCCGGCCCATAGGACGCACCTAGTTTTTTTGGGGTGGAAATAAAGAAAAAACTTTTATTTCCCCCCCAGGTGCGGGGCTGGAAGAACCAGGTCGGGGAACAGTGGGAAGGCACGCTCTGCCTCCCCGCTGTCCCCCGAGCTTGTGGGGCTGGCGATGGGGAGAAGTGCGCTGATCCCGGGACTGCAGGCAGCTCTGCGCCGCCATCCGGAGCGGGGGGGACTTAGCGCCCCGCTCCCGATGGCCGCGCAGAGCTGCGCTGATCCCGGGACTGCAGGCAGCTCTGCGCCGCCATCGGGAGCGGGGCGGGACTTCGCCCCCCGCCTCCGGTGGCCGCGCAGAGCTGCGCTGATCCCGGGACGGCAGGCAGCTCCGCGCTGCCATCTGGAGCGGGGCGGGACTTAGCGCCCCGCTCCGGATGGCCGCGCAGAGCTGTGCTGAGCCGGGGACTGCAGGCAGCTCTGCGCAACCCTCGGAGCCGGTCTCCCGAGGGTTGCGCAGAGCTTTCTGAAGCCTGGAGAGCGAGAGGGGTCGGTGCGCACCGACCCCTCTCGCTCTCCAGGCTCCAGCGAAAGCCTGCATTCGCCCCATAGGACGCACCCAGATTTCCCCTTCATTTTTGGAGGGGAAAAAGTGCGTCCTATAGGGCGAAAAATACGGTATTTCTTCTTTCTTTTAGAAAAAAAGGGGGGGAGAGTTTTTATTTTTATTTTCTGGTGGTGTTTTATGTTGCTGGTTCACCCTGAATAGCTTTCCTCCATATCAAAAAGGAAGAGTTTTATTTCTTTATTTAAAGGAGACTATCTTTTTGTTTGCTTGCCCTCCCTCCCTTGATAAAAAGGGAAAGATTAGTAGGCTTTGTGGGGGGCCCTTCTGTGGGGGGAGATGGAGGGGAGAAGACTTAGCTGGCTACTTTAGGCTGAAAAGGCAGGTTGGGTACTACATGAGAATTATGGAGAGGGTGTTTTTTGGTAAGCAGCGCAAGCAAATGTGTGTCTATTCACAAGCAAGCCCTACTGAATTCAGTGAGGGGGGCTTACTCCCAGGAAAGTAGAAGTAAGTTTAGTTGAACTCAACGGGGCTTATGCATGCATATATTGCACTTAATCCTCTGAGTGAGGAAGCAGATGCGAATTGACTAGTAAATAACTTAAATAATAATAATAATAATTTATTATTTATACCCCACCCATCTAGTTGAAAATATATTATATGGAAGTTTATTTAATATTTTTATTAAATCTACTACTACTTTACATTTTAAGGCCCTTAACAGGGAGCCTCTTCAAGACCCTCTGCTGCTGCGGGAAGAGTGGCGCTCCCTCCACCACTGTGGGGAGGTACAGTGGGACCCTCTGCCACCGCAGGGAGGCCCAGCAAGGCCCTCCACCGCCATAGATATATACTGTGATATTTAGCTGGTGATATATCATGATGTTGAAAATCAGATATCGCCCAGCCTTAAAAGCCATCCAGGTTGGTGGACATCACCACCATTCGGAGCGAGTTCCAAATTTAACTATGTGCTGTGGGAAGAAGTATTTTCTTTTATCTGTCCTGAATCTTCCAACATAAGCACCCAAAACTGCACCCAGGGTAGAGTGGAGGGCACATATGGCTACCATGATGACCCAAGGCTGCTTGCCCAGCACATGCAGCTATGCCGCAGACACATCTGGCCTCCTCCACTCTGACTGATCTCAGGGAAGGCTTCCTCCCCTCTTAAGGAGACTTCAGAGGCCCTGCCAGCTTCCACTTATGCCTCATATTCTCATAACACTTCCTGCCACCACCTGTGCCATCAGCCCGATTGGCAGCTTACCGGGCATCCAATTTTTAGCAGCCCCAACTGCACGCTTGACTTGAGAGCTGTAAACACCATGTGTTTCCCTTCCGTTTGGAGACAGGCCGAGGGAATGCAATGAGCTTCTCTGTGCCATGCGGCAGACTTAACTCTCGCAGGGGCCTTCAGGGGTTTTGATGAGATTTAAAATGACCCCATTGGTACAAACACACACACAGCACTCAAGCCAGCTCAAAGTCACTAACAGAGGTTTCTGCAAGCAGCCAAGAGAATATGGGTCACCTGCCCATTATGCTTCTCCTAATCCCTCTTCACAGGTACTCTTAAAGTCTTTATTGCTAGTTATAAAAGATCCTTGCCCCACAACTTCTCTCTCTCTCTCTCTCTTATACACATACACATACACCAATAATCCCTCCGTGGGGCAATGCTCACACGGGGCAACTGAGTTCACAGGAAGGATCAACACAGCAACAGCAGGACCACAGTCACCACCCCCATTTTGTAAAGCAGCGATAACAGAACAAAACCTGTAGCAGTAAGTTAAACTTAATGCCTTAAAAGGTAGATTAGCTCAAGCAGAAAAAGATGTACCTTGAAGGTCATTTGCCACAAAGAGAAAAATAAATATTAATGTCTGAATGAACAAGCGATGTCCCCAAATTGCACAAACTGTAGCTGATGTGTAGAACAGAAAGTCCAAACAAACACACGAAATTAATGTTATGTTCTCCACTGCTACCACCACCCTAGGCGCAAAATCAAAACTATAAGCAGGATAGGCACACACCGTCTGGTGGGGAAAGATGAGGCTTAGCCCTCATCTTCTGCCACTAGTATTCTTAAAACACCGATAATTTCATCTGCACAATAACTGTTTCAAATAGAACTAATGTTCCAGGGCCATTTCCCCTTTTGCCTATGAAAACTTTCCTGAAGCATCCTCAGCCTTTAAAATATTTCAGAAGATCCACAAAGTGTGTACACACACACACACACACACACACACACACACACGGTCAAGATTAGAAGCTGGGAAGATCCCAATTTAAACCACAGCCAAATATTTCCTACAGTAGATATGGGTCACAGGATTGTGAACTGAACACTTGAAAAGTACTGTGAAAATGTGTATTATTAAATGATAAATTATTATTTCCTCCCAACCACCATCACCATCCTTTGTGATACAGTACTTGAAGAAAGATACATTTCTCTCCTAACCTATCCCACATTCCTCTAACCACCCAGAAGGGAAATTTTGCTTCTCTGCCCTATAGCACTAATATAAGCACTACATGCCCCTTCCTCTTCCACACAAAATAAGCAACGGGGTCACAACCACAACAGCCAGTCTGTGGCCTGAGTCTATGATCATGATCCTCCTGCTCCAGACACCAATGACAGCACAAATCCCATTAACATAAGAGCATCAGAAGAGGCCCCGGCTGCTGGATCAGGCCAAAGGGGGCCCCTCTAGTCCAGTGGCCAACCAGAGGCCCATTACAGGAAGCCCCAAAACATAACCTGACCACAAGAGCACCTCTCCCCACTTATGCTTTCAGAGGCACAGTGCTTCCAACACTGGGGGCAGAGCAAACCCATCCTGGCTAGTAGCCACTGACAGGCATATCCTTCATGGATTGATCCTATTTCCTTTTTAAAGCCATCCAAGTTGGTGGCCATCAGCACATATTGTGGCAGTGAATTCCATAGTTTAACTATGCAGTGTGAAGCGTGTCCTTACACAGGTACCTGTGTCGGATACACAAGACACGGGATGTTGCCAAGAATGCCCTGGTGTACCACCAGTGTGAGCGCACACACCCTACTTGTGCCCCAAAGTGGGGCAGCTACTTACATCAAAGGCTGCTTGGTGAAGGCCCTCCCCGCTCCTCAGCCAGCAATGGCTCAGCTCACTCAGCTCTAGGATGGGCTGCACTTTCAGGCGTACTGTCTCCCCTGATTGCCGGATCATCTCCACAATCTCATCCCGGGACTTGTTTTCCACGTTGCGCCCATTGATCTCCACCAGCCGGTCGCCTGGCACCAAGCCAAGGGCCAGGTCTTTGGTCCCGGCACCCGGTTCGGCAAAGTGCACTACCCGCCTGTACACCTGCCCGTCAGCAGCCCTGTCCAGCATGGTGGTGCGGCGCAGCGAGAAGCCAAAGTCACCGGTGTTGCGCCGCTGCAGCTCCAGTTGCCTGGGCACGGGGGGCTGAGGGGGGACCACCACGGGGAGCTTCAGCTCAGCGGGGAACCGCTTGCTGACCACCTCGGGCAGCCTGGTCCGTGAGGCAGAAGGGACACGCGGGGGCCCAGGTGGTACAGCTTGCTTGGCCAGCTGCATCTCCAGCGTCCGCATCTCCACCTGCGGGGAAGGGGCAGCCGAGTGCTCGGAAGGGGTGGATGTCTCCGAGGTGCTTTCATCGCGGCTCTTCTGCGAGAAGGAGAACCTCTTGACGATCATCTGCGAGTTCTGCTTGGCCAGAGAGCCGAACTTGGCTGCCCGCTGCAGCACGGACCCCTTGAAGTTGCCGTCATCCACCTTGAGGTCGTCGCTGGAGCTGGCCGTGCTGAGATGACCAGAATCGAGGATCACGCTCCCCCGGTTGCTGTCTGAGTCGATGTCAGTCAGGTGAAGGTCGGAGCCACTGGCCACCTTGATAGGGATGGGGTTGGAGATCTCCAGCCGGTTCTTTGCATCCCTCTTGGAAGAGCGGTTGAGGTTGAAAAAGCCCCGGCGCATACTCATCTCCTCCAAGCTCTTCAGCTCGGCAGCCGACATCCGCTCCTTCTTCTCCTTCTTCTCTTTCTTCTCCCTTCGGGACCCATCTCTGTCCTTTTTCATCAGGTGAAACATGATGGGAGATTAACCCTGGGAGGTGCCCCAGGTTCAACAACAGCCAGGATCTGACAGCCCACGGCTCCAAATTCTTGGTCCTGCCAGCGTCCCTGTGAAAAAACACAAAAATGTGTGTTAAAAACTATATTAAAAGATATTTTTGTGCTATTAACATAGATCTTTTTAGGAGAATATTAAAGCGCACAATGTTCTAAATACATGGATGAAACACACATGGAGCATGAGATACAATTTTGGCAGCTAGGCAAAGCTGTTGATTCAGCTTTGGTATATCATCAGTTGTTACTGTTGTTATTATTGCTACTAAATTTATTAGGCACTGCTCAGCAGCACATCCCAGGGTGGGTAACAACAATTTAAAATTCAGAATTAATTATGTAATCTGTAATTCAGATCACAGACACAGGAACAGAGCGGGCCCTGAAAACACACATCTCAGGTGTTCAAAGATCAGCAGTTGCTGAACATTGTGAAGAAGCCAGCCAGACCTCTGTGAAAGGGGAATTCCACAACTTAGGAGCTGCCAGAGAAAGTCTTCTCCTGGGTCACTAACACCCCTCAAACCTCTGAGTTGATGCTGTCACCCCTCCCTTCCTCTGAAAAGAGTGGTGCTTTGTGCTCAGAACCACCCTGTGGGGTTGGCCAAGACAGTAACTTGCCAAAGGCTGCCCAGAGGGCTTTACAGCTGGCCAAGACTCAATTTCCCTAACCCGTCCAGCATGAACACTCCAGCCATCCTACTACACTGGATGATGCCACACACACTGGTGGGTGTGGGTAGGTGTGTAATATTAAAGAGAACCTACAGTTTAGGGACATGGTTTATAAGCTATTTCAGCAGAACACCATTCCTGGATATTTTAAAAAAAGAGGCTTTCCCCAATTGTCAAGGGTCATTCTGCCCTTATTAAATACCTCTAAAAAGCCAAGAGTGTCTTGTGGGTTTGGGGCTCCCTTCAAAGCAGGCCATTCTCAGGAGTTACCGCATGCTCACAAATCGGCCCTTGTTGAGGAAAAAGAGGCCCTTCTGAGGCCAAGGGAAAGCCCTGCCAGCCTGGGGTTTTCTAGGGGTCAGACGCCTCTGCATTTCTCCGGCAGAGCTTGGGAGCTCCTTTGCCCAAATGCACCCTGAGCCGAAGTGGTCAGGGCTATGGAGACGCTCCCTGCGGGCCATGCCAGCAAGAGACCACTCTAGCTCTACAGCACATGAACTTTTTAGTTGGGGTGGAGTGGGAGGAAGAGAATGGTCACTTCTGTTGCAGCAGCATTTTTGCAGCTATGCAACCTCCTGCTAGGAAGAGGAGACAGAACTAACATCCCACCCCCCTGCTGGTATTCTGGAGAGGAGGAACTGGAAGAAAAAACTGAGGGTTATCCCTGGGTTTTTCCCAGGCCTTCACATCTCTATTCGAGACCAGAGACCCTTAAGAAGAAGCATTTAAGGCAGGATTAAAAGTCTCCTGTGAATCTCATCTATAACCATTCAATTGAATTAAAACCCCAGATCGTTCAAGAGATGCCATGCACGAGGATTTCCATCTCAGAGCTGCACCCCCATGGGTGTAGCCAGGATTTTAGGGGGGGTAGGACTGGGGGGGCAGAACCATGATTGGTCAGTTAAATATTTTTATTGTTTTACTTGATCCAGGGGGGCAACTGCCCCCCTGCTCCCCCTGGCTACGCCCATGGGCACCCCTAAAACTGCATCCACACAACAAGTATAAATTGCTTCTAAACCAACATACAGATAAGGAGTCGCAGACTTGAGAAACTTGGATAAATTATGTTTCGATTTCAATGGTAAGGCTCCAACCCTAAGGTCACAGAAAATACAGTACAGCCAAGTTCCTCACTGTAGCCATTAAAACTAGGGCACAATTGTTACAGGGAAAGAGGAGTGCTGTTTCACTCAGAGTAAACCCACTGAAAAGGGTTGTAGCTCAGTAGCAGAGTACAGGAGGTCCCAGGTCCAGAGCTTGGTAACATCTCCAAGTAGGGCTGGAGAGACAGATCCCTCATATGAGACCCTGGAGAACTGCTGCCAATCAGTGTAAATAATACAGAACTAGATGGACCAAATGGTCTGACTCAGTACAGTATACAGCAGCTTCCTGTGTTTTTATTTAAATCAGCCCTTTATTCAGAACCATGAAGACTAGGATCTGTATTTTCAGGGGAAGGGCTGCAGCTCATGGTGGAATATCTGCTTTGAGTGCAGAAGGTCACAGGTTGGGTAGGGCTGGGAGAGACCGCTTGCCTGAAACCATGGAGAGCCACTGCCAGTCAGGGTAGACAAGACTGAGCTAGGTGGCCCATTGGTCTGACTTGGCTACAAGGCATGTTGCCTGAGGGAAGGTTAAGATGGCACCACCTCCACCCCATTCCACTGGCAGAAGCAGCTGAATCATAGTTCTACACCAGCAATGCAACAGCATCCTCCACCCTCTTGAGTGTATTTTAGCACACAACCTCCAACAGAGGAGTCTGATCAAGGGAGGTTGATGGTGATGATGGTGATCCCTTCCTGCCCCAGGATCTGCTCCTAATGGTAGGGCCGGCTGTGTAAGGCCACCATCAACAAGCACAAGGCTGGGCCAGCAGGCCTTTGATCTAGCCCAGCTTATTGCAAGTTTACTCGCATGTTCCTCCTCTCCCCCACCCCAAAACGCAACATAACAGTTCCAAGGCCTCCTTCCTGGACCCTGGGACCTCCTAACAGCAGGCAGAGCAACCAGCCCGCACATAGCTTGGCACATGCACACAATGTGACCGGCTCGAGAGATAAGGCAGCACCTCACAAACAGGGCTAAATAGAAGGCTGCAGTGCCTTCAAAAAGCCATCTAGTTCGGTTCTGGCTCATCAGCAAAAGCCAAAATCGTCCCTGGAGCAGGCCCCCACCTGGGTTTGACACCCTTGGCTGAGGAAGTGAAAAAAGCAAAGCTAACCCACTGAGAGGCCACCTTCACGAAGTGAAGGGTGCCAGCCCTCCAAGCAGGTGAGAAAAGCTGTACACACTAGTAGCTTTAAAGCAGATTACTGTGACCCTCAAAGAATCCTGGGAACTGTAGTTTCACCCCTCACAGAGCTACACCCTTAAAATCTAGAGTTCCCAAGATTCTTTGGGATGTGCATTAAATGTACTTTAAATTCGTGGTCGGTGCACATTCCTTAACTTGCTGTTATATGCCCAGGCCTGAGGAGCAATACCTGCTCTGGCAAAGCCAGGGAAGCTCCTTGAGAAAATGCTATGCCTGGCTGAGGCTGCAGAGGAGAAAATAAATGGCTGAGACAAGCTCTGCCAGGGAGAGCAGGATAAACCCACATTCCACACACCCCACGGCTAAAACTCGCTTTCCCTGATTCGGGAGTCCAGGTCACACCCACTTGATGAACAAGCATGCAAGG
This sequence comes from Podarcis bocagei, assembly GCF_964188305.1. NCBI lineage: Eukaryota > Metazoa > Chordata > Lepidosauria > Squamata > Lacertidae > Podarcis > Podarcis bocagei. The sequence goes on along the minus strand of NC_138141.1, from coordinate 45,070,713 downwards.
TATGTTATGACGCAGCAGGAGCAGAAGAGGTTAAGTCAGCTCAACGGAGCACAAAGAAAACTCCTAAAACCACAGCTGTATAAAGGTTAACGCTCAGGCAGTATACCAACGTATCACGTCAGATGATGCCCAGAACCTGCCCCACCAAAGAATCACCTGCATGTCTTGCGACAGGGGAGGGAAGAAATGGTTTGGTCAACCCCGCGACTCTGCTGCTCACTTGTCATGATCAGGCTTTTATAAAAGGAGAACCCAACTTGGTTTTCTTTACCTGGCATCGGTTAAGCCCATAAAGTTACATTTCTAACAACTGGTGGATTTTGTTGTATAGATGGGCACAGGGTGTTCTGTAAGACGGCTCAATGTTGCAGCCCAAGTGGGGCCTCACTCACGTGAGCAGCTGCTTCTGTTTAACTGGCCTGCTTGAAAAGTATTTCTATTTATTTATTTATTGGAAAGGAGCTCAAGGTGGTGTACATGGCTCTCCCCCGGCTCATTTAACCCTCACAACCTTGTGAGATAGGCCAGGCTGAGGGAGACAGCAACTGGCCCAGGATCACACCCAGTGGGCTTCAGGGCTGAATAGGGTGATTTGAACTTTAGCCTCCCAGCTCCTCGCCCAGCACTCTAACCACTACACCACTGACCGGTGTAATGCTCTCCAGCTCCCATTGCATTCATACAGACAGGAATCTGACAGAGGAAGGAAGAAACAGGGTTATGTACTCCTCTCTAAACTGTCTGTGTGAACATTACAGAAGCAGGACTCAATTTTCTCCATATGTTTTCTCCGCCTACCCCAGAAAGCATCATTCTTTGCATTTTCAGAAGCCAGAACTAAGCAACTCTAAAATAGCCTCAGTTGCTAAATTGCCAGCTGCCTTAAAACAGCAGGGTAGGATATAAATCAAACTCTTCCAACTCTATGATTCTATGATTCTATAACACAGAAGGTACCTTCTATCAGGTGAGACTGTATAAGGAGCTATGTGCTCTGACTGGCAGCAGCTCTCTGGGATGTCAGGCAGAGAGACAGGGTCTTTTCCATCAGTTGTTACTGGATTGTTATTTTTTAAATCAGAGATGCTACGGACTGAACCTAGAACCTGGTGCATACAAAGCAGGCGTTCTCTCCCACAGCCCCTCCTAAGATAAATAAAGATGAATTACAATAACCTCATGTATATTTGCTGAATGTAACCCTCTTGCATTATTTTATGCATTCCTGTTCATAAAATGCAAACAGCACAGTAGAGGAAGTAAAAAAACACCTTCCAGAATTTCACCGTCCAGAGGCCCATTGTGCTTTGTGCACATGAATGTTATCAGTGTAACTCCTCCATAAAGGGAGGTAGGCATGGGCCTTTTACCGCCTTCCTTGTTGCTACAGACCTTAAATATTTTAAGCATGCATGGAAAAACTGCAAGGAAGTGAAGGCCACAAATTCACACATGCACCTTACAGGTACACTCACCAGGTTTTGCCTTGCAGATGTATAAAACATTATTATTATCAGCAAAAGAGCTCCTTAATACATCACAGGAAAGAGGTGTCATTTTAATTTGTGTAAGCCACTTTGATTCCCAGTCCAGGGAAAAGGTGAGATATAATTAAATAAAATAATAGTAATAAGAATATTAATAACAATAGATGCATATACTCTTCCAAATGTCACCTTTGTCTCGCCTGAAAAGCTCAGATTTTAGAATTTACACTCTGAGAGGATATGGCCATAGTTCAGTGGCAGATCAACTGCTCTGCATGCAGAAGGCTCCTGAAACCACTGCCTGAAACCCAGGAGAGCTGCTGTCAGTCAGTGTGTGAGAGACTGTACTGAGCAAGATGGACCAATAGTCTGCCTTGGTATAAGGCAGCTCCACTGTGAAAGAGGGGCAGTAATGCTTCCCAGACCAGTTGCTGGGAATCACAGTTGGGAGAGAGCACTGCTGTTGTGCTCAGGTCCTGTTTGTGGGCTTCCCATGTGGGCACCTGGCTGGCCACTAAGAGAAGAGGATGCTGGGCTGTATGGGCCACCGGCCTCATCCAGCAGGGCTTTTCATATGCCCCCACGTTCTTCCCATGTGAAGCAGTTGGTAAGATGCTTGGGGTGTCTTCTTCTGGAGTGACAGGTGACACAGCCTAGTCCTTGCAAGGGTGTTGTTAATGCTAATACAAGACAAAGCAAGGCCTGGGAGTCATTTTGGACTCACAGCTGTCCATGGAGGCACAGGTTAATTCTGTGTCCAGGACAGCTGTCTACCAGCTCCACCTGGTGCGCAGGCTAAGACCCTACCTGCCCGCGAACTGTCCTGCCAGAGTGGTGCATGCTCTGGTTATCTCCCGCTTGGACTACTGCAATGCGCTCTACGTGGGGCTACCTTTGAAGGTGACCCGGAAACTGCAATTAACCCAGAATGCGGCAGCTAGACTGGTGACTGGGAGTGGCCGCCGGGACCACATAACACCGGTTCTGAGAGATCTGCATTGGCTCCCAGTACGTTTCTGAGCACAATTCAAAGTGTTGGTGCTGACCTTTAAAGCCCTAAACGGCCTCGGTCCTGTATACCTGAAGGAGCGTCTCCACCCCCATCGTTCAGCCCGGACACTGAGATCCAGCGCCGAGGGCCTTCTGGCGGTTCCCTCATTGCGAGAAGTAAGGTTACAGGGAACCAGGCAGAGGGCCTTCTCGGTAGTGGCGCCTGCCCTGTGGAACGCCCTCCCAGCAGATGTCAAAGCAATAAACAACTATTTTACTTTTAAAAGACAACTGAAGGCAGCCCTCTTTAGGGAAGTTTTTAATGTCTGATGCTGTACTGTTTTTAATATTCAGTTGGAAGCCGTCCAGAGTGGCTGGGGAAACCCAGCCAGATGGGCGGGGTATAAATAATAAATTATTTTTATATTATTATTATTATTTTACTGCCTCCTGTCTTGGACAGAGCAGGGCAAGCCACAGTCAAAGGACCAGCACCAAGCGCAGGTACACTGACGAAAGCTGACATCTGCAATTCCCCTGGAAACTATCCTAATTGCACCTCAAAAACCCTGTCCAGGTTTGGGCTAAATGCCTCACAGCAAACCTTAAGACTCTGATGCTTCCCCAACTGTTGTGCCCACAGACGTGCCAAGCAGCTGCTGTTCTTTAATGGAAGTACCAATAATTGTTATTACAATTTATTACCATCATTATTATTTACTTCATTTCTTGCTCAGTCTTCATCGTAAGGTCCAAAGGTAGGTTACAACAATAGAAACACAAGATTAAAACTCATATAAGACAACTGATGGAAGTTGTACAATGAAGGTGTCAGTGGCAACTCTGTGGGGAGGGAATTCCACAGCTTGTGGGCTGCCACAGAGAGTGCTCTCTCCCACCTGCCCCCCCCCCGAACCTCTGAGAGCAGTGGAAAGAGCAAGAAGCCCCCCCCCCCCGCCAATCTTAACAGCCAAGGGGGTCTGTAAGGAAGCAGTCTTCAAGCTGCAGGGATGCTGGACGGGACAGGACAGGACCACAGGAACTTAGGAAATAGTCTTATGCCGAACCAGAACATTAATCCATTTAACTCAGTATTGTTGACACTGACTGACAGCAGCTCTCTGGGGTTTTACAAAGGGGTTGCTCCCAGCCTTACTGGAGATGCCACCAGATATTGAACCTGAGACTTAATGCATGCAAAGCATATGATCCGCTGTTGAACTACAGCCCCTCCTCTAATACCAGGACAGATGCACAGATCCCCCAGAAAGCCAGGCAACCACAGATTGTGCATACATCAAAGCAAAGCTGCACCCAATTTACAGCTGCTGTTTAGCCAGAAAATATTCACTTGCTGAATGGCTGCTTGGCATACAGCTGTTTTAAGAAACAAAAAATGCAATCCTAGCAAAGAGTTAATGGCAGCCCACCCTGGATACGGGGTGGGGGTGGAGGAAACAACCCTCATTCTTTACATACGTGAGCACACAATAATTCTCCAGCCACCACTATACCCACTACCTAAAAAATACCGCTATGCACACCCAACCACAGATATCCAACCTTTGCAAACCTGGAATGTGACACATATCAGATTGGGGAGAAGTGGTACACTGTAGCCACACACAAAAGCACCACCAAAACCTTGTGGGTGTGACCGACATGCACACACCCTGAACTCTCAAGGTATGGTGTCCACCGTTTCCCTCCTCATATTGTTTCCCTCCTCATATCAGTTTTTTATTATTAATTAGATTTCTTCCCCACCCTTTACTATGCGGTCCTAGGACAGGTTATAGCAGTTAAAAAATATAGTATTAAAACAGATTAGGATCAAAAGAAAAAAGTGGGTCCTAAAATATATATCTCCCAGGTGTCAAAGGCCAGGGTAAAGAGGTGTGTATTAAATGTCCAAGCCGACACATTTAACACGCACAATCTACAATTCTGTGCACGCGAGCAAGACAGCCAAGCCCTTCCCTGTCTGTATCTCACACATCAATACACTTTAAAACCCATGGCTTGCCTTCCAAATCACACCCAAATGGATGTTTACCGTGGACAGAAAAAACATTAGATATTCCCTCTCCATATAACATTCTCATGCACACACACCTACCTTCTCAGGACATGCTCACAACGCAACCTAGGCCAATTCAAAAGCCTGGAAATAGGGACAAAGCGGAAGGATGGAGGCAAGAGAGATTTTTGACACCTCCTTGCTGTGTGAGAGAGACAAAGACTATCACTTTAACACAACACTGAAGGATCTGGCTATTCAAAGAGCACAAGGTTTGGTCACTCCAAGATCATCACACACACACACACACACACACACACCACATTTAAACCCAGGAGGTGCTTTTCACTCGCAAAGAACTGCACATTGCAACTCACCTAGGTCAGTTCAAAGCAGGAGGGAGGAACCACATGTTCGTGTGCATACAAGAAAGGTACATATTTTGACAGGTACAGTACACAGTGAATGCATATTTGAGAGAGACTAGACCATAAACAAACCTCACTCTCATACACACACACACCCTCCATGCATCCTTTCGCACAAACACACCTAGGACCTGCCTCCTGCTCATGCCCAGATGAATGTGTGAATGTGCATATAAAGAACATGTGCACACATGCAAATGAGGGAAAGAAACACAAGGACCGTGACTTCTGCTACCTGTGTTATACCATTCATGCACACATTCCCCAAGACCTGCTTCTCACAGGCAGAGAGGACTATGCACCCAACACACCTAAGCTACTTTATAGGGAGAGGGGGGAAGAGGGGAGCTGAACTCGGGAGGAAGCTATTAGAGAGGCACATCTTTTGCCACAGGTAGCATCAGTATGTGCTGTGTGTGAACACACACACCCTTTGTACAAAAGCACCTTTAAACCCACAACCTGCCTCCTCCCACCTGTGTGGACATGCAATCACACCTGTAGGCAGAGTGACACACACACACCCCTGCAAAAACAGCAACAACCACCACCCCTAGGACATTCCCAAGCATCTTTAAACCCTGGACCCGCTCCTCTCCTAAATTCAGGAATTCCAAAATTCAAGGAGACCTACATTTGCGTGCCTCCGTTTATGGGTATAAAAGAACACACACAAACTCGTGTGTATGGGCTGCACCCAGCCTTATTCCTTGCTGAAATGAAGGACCAACTTAGGCCCATTGAGTGCCTTGCCTCTGAGGAGACTCCGCTGAGCCGACTGAAGTTACTACGGGCACCACGACCAACCCGGGGCCCATTAATCCCGGTGGATTTCCTCGGAGGAGAACCCCGTTGAAGGAGCACCCTGACTAAACGCAGGCCCATGGATCTCAACGGGTCTACTCTGGGATGGCGACCCGTGGGATTCAAGGGGCGCCTCGACTGACACAGGCCCATTCATCCCAACCCAAGAGGGAAAGCCTCCCCTGAGGGAAAGTCAGCCGGATGCAACCCGGAAGGGAACACGCGTTATCCCGCTGCTGCACGCGTCGCTCCCTTCACACGAGCGGCGCTTGCACGGTGCCACACGCCTTCTCCCAACCCCAACCCAAAACATCCACACCGAGGAGGCGGCGGCGGCGCTTCTTCTCATCCTCCTCGCCGCCGTCCGCCCCTCTCCCACAGCGATGGCGGCGTCCCGCTCCGCCTCCATCCTCCGGGGCCCCCCGCCCGGCCCCTCGCCTCCCTCGCTCACCGGGCAGCGCGGCTGGATGGCGAGGCCCGGCCCGGCCTCTCCTTCGGCCCCGGCTGCTCGCTGCCTCCGCCTCCTGCGGCCGCTCCCGGGCCGGCATCGAGCGAGCCCAGCCCGCCAGCAGGAGGAGCAGGAGGGCGGCGGCGGAGGAGGAGAACGGGGCGGGCGCTGAGGAGGAGGAGGAGGAGGAGGAGCGGGAAGAGGCCAGCCTTCTCCCTCCAGCTCGGAGGGGCGAGGCGGGGAAGAGGCAGGTGGGGGGGGAGGCCCTACTCAGAGTAGACCGCCCGCCTTGAAAAGACACGGGCCTCCGCCGCGGGGTCTCTCTCAGCGGCTTCGTGGCGAACTCAGAGCAGGGCCGCTCCCTTCCCCTCACACCCAGATCCAGAGGGGAATAATGGGTGCTGCTGGCCCGCCAAGTCCTACTCAGAGTAGACCTCCCTCCCTCCCCACTGAAATGAAGGGGTCCCTTCGCTTTCATGCAAGCGCTGGGGGCGGTAATGGTGAGAAGAAGGCACAACCTCGGGGGGAAACAGTAAAGGAAATGCTCTTTCTGAGGGGGAAGGCAGGCGGTGTCTCTCAAGGGGCTTGCTTCCGAGTAGGCCGCTTGTCAGTCAGGGGATTATTCCTCTTAGCAAGCCCCTTTTGCGTCGAACTGACTTTCCCCTCAGAGCAGCTCTTAATGGTGGCCATGATAACGTTCCCAACCACGACAAAATGTTCTCTTGAGGGGGAAGTCAGGGCATCTAATGGGGCTTCCTCGCAAGTAAGTGGGACCGCTTACCCAGGAGTCTGTCGTCCCCTTTGGGCGCCCTGACTGGCACTGAGCTTCTCTGAGGGGAAAGCTAGTCAGGGTCAAGGAGGGCTGGGACCTAACTTTTGAGTTGTTATTAATTAGTGGGACTTACTTCTGAGTTATTAGCATTATTAATTACATTGTTATTATTACCCTCGCAAAGGCAAGCCCCATTTGGCACCCTGAAGGACTTTTCTCTCAGGCAACATTTTTGTTACTTCTTCTTCTTATAATTATTATTATTATTATTATCATCATCATTATTATTAGCTTCCCTGAGAGGAAAAGGCAGGCAGTGAGGACACCGGATGAGGCTTACTTCCCAGTAAGCATGACTCTCAATTGTTGGCAATCAATACCCCTTTTGGTTTTTTTTTAAAAAAGAGGTGCCAGTTCTTTTATCTTTATATAATAAGTTGTGGGCGCCATCACAAAATGGCTGCTGTCTCTCTCTCTCTCTCTCTCTCTCTCTCTCTCTCTCACACACACACACACACACACACACACAAAAAAAAAAACACATCTAGAGACGACAAGTGTTTAAAGAGATATTAATCCATCTATTGCACAAGGTTTCATGCATCGGTTATATCTGCATGCATTTACCTAAGGTCCAGAGGGCAGAGGGAGTATTTTCCCCCGTCCCTAGATTGTAAGTTCCTTGAGGCAGAGACTTGCCCTGTCTTTGTAAAGTGCCAGCGGATGGCACAATAAGAATGAATGTTAACAGTAGGCGCCATCTCAGAAGAAATATTCCCTCCTGGGCGAGGGTGGAGGAGGAATGCTTTTTTCCTAACAGGGTGCCTGCCACCCATGGATTTCTCAGCACTGTAATTAAAAACTAATCATCATTTTGTGAAGCCTGTAGCTCAATTCATTAGGGGCATCTCTTTAATCAACTAAAACTGCAATCCTAGGCACACTTCATTGGGCACACGCAAATTATATCCCCACAAACACTTGCGCAAATTAATCTATTCAAACAATTAATCCACTCGTGTTTCTTCGGTCAAAAGGACAGCCCTGCCTCTTTCCCCCCATTCTAGTCCCCCAGTTCTTTTTGCATCGTATTTCTAGAAACTGTTTTATTTGGGGGAGTTTTGGGTGAACTTGGTGCTTCTGTGCTCACAGAAATGAGGCTGCAACAGGTATGCACCAGGCATTTGAAGCACACACCTTCCCACAAAGAATCATGGGAACTGTAGTTCCCAGCACCCTTAACAAACTTTGAGTATCATTTCAGGGGAGAAAACAGAAATGGGGAGAGAGGGTAGGATGCCCAGCTTGGGGGAAACAGCTGGCTGGGACCCTGGCCAGGAGCAGTCCTCCCGCTAAAAGATGATGCGCTGCAATGTTTTGTTGCAGCCCCCCTCTTGCACCCTGCTCTACTGTCAGCTTTAGACTGGGTTGCTATAACAGGTCTATCAATGTACAAAACAATAACTGGCCAGGTATACATTTGTTTTGAGAGAGAAGTTATGAACTGGTGTTTCAATCTCAGTTATCAGGGCATTGCTGTTGTTGTTTTTGCAGACTTGTCTGTATTGATGAAACAGAGCTGTCAACCATTATGCATCCTATTGTTTACAAGGGTTCTGTTGTATTTGAGGCCATTTTAAAAAGAAATATATATTGTGATAGGGACTTGATAGCAGAGTATTCTGCATTAGTTAGGAACAAAACCTTTTAATCTCTAGCAGACGTTCCTCATCTAGTCATTTTGTTAAGGGAGTCCCCATCTGCACTTCATTTGATAAGGCTTTCTGACTGTTCCCCATGCAGGGATTTGGATCAGGGCCGGCGGTGAGGGTGGCATGCCCAGACTCCTGACAAGGCACTCACTTCAGTAAGGGGCTCTCTCTGAAAAGCAAAACTTTGACTTCTGCATGCTGGACCACTTATGCTTTCCTGACACACTCCTTTCTTATGGTTAACAGGTAACAGATTTTCATGACAGATAATGCAATAAATAGACACCTCTCTTTCCACGCAAACAGAAAACAATTGTAAGTACACAGAGCACTTTTCGACGTTTGCTCCACATAGCAAAGCGTATTGACCTGTTTTCTTTATTGGATGCCAAGTTCAATTAAAATAATAGGGAGATTTCTTTTCTCTTTTTTAAAATGATTATTTGAACAACTTTTCTGCCCTCTAGTGGACTCTGCTTCAAAAGGCACATCCACCTTTGCTTTGGAAGACCAGCATGGGATGAATGAAGAGTGCTCACATTCTGCTGAGTCTCATGCTTAGGTTACATAAGGCTGCAAGTCTAACCCTGCTTACCTGCTGCGCTTATTCAGTAGAGTTACCTCTGAGTAAACGTGGTTAGGACTGGGCTGCTATTCCTTTGAACATCCAGTGAGCAGAACATTTAGGTTCTCTTTTCCAAAGTTCAACTTTCTCCACCAAAATCGATGCTTCTTTTAAAGAGTCTTTCAGATTCCTGTTGGTTGATCTGACGATGTGGACGCTAGCCCATGAGCAGTAAAACTGTTAGTTTTTTGGGTACCACAAGACTCTTGGCTGGTTTTGCTCTTTGTTCCTTTATTGCACTGCTCTGAGCAGGTGTCCGAGGGCGTTCATAGTATATTGTCTCTTAGGTGCTGTAGTCTAGTGCGGGAGTAGACAACCCTTTTTCTTGTGCCAAGGCCACATTCCCTTGACAGCAAGCAATCTGTCAGGGGCCACAAACCAGCAGTGGGCATCATGGGAGAAATCAAATCCTGGGATGTGGTGGTTTTAGCAGGTGACCATTGATGTGAGCTAATTTGGCTTTTAGCCTGTTGTTATTTTAACTGTGTGTATTGAATTATTGCTCTTTTTCTCAAGTGAAAATTTTATTTTGCTCTTTCTTTTGTAAACCATTTTGAGTGGAGGGTTGGCAATGAAATTCAGAGTTGGCTATCAGGAGGAGCACCCGATGCTTCCACAATGGCTGCCAACACTGTCTACGATGCTTCATCCCCTTCACCTTCCCTTAGACAGGCTCATCTCAAACTGCAGCTCCGGAGTCCCTCCATTAAGCCTGCTGCTGGGTCCAGGCCAAGGAGGTGGGGAGAGGCAGGGTGCCTTTTGTTCAATTCTCTATTGCTCATTTGCCAAAAAACAAAAGCGCTCGCTCAGACGCCAGGCAGAGTGCTGAGGTGGCAGCTTGTGGGCCGCCACTGGCAATCCCTCTGAGCGGAAGCCACGGGCCCACCTGCCTGCTTCCCAGAGGGGCAGAGAGAAGCCAGCATGCTGCCCCTAGAAAATAAGTGACCCCTCTCCCCGGCATCTTGGGAGATTGGCCAGACTTAGCTGTTTCAAGGTTCCTGGGCAGAAGGGAGTTCCACAGCCCTAGCCTGGGGGAGAGAAACACAGAATCTTGTGCGTCTTTCACAATATCTGGGGGGATGCAAAAAAAGTGATAAGCCATGTTTGTCCTAAAGAACAATTACTCCCTCAAAAGCAGCAGGGGTGGGGGAACTTTTTCAGCCCAAGGGCCACATTTCCCTTCCAAGGGGCCACATGCCATTGGTGGGCGGTGCCAGAGCAATGAATGCAAATTTTACCTTTATACAGTAGGCTAGTTTCTGCACCTGCACTCAAGCACCCCTCTCTGCCCTCTATCCAGACAAGCAGGAGGCCTTACCAGAGCTCAGTGACTCATTGATGCACTCAAGGAGGGGGCGAATGAGGACTGATGAAGGGTGTGGCCTGGAGAGAGCGGCTGTGGCCTGGGAAGAGTCCCAAGGGCCAGACAGAAAGGCCTGCAGGGCCACATTTCTCTCCTGATCTGCAGGTTCCCCGTTGCTGCTCAAAAGCAACAGCATATCTTGCTTCATGCCAACAAGCTCCAAAACTCAAAACTATTTGCTCCTTTTTCAGATCCTAGCCCAATAATAATAATAATAATAATAATTTTTTATTTATACCCCGCCCTCCCCAGCCAAGGCCGGGCTCAGAGCGGCTTACAAGCAATAATAAAAACAAGATGAGTGATTACAACTTAAAAACAAAAATAAAATACAACATTAAAATAATGGAACATTAAAATATTAAAATGGAGCCTCATTGCAGGAGAAGGAAAAGAAAAAAGAAAAAGGGGGCGGAGGGAATCAAATTGGCTCCAATCCAAAGGCCAGGCGGAACAACTCTGTCTTACAGGCCCTGCGGAAAGAGATCAGATCCTGCAGGGCCCTGGTCTCATGAGACAGAGCGTTCCACCAAGTTGGGGCCAGTGCTGAAAAGGCCCTGGCTCTGGTTGAAGCCAATCTAACTTCCTTAGGGCCTGGGACCACTAGGGTGTTGTTATTTATGGACCTTGAGGCTCTCCGTGGGGCATACCAGGCGAGGCGGTCCCGTAGGTACGAGGGTCCTAGGCCGTGAAGGGCTTTAAAGGTCAAAAGCAGCACCTTAAATCTGACCCTGTACTCCACCGGGAGCCAGTGCAGCTTGAAAAGCACTGGATGAATATGCTCCCATGGCAGAGACGCTGTGAGGAGCCTCGCTGCAGCATTCTGTACCCGCTGGAGTTTCTGGGACAGCTTCAAGGGCAGCCCCGCGTAGAGCGAGTAGTCAAGCCTGGAGATGACTGTCGCATGGATCACTGTGACCAGGTCGGGGCGGGAAAGGTAAGGGACCAACTGCTTGATGCGGCGAAGGTGGAAAAATGTCGCCTTGGCTGTTTCTGTGACTTGCGCCTCCATGGAAAGGGAGGCGTCAAGGATTACACCCAAACTCTTAACGGAAGGCAATGGCACTAATTGGGCCCCCGCAAGAGAAGGGAGTTGGTCCCTCATCCCCATGCTATCCCGACCTAGCCATAGGACCTCTGTCTTCGAAGGATTTAGTTTCAATCGGCTCCCACGAAACCATCCAGCCACAGCTTCCAAGCATCTGGTCAGTGTGTAAGGGGCCGAGTTGGTGTGGCCATCCATCAGTAGATAGAGCTGAGTGTCATCAGCATATTGATGACAGCCCAGCCCAAAGCTCCGGATAATATGGGCAAGGGGGCGCATAAAGATGTTAAAAAGCATTGGGGAGAGAATTGCGCCCTGCGGCACTCCACACACCAAGGAGTGGCGTGACGACATTTCCCTCCCTAGTGCCACCCTCTGTCCCCGACCAGAGATAAAAGAGCACAACCAGTTACGGGCTATGCCCTGTATCCCCACGTCTGCAAGGCGATGGTCCAGAAGATCATGATCAACCATGTCAAAGGCTGCTGACAAATCTAAAAGGATCAGCAGTCCTGACCCGCCTCGATCCAGTTGTCTACGGATATCATCTGTTAGGGCAACCAGAGCCGTCTCCGTCCCAAAACCAGGACGGAAACCGGACTGAAATGGATCTAATGCCGATGTTTCCTCCAGAAACCTACCAAGCTGTTCAGCAACCGCTCTCTCAATTACCTTACCCAGGTATGGAAGATTTGAAACTGGGCGGTAATTGGATAGGTCTAAGGGATCTAATGAAGCTTTCTTTAAGAGTGGACGCACCACTGCTTCCTTCAGTTCCCCTGGGAATGTCCCCGTGTCAAGGGACAAATTGATAATTTCAACCAGGGGGGTCCGCGCAACATCTGGACACTCCCTAATCAGCCAAGACGGGCACGGATCAAGGAGGCAGGTGGTGGGCCTACCAACTTGGAGGAATCTATCCACATCAGTAGGGAGTATCCGATCGAAATGGTCCAACACTGGACCTGAAGTCAGTCGAGGGGCCTCCAGTTCAGTCACTGTATCTAAATTGGCAGGGAGGTCACGGCGGAGCAACAGGACTTTCTCCGCAAAAAAGCTCGCGAATGCCTCACAGCTGTGGGTCGAATTTGTGCTTAAATTTGGTTGTCCTCCTAAGGACGTTATTGACCTAATTATTCTAAAAAGTTGTGCCGGGCGAGAGCTAGCGGATGCAATAGAAGCTGCAAAGTAAGATTTCTTAGCAGCTTTCATAGCCATCTCATAGGCTTTCATAAGCGTCCTATAAGATGTTCTTGAGGCTCCGTCATGAGTCCGTCGCCATACTCGCTCTAGCCGTCTGAGATCCCGCTTCATTTTCCGGAGCTCCTCAGTAAACCAAGGGGCCCGGTTTCGACGGGGTCGCAGAGGGCGCTTAGGCGCGATTTCATCAATGGCTGCCAAGAGCCGGTTATTCCAGTCCTCAACAAGGTCATCTAATGAGTCGCCAGGAGGAGCAGGGTTCCGCAAGGCTTGTCGGAATCTATCAGGATCCATCAGTTTTCGCGGACGAGCCCAAATAGGCTCGGCACCCGAGCCGGGGAGGAGCGGGAAGTCAATCTTGGCTTTTAAAGCGTAGTGATCAGACCATGGCACTTTCACAGCGGGGAGCATGATCACATCTATGCCAGCCCCAAAGATCAGATCCAGCGTGTGGCCTGCTTGATGAGTGGGGCCCAAAACAAACTGGGAGAGCCCTAGTGTTGCCATGGAAGTCACTAGGTCTAGAGCCTGTGAGGAGGGAGCGGCATCGGCATGGACGTTGAAGTCTCCCAAAACCAGTAGGTTTGGGAACTCCAAGGCCCAGCCCGCCACCACCTCCAGCAGATCTGACAGGGTGGCTGCAGATGTGCTGGGTGGTCGGTACACCAGCCAGACAGCCAAGCTCTCCTTGGTGCCCCACACGAGACCAACACATTCAATGCCGGAGATTGCCGGTGATGGCAGAGCTCTGAAAGAGCAATCCTCCCGGAATAACAACGCTACTCCTCCCCCCCGACCTACAGTCCGCGATTGATGGAGGACAGAGAAACCTGGGGGTGTTATCTCATGTAGGGAGACTACTTCGCCTTCCCGTACCCAGGTCTCCATCACGCAAGCCAGGTCAATCCCCTGCGAGACAAAAAAGTCACGCATGGTGGCAGTTTTGTTGCCTATGGACCTGGCATTGCACAGCACCAATGACGGAGGTGTGTAATCCTTGTTCTCCCTACCCTCATCCCTTGGGATGGGGCGTAGATTGGAAGGGGTTCGAGGATCACTGCATCTCGAAACCCTTCGCCGATAGAGATATCTAGCCCTACCGCCATTCCTCCCTAGCCCTTCAATTGTGGAAATCCTAGATCCCATACTAGCCTCCCCAATAGATGGGTAACATCCCCTCAATAACAAGTCATCCTTGGGCCAGGACTCCTGGGTCAAAATGGTATGGGAAAGAGGTGGAGGTTTGATAGGGTAAGTATCCCTAGAAGATAAAACCCAACCAACCGCACCCCAAGCGGGGGGGACAGTCCAATGGTGTTTCATTAACTGTCAATCCCCCTCAATGCTGTTGTAGCTCTCACCCTGGGATGTGGTTATTACAGTAAGCCCTCAACTTATGTGCATTTAACTTGTGTGCATTCATGCTTTACATGTATGGCAAAAAATTAAAGTTTTTAAAATGGAGTGGGGTTCAAGGAAAAATGACTTCGGCATTCCCACCCGCCGTTGAAGCCAATGGGTTTTGACTATATTTTGGCTTTAGACACGACCCCTGAAACGTAACCCCCATGTAATTTGTGGGCTTGCTGTATAAGATCCCTAGCTGTCTCCTTTAGCTAGTGCCCCTTGTTAGTGGCCAAGTTGCGCTGAAGCTAAAGGGGGACATGAGAGAGCAGAACAGCCTAGAGGGGTCTGGGTACAACTGGCATAATTCAGAAAACGCAGAATGTAGCATTAGGTACAGGATCCTGCTCCCTGAGATTCCCATTCTACGAACCTTCTGGATCAGAACCACTGCCCATCTAGTCCAGTATCCTTTTCTCGCAGGGGCCAATGAGGGGCTGTAATGGGAAGCCTGGAAGCAGGATCCAAGAACAAGAGCCCTCTCCCTTCCTGGAGTTTCCAGCAGCTGGTATTCAGAAGCATCACTGCCTGCAGCCGTGGAGTCAGAGCATAGCTTTTGTGGCCAGTAGCCATCAGTAGCCACCTGCTCTATGCCTTTGTCCAATCTTCTTCTAAAGCCATCTAGGTTGCCATCACTCTTTCCTGTGGGAGGGAGTTCCATAGATGGGTGCTGTGCTAAAAGTTCCCCCTTCTCATTTCCCTCAGACACTAGCCAGGCATTCCTGTAGGCGGCCCCCACCCTGGGTGGGTGATGGGCGATTGGATGCACCCTCAGCCAAGAATGCAACTTGGACGGTGGAAGCGAGCTGTTGAAATCTCTGGGGATCAAGGGAGGCTCAGGGGCAGAGAATGCATCGTGCTGACCGCAGCTCAAAGCTTGCCCGGTGCCTATTGGGACGCTGTCCCTATATAAACAAACAGGGACGGTCCAGGCAGCAGGGCGGCCCATGGAGGAACTGTCACCATTCAGCGAGCGAGGTGAGTCACTCCAGAGAAGACCCCCCTTCCCCAAATTCTCTCCCCCGTCTGGACTTTATTCATCAAGACCGAGACTCCTGTCCGGAAAGAAATCCTCCCAACAGGCTGTCTCTTAAATTGAAAACCCCCCCCCCCCCATAATCAAACTGGAGGAAAATGGCAGGTCTTGGACAACCTATTTGCATTGCATTGCTATCCCACTTCTCCTCAGAGCTCAAGGTGGTGTATGTGGTTTTCCCCCACCCCATTTTATCCTCACAACAACCCTGTGAGGTAGGTTAGGTTGAGAGAGGCAGTGGACTGGCCCAAGGGTGCACCCAGGGAGCTTTGTGGCCGAGTGGGGATTTGAATCCTGTAATCACTACACCATGCTGGCTCTCAACTGAGGATAGATGTAGCTAATAATAATAATTTGCACCTCCACCGCCCTACTTTGTGCATTTTTGTAGGTGAACTGATCCACTTCTTAACTTTGCGGAAAAATACGCAGATCGAAACGCAGCCATTCTTTGAGATTTGCACATCTCTGAATTTTGTGATGCTGCTCTCCAAGTGAATAATGCCTATGGGGGAAATGTGCATTTAATGAAATCAACGTATTAAAATTATAGGGGAAATCGCTTGCAAAAAATAATAATGTGCCTATCAGGCAAAACTGCATGCAAGAATGTGTATATTTGGAAAAATTGGCACTAAAAGGCTGATGGATTTCACGAGAACTTAAAAAATAAATAAATGCTGATGCAGAAGTTAGAATCTGAGACTGACAGATGAGTCCATGCCTATCTGCACACCACTGTCCCATTTTGGAACACAAACTGAGGGGAGAGACAGGAAAAGTCATCCAGTCACAAACCGGACAAACTTGCACCTCTGTTCATTGCAGGTGAGGTGGGAGCCTCCTAAATTTGCTTTTGGGGTTTAGAAATCTATGTTGTGATTTTGGGGCCCCGCATCTGCCAGACACTGCCCTCTCCTGGAAGCACTTGTGTCTGCAGCAAGGACGAACCTGAAAGGACCTTGCTGTCAATATGGGCACCTATGCAGATTTTGAGACAAGTTTGATGCTTCCCCCTGTTTTTTCTTTCCCTTAGAATTCAGCCACACAGCCAAGATGGCACAGATAAACCCCCAACCGGCCCAGGTGGGCACGTGGAAGGTACGTCCCGGTGGTTAAAACGCAGGCGGAGAGCCACAAAGACTCCTGTGGCAATGCAAAGACTGGCAGATTTATTGCAGGGGGTTGGACTAGGTGACCATTCCAGCTCTACAATTCTGTGGATTATGCTTTCATGGCCAGGGTTGGCTTTAAGTTTGAGGGGGCCTTGGCAAAGGGGCAGCCTAGTGCCCTCCTGGCCCCTGCTCCTCGTGGGCATACCTGGTCCAGCAACAGGCAGCAATCTAAGTGGCTAGGAGCCAAGCCACCATTTTACAGTACCCTGGGGTGACGCTACTTCAGGGGTGTTGTAGGTGATTAAAATGGCATCCTGACACTGGGCGAGTGGGGCTGGCATGCTGGAACCTGATCTGCGGATTAGATTAGGGGCAGGGACCTTTTTCAGGCCATAGAGCACAACCCCTACTGGGCAGGGCCAGCCCTATGATGAAGCAGAGTGAGGCAGCTGCCTCAGGCGGAAGATGCTGAGGGGCGGGGAGGAGATGGAGCTGTGAGGCTGCCATGATGCCTGGCTTCTACCCTCTTCACTAGCCTGCTAGTGTTTTCCTTTTCCCAGTGTCAGAGTAAGATTCAGCTGCCAGTTCAATGGGCTTCTCTAGATGCCTTGAGGAGGGCGCCACCTTGTCCTTTGCCTCAGGCGGCCAAATGTCTAGAGCCAGCCTGGCTACTGGGGGGCACCAGATTCCTGCATTGCAGGGGGCTGTACTAGAGGACCCTGAGGGTCCCTTCCAGCTCCACAGTTCTATTATTCTATGCCCGTGGTGGACGAGCAGAACAATGGGTGTAAATTAGTACAGTAGGCTAGCTCCTACACATGTTAACACACCCATCCCTCTGTTTTCTATTTTAATTTTTATTTATAAAGTTTACTAAAACTGACAACATAAAAACACAAAATACATAAGAAAAAGAAGAACAGGAACAAACCAATAACCCTTTCCTCCCACAAACCCTTTTCCATCCCATCAAGGAAGAGTAATTTCTAGCCAGGCAAAAACACTGAAGGAGGGACAGGGAGGGGCGTGGCCTGGAGGGAGGGGTGTGGCTAGGGAGGAGGCGTGGCCCAGGAAAAGTTCTGAGGGCCAGCCAGAAAGGCCTGGAGGGCCGCATTTGATCCCCAGGCCTGAGACTCCCCATTCCTGGCCTAGGGGTCATTTTCAACCAGAGCAAAGAGAGTGTAAGAGAGATATTTAAGCTGGCCCTCCTATGAGGCTGAGAGATGCTGGAACGGGGTGTCTTTCAAGGGCAGCAAAAGCAGGTCCTTAAAACTTCCCTCTTTGGAAAGCGGGAGCCCTTGCCCTGCCCTGCCTGACGCTGTTGCTCTCTTGCAGATCACTGCCTATGATCAGGAGAACTTCCAGGGCAAACGGATGGAGTTTGCCACCTCCTGCCCCAACATCGTGGAGTGCAGCTTCGACAACGTGCGCTCGCTCAAGGTGGAAAGTGGCGCGTGAGTACAGGGGGTAGCGGGGCTTCCGAAAGCAAGAAGTCAGGTTCAGAAGAAGATGAGAAGAAAGCGTCTGCCGGATCAGGCCAATGGCTCATCTGAGTCCAGCATCCTGTTCTCACAGGGGCCAGCCAGAGGTCCAATTGGGAAGCCTTCAAGCAGAGCCCTCTGCCCACCTGCGGTCCCATCACCGTGGGTCACACGGGCCCCCATAGCAAGTGTCCTCCTGTTCTCAGTCACATGTTCCAAAACCGCCCAGCCCACCTGAACCCACAAAGACCCTCCTCCAGAGCCCGCAGGAAACATAGCCTTGGTTTGATTTGACAAAGGTGGTTCCCTGAGCCACGTACGGCAAAGGTGAAGTTCATTGGACATCCCCTTCCTCGTCCCATTTATATGCCACCTTTTGATTTAAGCTTCCAAGGCATCTTAAACAACACAGAAGGGTGCTTCCAGGCTGTTGTGGATCCAGCCACCTGCTGGCAAATTGGGGGTTGTGTAATTAGAGCTGATTATGAGGCCCTGTGCAAGAAACTGGCTCCCCCCCCCCACCCTATAAAAATGGATTCCCCCCCCCCTTCTCTTTTTTGAAATAAGGAAAGTGATGAGGAAATGTACTGGAAAGCATGGGACGGGTGCTTGCTTTGGCTTCCCTGCAAACAAATCAGAATAAATGTCTATTAAATAGCCAACGTAGCATCTGATTTCCCTGGAATTTCCTGGAGCACTGTGGTGTTGCCTCTTTTGTGCAAGCTTCCTTTATGTGTTTATTTATATCCTTCATCTCCTTACCTACCGTGCTCTCTTTCTTTTCTTTCTTTCTTTCTTTCTTTCTTTCTTTCTTTCTTTCTTTCTTTCTCTCTTTCTATTGTTATAATACTTTGTTAATCTCATTATACATTTAATATATTTTTTTTAAAAAATCATATGGGATATTATGCCAGAATGCATAACTTGCTTGAAGGAGTCCAAGGGTTGAAATGGTGTAAGCCAGGGCCAGCCCACCCATGGGGCAAGGGGAGGCAGCTGCCTAAGGCAGCAGGGTTCATAGAGGAGCAGATCCAGCCTCCAAGGAATGCATTGCCTGCTGCTGCTGCTGCTGCTGCTGCTGCTGCTGCTGTAGTGACAGCAGTGGCTGCTGCATGCTCCTTGGAAGCTAGATCAGCCACCTCCTTGGCAGCCCCCTCCCCAAATGCTACCTCTGCAGTGGCCTCTGGGGGAATAGGAGGTGCTGCTTGTCTCCCCACACCCATGGGGAGAGAATGGTGGGGGCTGCCCTCAGGGCCTTTGATTCCCACAGCTGCCATCAGCTATGGTTGATGTGATTCCCTACCTTGTTCCCAATGTGGATTTTCACCCATCTCTTCTTCCCTGGAGGGGGGGAGGCACCATTTTCTGGTTTGCCTCAAGTGACCAGATGTCTTGGGCTGGCCCTGGCGCAAGCAGCTCCTGAAAGCACATCCATCGGGCCGTATTGAGGCTAATAAAAGATAGGCTGTTGGACTGTTGTTCCATCACAAGTCACCTTGTCCGTACTGCTGCAATATAGGCTGCCTAAAGTCCTTCTGAAAACATGGGGTTGCCCTTTTCTCCAGCCCGCAGGGTCCATGCTTTGTGCACTCTTAACGAATCAGCGTTCTCAATGAAAACTCCAGGTGCACCTCCCTTTTGCTCTTGTCTTCCCTGCCATCCTCTTGTGTGCTGCTGCTGATTGCAATTTCAATTAAAAATATAATGAAAATAATGTCCCTGTAGGGTGGGTGCTTAATAAACAGGTTGTCAGGAAGGGCATGAAATTAAAAACGGCATCTAAAGGGGAGCCTATGACAGAAACACACGCACACACATGAAGCAGTGAAAAGCTGTCGTCTTAAAAAGGACAGTTAAAATACCCCAGCTGTTGCCTGGGAGGTCCCCTGAGGTGACCAAGTTGGGGATTCCCAGGCCAAAGGAAAGTATTGAGAAACCTCCCTTTACACAAGAGGCTCTTGCATAGCTGACTGAGGCAGGTCAAGAACCCAGCCCCAGAATCAGACCAGTCCGGGGCTACCCACAAGGCTATATTTAGGCTGAATAACGAGAACCGGATTATCACTTCTTCGAGGGCCCGTCGCTCAGCCGTCCTGCTGTGGGGCAGACCGCCCTCTCCGCCAGTGGGATAAAACGAGGGCATGTGTTGCATCTCCTCTGAGTGTCCTGATTTTCCAGGGACAGTCCCGGAAGTACAAAGCCACCCCAGCTTCTGATTTGACCCCAGGATGTCTCCTTTTCCCCTCCAGCACTGCCAGTGCTGAGCTCGGGGAGTACAATGTGCCAATGCTTGTCCTGGGTGGTGGCAGTGCTGCCTGTGTGAGGAAGCATCCTGTTGCCTCTTCCAGGCCTCTCCATGGCTGCCTCCTCCCTTGGGCAGCTCGCAGCAGCTGCTGGAGAGCAGGCAAGGAGGAGAAGAGGCTACCACCAACGAGGCCCAGCCCCGTACCACATGCTGGCTCTGAGGGGTCAGCAGAGGGCAGGACCGCCCTGGGCAGCAAGAAGGGTGCAGTACAAGGAGCCTTGGTTTTGTTAATTTAAAAAATGCTTTGTGTATCCACATCAAATATTGCCCCTTTCTAAAATGTATTTATGACTGTGTGTTTTTCTTCTTGCAAATCTACCAAAGAATAAAATAACATCAGGACTAAGAGGTTTTCTCAGGACAGTGGAGGGCCTGTGCGCTGTGCCCCATTGGTGTCGTGGGGGTGGCACTCGCTCTTGGTGGGGGGACCAAAATTTGGGGGGTCGAGGAGGGTGGAGAGTGAGACATGCCCCTCTTTTCATCTGGGGAAGGTGTGGTGATGTGGTTTCTTGCTGAGCGTCTCCTCCTTCCTCTCCGCAGCTGGTTTGGCTATGAGCACACCAACTTCTGTGGGCAGCAGTTTGTCCTGGAGCGCGGAGAGTACCCCCGCTGGGAGGCCTGGAGCGGCAGCAACGCCTACCACGTGGAGCGGCTGATGTCCTTCCGCCCTATCTCCTCCGCAGTGAGTCCCATCGCCTTTGCTGCGCGGCATTATGCAAGGACCACAATCGCAGGCCTGTTAAAACGAGACCTCTCTGGAGAAGGAACCAGCTTTCCCAGTTCAGGAGGCAAGCGTTCGGGTTTCACAGAACTCCTTTTTGAGCCACAAGCAAACTTTCAAGCTTCACAGAGTTCTTCTTTAGCATAAATAAAAAATAAATAAGATTCTTGGGAGGTTTTTTAAAAACAAAGTTGCCTAATAATAATACTACCATCTCCAGTCCAGAGATTGGGGTGTGTCGGGAGGTGTGAGTTGAGTTTGTTAATTTAGTTTACATGGGCAGGGTACAAATAAGATTCTTAATCATAATTTATAAACTGCTTAATATTGTAAAAAAAAAATTAAGTGATATGCAAGCTGCTGAAATTCTGCAAAAGGGTAAAACTGGAGTTGTTTTTACTTCTTGCTGTAGGGGTGAAAAGGCTTAAAGGCCAGCCCTCTTTGGACCCCCCCCCCCCCGGGTTAGGAATTACAACATCACGGCTTTTCAAGTTAAATTAAAACTGCTGCAGAAGAAGCGTATCAACAGCTTTTAGGCAGACAGGCTATGAGGGCTCAGTCCCAATGTGTCCAAAACTGGGAGAGAACAATAGAGGGCCTGGGCAGCTGAAGCCACGGGCAGCCCCTGCCTGGCACATAGTGTCATGCACAGATCTTACCCCAATATTACTGTCCCACATCTCAGGCCCCTTGAGCCCTGTGTGCTGGAGGGGCTGTGAAGTCATGGGAACATCCCTACCTTTATGGTGGCAGCACGAAGTTGGCATCCTGAATTTTGGACTGGTGTTTTCACTGAAAAGAGGGCTGCTTTGCTCTTTCCTCCACCCCCACAGAGCCACAAAGAGTCCAAGATCACCCTTTACGAAAAGGAGAACTTCATGGGGCAGCCGTGGGAGGTCCATGATGACTACCCTTCCCTGCAGGCCATGGGCTGGAGCAACAGCGAAGTGGGCTCCATGAAGATCCACTGTGGCGCGTAAGTGGGGGGCGATGGCAGGAGACAGCTTCTGAGCCAAGATGTGAGGCCAGGGAAGGGTGCCATGCCAACTCCAGGGGGCCAAGGTGTCTTCACCCCCCCCCCCCCGATATTTGTTTGAAGGGGACCTGGCCCCCTCAATGTTGAGGACGCAGCATCACGGAAGGCAGCACTGTCCTGCACACTGCCAGGAGACAAGTGTGACGTCATGCGCGTGCAACGTGACCCCCTTAATCTTGGGGAGAGCGGGCACCTCTACCCCAGATGTGCCAAGATGGCCTGACCTGGGGTAGTCAGCCTTTTTATACCTACCACCCACTAATGCATCTTTCTTGAGGGTAAAATTTCCTTACCGCCCACCAGTGCCCAATGGAAGGAGGGTTCTGCTTGTGCCATAGAACCCCCTACCGCCCTCTGAGAATACTGAAACGCCCACTAGTGGGCAGTTGGGACCAGGTTGACAACCCTTGGCCTAACCAAACCGCCCTAGAAACAAGCAGGCAAACAGCACTTTCTGCACCTACTAGGGATTTGCAACTGGGTCACACACACCTGGTTGCTGATTCCTGCATTTCAAGGGGTTAGACTGGATAATTATTATTATTATTATTATTATTATTATTATTATTATTATTATTTATTATTTATACCCCGTCCATCTGGCTGGGTTTCCCCAGACACTCTGGGCGGCTTCCAACACAATATTAAAATACAGTAATGCATCAAACATTAAAAGCTTCCCTAAACAGGGCTGCCTTCAGATGTCTTCTAAAAGTCAGATAGTTGTTTATCTCCTTGACATCTGATGGGAGGGCATTCCACAGGGCGGGTGCCACTACCGAGAAGGCCCTCTGCTGGTTCCCTGTAACTTGGCTTCTCGCAGGAAGGGAACCTCCAGAAGGCCCTTGGAGCTGGACCTCAGTGTCTGGGCAGAACAATGGAGGTGGAGACGCTCCTTCAGGTATACTGGACCGAGGCCATTTAGGATGACCGGGGGGGGAGGGCAGAATCCCTTCCAACTCTACAGTCGAAGGATGTGGAGGGGTAGCTGTGCTCCCTGGACAGCTCTTCATGGCCCCAACTGGGCAACTCAGCTTTTGTATCTCTCCGCAACTCCTCCTCTGCAGGTGGGTTTGCTACCAGTACCCCGGCTACCGCGGCTACCAGTACATCCTCGAGTCCGACCACCATGGCGGAGACTACAAGCACTGGCGGGAGTGGGGCTCTCACGCCCAGACCTTCCAGATCCAGTCAGTCCGGCGCATCCAGCAGTAGGCCTGAAGGCAAGTGTGCGCACACACATACCCTGGAGCAGAGCGTCAGGGCTGCAAGTTGCCAGCGCAAAAGGGAGGACTCCCCTTTTCACTCCACTTCTCCCCAGTTCCCCACACAGGTGCTTAAACCTCTCTCCCCCCCCCCCCTTGGTCCTCTTGGGCTGGGGGAATCCTTCTCTCCAGCATCTTCCTTGCTGCCACAAAGAGGAAGCAAACACCTGGGAAGGAAATGTGTGTGTGTGTGAAGCAGGAAGCACTTTGTACATGCTCTGGTGTCAATGTGTTTGCGCAAGATGCACAGGGCGCTGTAGGCAGGCAGAAAGACAGCAGCCTAATGTTCCCTGCATGCTTAAAAATAAAGCCAGGCTTGTGCTCAAAGCAGGAGTGATTTTGTATGATTTACATTTTACGTGATTGAAAGCTGCGGTCAAATCATGTTTTGGAAACCTTAAAATAGAATCACCTCCCTCTCTGGCTAGGGACAATAGGCTCCACCCACCCACCAGCACATATTTTCAATTACATTATCGAGGGCTAGAAACTTGAGCAGTTTTAAAAACACACACATGGAAGGTGGGAGTCTTGTGAAGCTGAATCCGGCATCCACTCTAGCATTCTATACAGATGTGCAGCTTATTTCAGACAATACACCCGAGGGTCTCTTGAGCGTAGATTTTGCCAACTGCAGAGGGGCTACACAAAGTCACCTTTAGGTGGGGCTCAAACACTAGTAGGAGCCGCTTAAGCCAGGTGTGAAGAACCTACACAGCTCCAGATGTTGGGACTGGCATGGCTATATGGGAAGGTGGGAGGGAGTCCAGCAACATCTGGAGACTATGGGGTGGAAGGGAGGAGGAGGCAGGAAGCAGAGCTAGGAGGCAAAATGTTTTTCCCCACCCCCAATGAGATACTGCTTTGTTTGCAAAGTTCACCACAGCACCATTGGCCAGCCATTCTCCTGGAAACAGAAATTCTATCTTATTACCTCCAACATCACTACCCGAATGGTATAATTACCTCTAGTGAAATTATCACCAAGAACAGGACTGGTTGGAAAATCATAACTGAAAAACAACAGACACATGGAAACTTGATTTTTATTTTTTTTTTATTGAACATTTTACATCATGTAGCATCTCTTAATTTATTTTGTTCTACAACCATCTCTCTCCATTTTTAGTTTTCTTCATTAAAATATAAAATAGATTCTTTTTAGTGGGAGGGGGAGTTTTAAGAACTGTTGTGGAATAGCATTTTTTTAAAAAGGGAGGGAGGGAGAAGCTGAGATTTTGCTTCCGTTAAGTGACAAAACTGACCTAGCCTGAGCAACAGCATGGAGACGGATTGATGGACTGGTGAAATTTGGCTGGTTCTGGGTCTGTCACCCCCACTGCAAACCTCCTCAACAAAACCCAACAAAACCCACCAGTTCCTCCAGTCTGAGAAGTAGTGCCCTTTTTACAGCTGGGCGCACAGCCCATTCCTATCCACCGTGAAACATTTGGAGAGAAGGGGAGGGGAAACGGCAAAATGCTCTGGCCTTTTGGCCAGAAATGTCTCTCCAGTCTTGGCGTTATGGAGTAAGAGAGCTCTAAGCAGGTGGATTTTTTCCTCTTGAAGAACAGGGAGTATCTCACACATACAATCTAGGCCAGTCTGCCTCGCTTTTTGACCCAGTTCTTTGCAAAGGACTCGGTGGTATTTTTCAGGTCAAGTGGTCTCATGTTCTGGGACAGAAGCAAAAATAAAGCCCCCCCCACCCCCCACAAGGTCTTGCTCTACTGCAAAATGGCCAAGCAGGAAAGGTGAGAGTGCAGTCATTGCGTGCCAGTGCTGTGACATCTCAAGATTTATATTAATAAGGTTTGTGGTTCAATGGGAAAGAAATGAAGCGGCAAGTCAGCCCCCCCCCCCCCGAGTCTGAAGCGAACCAGGCAAGTGTTGGAACCAAGTTTTCAAAGACCCTGTTTCTGGGGTGGGGTGGAGTGGGGGAGATGAAACAGGAAGGAGACTGAGAGGGTCACTGCAGAAGATGCAGACAGACTCTTCAGAAAGACAGTCCCCAGCACTGCCACTTTCTCTTCACTTCTGCACTTTGCAGAATAGGTTGCGGTCAAAAGGGCAAGAGATCCGTGCAAAATATTGAGGGCCAAGGTGGTGTCAGGCTTCCCAAAATTCAAACACCCTCCCCCCCCCATCACATATGTAAAAGATTAAGTTACAGGTAGGTAGCCGTGTTGGTCTGCCGTAGTCGAAACAAAATAATTTTTTTTCCTTCCAGTAGCACCTTAGAGACCAACTGAGTGTGTTATTGGTATGAGCTTTCGTGTGCAGGCACACTTCTTCAGATCCACGCACACGAAAGCTCATACCAATAACAAACTTAGTTGGTCTCTAAGGTGCTACTGGAAGGAATTTTTTTTTATAAAAGATTAAGACACTGAACTATGAGCATTTGCAGATTCCAAAACAGTTTGCGCTTCCCCTCCCTCTCCAGGAAGGGCAGAGGGACTTAAGGCAGCTCACCAACAGCAGTCAAGGACAAAACTTAAAAGATAAGATTTGGAGCTGTACATTTAAATGGGGCTTGAAGGACAGGAAGGAAGTTTGGAGGGCAGGCACCTCAGCAGACAAGAGGCAGAAAACAGCAGCTGTGACTTAAGTTGGGGAGCTACCCCAACATCAGGATTTAGAAATCACACAGAACTGGGGAGCAGGGAGAGAGGCAACCAGAAACTGATTCATCAGAATACAAGAGAATGCCCCCCTTTAACACTTCAACACACAACACAGAAACACCCGCTTCTCAGAGGCACCCTGAACTTGCAATCCTTAAGACATGCTTCGCTAGAGAGTCCCGTGGAACTAGCAGAGATCAGCTGGTAGGGGAAGGAAAGAATTTCCCAGAAATTGTCCCATTTTATTTTGCCCACTTTTAAGATTGCAAACTCTCCAGCACTCACCAAATGGTGCTTTGGCGACAAGCAAATGTGCAAAAGCCATTGGAATAATCATCATCAATGCATGCAAAGGTGTTCCACTCTGTATGCATCCATTAGGAAGTGCCTGCTGGTCCAGCAACCTGTTCTCACAGTGGCCAACTAGATGCCGGTGGAAAGCCTGCAAGGAGGACCCAAGCAAAAAGCATTCCCCACCCGCCATGCACCTGGGAATCCATATATAGGGTGGGGGAGGCAGGAAAGAGAAAACCAAAATTATGCCGTGGAGGGGTTGGTTTAATTCCGCAGATCATTATGTCAAGGATGCAAGCAATTAGCGTCTCTCCAGGTGTCATTTCAAATGCAAAGTGCATTTTCCTTCTTTTCTCTAGTTCCCACCCTGAAAAGCAGCCAACTGACCAACTGAATTAAGAGCCTGCACGGAAAGATGGGCTCAGAAACTGTGTTAGATGTTTAACTTAGATGCACACCACTCTGCAGCAAGCAAAGAGAGACGTAAACCTACACCTCCTGGATTCCAAAACATGTTTTCTCATTACACAGGATGCCATGATTCTTGCCCCAAAACACAAGAGGGAAGGAGGTAACTCACGTTGGTTAAGAAAGCCAGCTTCTTGGATGGAAATCTGTGTGCAAACAAATCCCAGTGGCAAAGAAAAATACTCTGGAGACTCTGCAAAGGGGCATCAGGTGCCCCTACAAAGCTTGAGGACTACTGGCATGAAGTGGGGGTGCCAATGAAAGTGTTGAATGGTCACTGTAAAATGTGAAGGTTCATTATTGTTTCACAAGTTGTGTTATGTCTTTAAGGCAGTGTTTCCCAACCGGTGTTCCGCGGCACACTAGTGTGCCGTGAGACGTCGGCTGGTGTGCCGTGGGAGGGAGGCGGGCGAGTCGGGCGGTGAGAGGCGGCGGCGGCGAGGATCCGCGTCGAGCCGGGGGCGGCTCCGCGGTGGTGGTGCCGAGCGGCGGGGCAGCGCGTGCAAAAGGGAGGAGCGTGAGACAGCGGAGGAGGAGTAGGACGGCATGTCCGGGCAGCAGCAGCAACAACAGCAGCAGCAACTCCCGCCGCCGCCCCCTCCCCCGCCCGCTATCGCCGCCACCACCACAACAGCCGTCGCCGCCTCAGCTGCCGCCGTCCCTCAGTCCCTCGCTCTGCTGCCTCCTCCCCCCCCCCACCCCCAAAGCTTGGAGGTTCCCCGGCAAGGGGGAGGGAAAAAAATTAAAAACTTTCACTTTCGTGCGTCCCTCCCGGCGTGACGCTGCGCGCTGACGTCACGGGGCTGTAATGGTGGTGTGCCGCGAGATTTTTTTCATTAAACAGGTGTGCCGTTGCCCAAAAAAGGTTGGGAAACACTGCTTTAAGGGCCAGGGCAAATAACGATACCCCGCCTTGCAGCTGTGAAACATAGCGGGTGCTGCTAGGTTGTGTTAATTAAGCTGTGTCAGCATTTGGGCATAGTATATAAGGAGCAGAACTCTAGCTCTCTCATTACCCTGGGGGGTGGGTTGGTCATGTTTGTTGTGGTTATCTTTAGTGTAAAAGGAGGTTTTTTTATTTATTAAAATCTTGTTAAAGTTATTTTTGAGTTCCTTGTTATGCATGGTCTCCCCAGCAAGCTCTCTGCAGCGCTACTAAACCCCAAATAGCCAACAGAAAGAACTAAAAAGTACGGCAGAACTAAAGAACTAAAAAAAAAATGAGCAGGCAGGCAAAAAACAAACAGATCAGTGGAGTGCCACACACACAAACCCAATTTGTGTATTGAAGGGTGAGGGTCAGAAACCTGGAGGGTGTGGAGGTCACATCCAACATTCCTCCCCATTACTCATTTTTTTAAAAGACTTTGACCATGAAGAGGCTGTGGAAATCTTCCCCAGCGCCTTGCCAGCTCTGGAAAAGGTTTGGGCTCCACCAGCCTGGACTCTGAAGCCAGCCCATAAGCTTCAGTAATTTGGGGGGGGGGCGTCCAGAAAAGACATCTCAAGAGGCTCTGGAACTAAAATGCAGTTGGTTGGTTCAATCAACCAACCAACCAATCTCCACCTATCATGTTAGTGGTCAGCAGCATGTCCTAGCAGCCTCAGAAGCCAGCATGGTCAGGGAGGACGGAAGTCCCACCAGCATCCTGGATTGACAAAGATTCCCCGTATCAGTGACAAGATTGATGCCCCAGAAACAACCCCTGCCCAGATCTGGAGCTCTGCTAGGAGAGAGCAGGGTAACTACACATTACTTGTCACGATGCAAGAAAAATAACAAATTATCTTAATCCAAGCGACCATGCATGGGAAGGTGATCTGAAGCAATACTGGTGAATGAACTGCAACCAAGTATTTTCAATGCTACTCCTCTGCCCCCCCCCCCAATAATACTTTTAGAATGTGGCTTGGCAACAGGAAAGAAACCAAGAGTGACAACAATAGGATGTGTTTGCATCTCCATTCAAGGCTAGAATGGTTCATTGCATTTGGCTATGGGGCTTCCTCCCATCACCGTTCCCCCCCACCCCGCCCCACTGAAAACTGGAAATATTCTACACTTTCCAAAGAGGGCTTCACCCACAGAGCAGTCAAATGTGGGGGCGCCCAGGGTTGCAAAGGTGCAGTGGCGTAGCGTGGGGGGTGCAGGGGGGGCCGGCCGCACCGGGCGCAACATCTGGGGGTTAGGGTTAGGGGGCGCAAATCCACGGGTTAGGGGGCGCAAATCCATGGGTTAGGGGGCGCAAATCCATGGGTTAGGGGGCGCAAATCCATGGGTTAGGGGGCGCAAATTACTTGCCTTGCCCCGGGTGCTGACAACCCACGCTACGCCACTGCAAAGGTGGCATTGCTTAAGGACACAGGTGGCTCAAAACTGTGTTAAACTGACAGCTCCATGGGAACCCTGGGAAATGCAGCCTTGTCAATAGGAGCTAGGGAACTTCCAAGTCCCTTTGATACCCTTGCAATAAGCTAGCCGTTTCCAAGGGTCTCAGGCAAAAGCAGTGGCCATTAAATGCATTTAGAGAGCCATTTTGTGTGTTTTTTTTTAAAGTTCGGCATCTTTGGTAGCCCTTGGTGCAAAAGCAGTGTCCTGGGGGCCTGGAAGCCTTCAAATTTAAGCCTTAACAGACACCCCTCTTATTGTATTTTTGGCAGAGATTTGGATTCGCAAGTTCAGCACCTCACAGCCTGATGAGAAACATCGTCATATGCCAAAAGAGAACCCCTTAGCAAATAAAAAAAAAAAGCTTTTAATGAGCCTTGTGCCTTTCTTTCTGGACTACAACTCCCATCAGCTGATGGGAGTTGTAGTCCAAAACATCTATAGAGTTCCAGGCTGGGGAATTATTCCAGCAGCTTTCCCCCCTCCCAAAAAAAAACCCCCACCCACCCCTGTCCTTGGTATTTGCAACACCTACAAAGTTTGTTTTTATGATAACTATTTTATAATTTTAAAAAAGAGTGTCAAGCAGGCTGGACTATCTTCCCAGCACTTGAACGGGAAAGGGCAGCCAGTGCTGGGAAGGACAGGAAATCTGCAAAAGCTTATATGTAATGTGGAGTCCCGGCCCGGCCCCCAGAATGATATGGATTTCAAAAACCCATCAAGGCCGATAAGAGAAGCGGAGTTAAGAGAACAATCTAGCCAGGTACAAAGCATGGTGCTCAACAGGAATCGATATATTTGCCACTGCCTGAAAAAGCCACCAAGACCTTTGCTCTTCGGAAATGAGAGGTCTGCAGCGTCGCAAGAGACCAGGGGTGGCTCGGTTTTGTTGGCAGCACACAAACTCTCTTTCTGGGACTCCCGCCACTGCCCCTCTCCCCTCTAGAAGCAAATTCCCTGCTGCAGAGGTGATGAGCCTGTGGTCCGCCCAGAGATGCTGATGGACCAGTTTCCATCTTCCCTGGCCACACAGGTGGCTGGAGCAGGCAGCTACAGAGTGTACACACATCTGGCTTAGCAATACACAATAAGCCTCATAGACAGGAGCTAGTGGGGCAACTTCAGGGACCAAACAGGACAGAAGGCTTGACTTTATGGGGATGCCAACTCTGGTTTAAAAAGTGGCCCATTCGGCCCCATCCTGATCACTGCTCAGCTGCCATGCACCCACCAGCACCTGTGAAGCGCCCAGCCTTTCGCCCTTGCAATTTCCCAACCCGACCGCCTCTGAACATCCAAATTCCTAGGTTCAAGCAATGCAGCACAGAGAGGTCTGGGGTCCGTCCCCCAACATCTTTTGTCTCCCACATATTGGGGGATGGAGAGCTGGCTGTAGGCAAAGCAGATCAACGGAGCCACAAACGAGAGCTGGAGAACTCTGGCTGGAAGCTAGAAACTTGTCGGTGCAAGTAGTCTCAATTTCTGTTTATTTTTTTTAAAAAAATTCTACAGGTTAGCCAAGGGAACGGCATCTCGACAGCTTCCTTTGTACATTTTTACCATTTCCGTGGGAGCATCCAGCTGCAATGCAAACACAACACCTGTGCCCCACGGCGTCCAGGAATTTGCTCGCCCCGATCAAAATATTTCCAGGGTAATGTCCAATAGATAAATCCACTCTCTTCCAGCAAGGCCACATCCTGTCCTATTCCCACCCCTTTCCCCCAAATACTGACAACCAGAGAGAAGGGGATTTAGAGAAAATGGGGGGGGGGGTGAACACCTTCTCCCCCCTCCAGGCACATCAAACAAAGCCATCTTGCAAGCTGGGAGATATCACATGAATTCTCTCCTCTGCAGCTAAGAATAGGGTTGCAGTTCCACCTTGGGGGCCACATGCGTTGAAAAAGACTAAAACCTTGACTCTCCTGCCCCCCATTAAAGATGGTGGGCTGTATTGGGAGGAAGAACCGGCGAGTCACACTTGGACACATTTTGCCTGTTCTTTAGATTACGGCACGGCTGCTGCGGAAAACCTTCGGATCTGCTGGACTACAACTCCCATCAGCCCCCAGAAAGCATAGCTGATGGACAGGGAGGATGGGAGTTGGAGGCCCAACAACATTCTTGTTAAGCCACACCAGCTTCCCCAGATGTTCCAGGCTACTTCTCCCATCAGTCTAGCACAGGAGCCGTAGCGCAGCACATCTGGAAGGCGCCCAGTCGGCAGAAGACCGTGTATTAAAAGCATCCCTTTGATGTGCTGCCATCAGTAGCAATGCGCCCTCTGAGCGTTGCCGAACTACGACTCCCAACATCCCTGGCCACACTGTCTGGGGCTGATGGGAGTTGTAGTTCAGCAACGCCTGGAGGACTGAAGGCTCCCCACGCTGGGGCTACATTCCTCACAGCTCAACTCCCCCCCCCCTACGTCTTGACACACAAATAAAACTGAGGGAGAGACTAAATTCTTATTATTAAAGAATGTCGAGAACCTTGTGAAGAGAAAACCCCCCCTCAAAAAATGGGAAGGTTTAAGGGGGCTGGGGGGGGAGTTTGTGGAGGAGGCAGGAACATGGCACCCACAAATAAGAGGACCCCCCCCCGACATCTTACGAGGCCAATCAGAGCCACCAGAGGAAAATCACTAGGCAGCAACACACCAGCCTGGGCTGCAAACTGGTCAAACCCCCATTGGGATTTAAGGGGGGCCTTATTTTAATTTTAAGGGTGGAAATTTAGTAACAGAATGGAGAAGGCAGCTGTTACAAAAAAAGAAGGGAAGAGCACATCTAGGAAAATGGGTTTTTTTTTGGGGGGGGGGAGAAAAAAAGCTAGCATTCTTTTAAAAAGGGCTTCACTTGTCAAGCTGATTGAAACTCTTATGGCATTGCTAATGAATTTGGAAACTTGAATTTGCTTTGTTCATTGTCAAGGCAGGGGTCGACTTTCTCTCCCTGTCGTCCTATCTCCCTTCGTTCTACACCTTTCTCAGGCAGCCAGTATCTATAGAAAACAAGCCAAGACTTTACTGTTAACACTTCTATCTATGGCTGAAATGAAATTTATGTATAAAGGTACCCTGAAAAGGACTTTTACTTTCCTGGTGTGAAGATAAGAATAAGGTTCTGGCTGCTGAATGAACCTTTTCACTTCTACTAACTAAATTTGTATTGTATAAAACTCACAGATGTATTTTTATATCAGTTGTTTAGCACTTCAACTATGAAATTTTATTAAATTCACATGATTGCTTTAAAAAAAAGAGGGGGGCTTCACTTTAAGATTTATTTTACTTTTTTGGCCAAGAGCAACTTGCAACAGAAGCATTCAAGTTGGGCTTTCCCCTCTCTTTCTTAAAAGGCATTTTAAAAGGACACTCCAGTAGTTTTGAGGATAGGCAGTGGAGGTCTGAGCAGGGCAGGGGGCTGAACTGGGGCGTGCCCCCCTCCTCAACACCTATCCCCCCCCACAAAAAACAGGCCACACTGAAGCAAGATGTACCCCCACCACCACCAGATCTTTGTTGAGTCCACTCTGGGGAATTCTCAGAAGAGCAGACCCCCTTCCATGGGGCACCCAGGAATTGATTTGTTTTTGGGCCAACCCTTTCACATAAAGAGGGGCTCCTGCCTATCGGCGCCTCCAAAAAAAAGAAATCACAGCACGACCGCCTTGCCAAACTCCACAGCTTGCCACCTTGCCAGCCCCACCCCCCAAATTTGGATTTCTGCAAAAGGCAAAAAAATAATAATGACTTTATTAGAGCTTTCTACGCCATACTTGCAACCTCTTTCCGTTTCTGCTCTTGCGGTGAAAAGCTGGGGGTGAGGGGGAAGCAGAAGCAAAGCCCAGATCAAAATAAAAATAAAAATAGACAGCGGAAATCCATTAGAACAGGCCTCCCAATGTCAGACCATAAAAAAACATTAATTGCCTGAGGGAAATGAGCAGGGGGGGGGAGAGAAATAGTAAAAGGTAAGGCCTGGTGGGGTTTTTTTTTCCTTTTAGAAAAAGAAATTCCCAGATAGGAGTTGTAATGTGTGTAAACACACACACACACACACACCGGCGTTATTTAGAAAAGTTAGCAAAGAGCGGAAGGAAGAAATCACAATTTCCTTACGTTTCCAGCTTTGCAGCAGAGGACTGACAGAGAACGGGAAAAATGAAAGGATCATCCAGGGGGAGGAAAAACTCAAAAGAGTACCTACAGGCTGAACAAACTGCTTCGCTGGCTTCTTCCTAGGGATACAGTGCCAAGCGGCAGGAACGGCAATTTTAACCCCCCCTGCCTTTGCCATCGTTCCCTCTCCCCCCCAAAAAAAGCCAACCCCCCCAAAACCGCTTCTTTAAAATAAAATTAAAAACTCTGGCGATCTGTAAAGTTTTGGACGGTGGCCGTCACAGATGACACATTCCCCCCCCCCAAACCCATCATAACCGAAACGGCAGGTGTGTGCAGATGACACGACTGTAGTGATAGCATCTTTTTGGTTTCCCCTGAAGGAGAGCGGAGGGGAAGACGCAGGGTTTTTTAAGACCGATTTCCCCTCCACATCACACCTTCACTTCGACAAGGGGTGGGGTGGGGGAAAGAAATAACCCTCCAACTCTCCGAGCAACCCCCCCCCAGTGACCCTGCAGTTTTCGGTTTTAGGATTCCAGTAAAACCAAAAGCAATGGAGGGAAATATTGGGGCGCAAGGGGAGGAAAACAGAGGGGCTTCCCGGAGACTTAGTGTGTTGTCGGCCATTGCAGACTCCCGGCGGAAAAACGGCTGGAGGCCCCCCCTCTCTCCTGCAGATGTCCAGAACCATGCAGGGGGGGGGGCAGAGTCTCTACCCGTTAAGAATTCTTGTCCGGTTTCGCACAGGGCGCTGGCGGGAGAAAGAAGCAGGAGTCTTTTTTTGTAAGGGGAGAGGGCAGTGGAGAGGACTCAGAACCGAAGTTTAAATAATTCCGTAACGCGAGTCTCTGCCAATTCCACGTGAAAAGTCTCGCCGTGCCCGCAGGCCCCTGTTTTTCAATTTGTTTTAAAATAACTAATATATATATATTTATATATATTTATATATATATATAGATTTATATATATATATATAGATTTGTATATATTATCCTGCGATTCTAGTTCCTTTTTTGCCACCCCAGAACTGCCGCCCCAGCCACCCGCCCTTCTGGATGTGTGGGGAGCTGCGAGGCTCGCGGCAGAGAGGCAACAGCGGCGGCGGCGGCGGCGAGAGAGTCAGCGGCCCTTCGCGGCTCCTATCATTGGTCGGGGTGATCCATGGCTTCGTCGTAAGTGATTATCCTTTTGGGGTCTGGAGAAAGGGGGGAGAAACACAGCGTGTTAGAGGGGGATTTTTCACTGGTGGCAGATGACAAGAGACTTTGACACCATGAGACTGGTGTAAAACCAAACCAAATAAAGGTTTTATTTCAAAACAACAAAGCTTGTGGGTGTTTTTCCTGCAGGCAGAGGTGAAGCTGCAGCTTTTCTCCTTTTGTAGCCATGGCCAGCTGCAATCAATTAGCCTAGAGCTTACAAAAACTGTTCTTAAAGGTAGAAACATGTTTCTGTGCAGAATGTCTCCCAACACAGCGAGCGTCAAGTCAGGTCCTCATGCACACAAACTACCTGCGTGGTCCCCTTCCCCGCCTACGCCCACTTAGATCTGTGGAACCGGCCCAAACATGGGTGGCCCTTTCTGCATTTTTAGGAAAACGATCTTTGGAACTCCCTGCCAATTGATATCCCCGTATGCTCTTTCTGGCGCCTGCTGAAAGCATTTTTCTGTAGGCAAGCCTGTCCAGACATGTTGACATGTGTTCCATTTTCTTTTTTTGCAGTTTAATTTATTATTATTTTTCCACTTTGCTGGCGGCCTCCTTCCCCCCTTCCTTACTCAGGGGAGGCTTGGGAGCTGCAGCCGGGAGGGGCGCTGTCGTCCTGCACCCCCGGCAGCCCTCGTGGGCAGCTGCTCTAGCAGCGATACCATAAGGTCGCAAATATAAGCCGCACTTTTTACTTTTCACGATTGGAATCTTGGGGGGGGGAGTGCAGCTTATATTAGGGCCAATACGGTATAAAAAATGCTGCGAAAATGCTTTTTTAAAAAACGTTTTGAAAAATACATTGAGCTTTGCATAGCTCACCATCGCCATCTAGTGTCACATTTGTATAATGGCACTTTTGCTACTTTTTTTTTACAACGCACCTAAAACGTTTTATTTGCAGCTGTACAGCAGAGTCCTGATTTTAATCACCTTCTGTGTTTCAAATGATTGCTTTTAATGGTTTGGATTGATCATTTTGTTGCATCATTATTCTTGCAAACCTCTTTTGCTTTTTAAAAAAATAATTAACGTGTTATATAAAGCTTATAATCAAGCAGTATATAAATTTTATGAAAACAAAGAGGTCAAGGCAGAATACCTGGTTTTCTCCCTCCTCCTGCATATTAAGCTGATGGGTGGAAACCTTCGCCCTGCAGATGTTACTGAACTCAGCCAGCGTCCCCAATGGGATGAGGCGAGCTGCAATTCAGCAACATCTGGAAGGACAAAGGTTCCCCTCGCCTGACATAAAGCCACTGGGGTCCTTCCTACAGGAAATTAAGATTAGTTTAAACCAGCTAAACAATTAAGCCTCCCAGAGGAGAGTTCCCAAACACTGGTTTGTGGCAGAGTCTCTCTCCCTCTTGGAAAAAAATCCCATCATCCCTGGGTTCAAATTTATACAAGCAAGGAAGCCCTGCGAGGGTCCCAATGGTCTCAGCCTGATCTACACCACAGGGCTGTTGTTGGTGGTAAATTATTGTGGTTTTTTTAATGGAGTGGCCCTCCCAATGTTGCTGAATTGGAATTCCCAGCATCCCTGCCCACTGGTCACACTGGAAGGCCACAGTCCTCCACCATCGGCAGCCGAATTTCCACACAACTCCCCCTACACAAAATAAATTAACCGGCCCTTCCTTCGCAGTGGGGCAGAGGCAAAGCAGATTGTCGTGGCCGTCGAGAGATTCTTACCTTGCTTTTTCAAATTACAAATTGTTTCCATTTCTGTGGAGAGAGAGAAGAGGGGAAAGTTAAGTATTTCAGATTCAGATCTTTGTGGAGCATTCGACAAAAGGATGTTTCTTCAAGCGATACCATCACCCACCCCCAATTTCAACAGGATTCCTGGGACGCCAAGCACCTATTTTTATTTAGCTACACTTAAAGGCTCTCTGGTTTGCCTTGAAGAAAAGGGTCACCTGCTGAATCAGGCCAAAGAGGGTAATAATAATAATAATAATAATAATAATAAATGTTTATTTAGACCCTGCCCTCCCTGGCCAGAGCTGGGCTCAGGGCAAGTAACACCAGTAAAATTACAATAAAAACATAATGGGGGGGGCAATTTAAAATACAGGTTAAAAATACAATTTAAAATGCAGCCTCGTTTTAATAATAGCCCATAGATCAAAACCATAAGGGGAGGGCAACATAAGGGTCAAACTGAGTCCAAACCAAAGGCCAGGCGGAACAGCTCTGTCTTGCAGGCCCTGTGAAAAGATGTCAAGTCCCGCAGGGCCCTGGTCTCTTGTGACAGAGCGTTCCACCAAGTCGGGGCCAGTACAGTGGTACCTCGGGTTACATATGCTTCAGGTTACAGACTCCGCTAACCCAGAAATAGTGCTTCAGGTTAAGAACTTTGCTTCAGGATGAGAACAGAAATCGTGCTCCAGCAGCAGGAGGCCCCATTAGCTAAAGTGGTGCTTCAGGTTAAGAACAGTTTCAGGTTAAGTACGGACCCCCAGAACGAATTAAGTACTTAACCCGAGGTACCACTGTACTGAAATGGCCCTGGCCCTAGTTGAGACCAATCTATCCAGCCCAGAAAGATTGGAAAGCTGCTGCTGGTCAGAGTCAAGAAGCTTGGGGTAGATGGGCAAAAGAGTGATCACGCCTCTTGGAGGCAAGATGTCAAACTGTTCTTATATGCAACAAGAGCGCCAAGAATCTTGTTAGCCCAGAAGTGGAAGCCAGAAGAAATTCCAACGAAAGAAGAACAGCAGACAAAATTAATGGACTATGCAGAATTGGGCAAAACAACAGGAAGAATTCAAAACCTGCGGGACCAGAGATTTACAGAAGACTGGAAGAAGTATATGAACTATTTGAAGAGCAATTGTAACCAACAATTTATGCTACAAGACGTTTTGTAAGGAGAAATATACAAAGTGTTACAAAGTAGAAAAAGATAAGCGATATTGGTTATGAGTTTTAAATGTAAAAGGGAAAGTAAGAAACACATCCTAAGAGATTAGATTGGAAAATTTTCAGACAGGACTGATGGAAGCAGAAAAATTGAATAAGATGTAAAAGTATGTTGAATTATTGTTGAAAATGGTATGTTAAAAAATTAATAAAAATTTATATTTTTTTTAAAAAAAGAGTGATCACGCCTCTTGGAGGCATCAAAACACCACTCAGCAAAAGAGGAGTGCTCTGATTTTATTTCTGACCAGCCCGTTAAAAGGGGAGCAGCCGGCGTTGTCCAAGATTTGGAGAGGAAGCCTTCTCCTTCTCCTCTTCCTCCTCCTCTTCAGGGTCCTGCCTTGGGCAGCTTTACTCATGAAGAGCCTGCTCAGCTAGAAGGCAGCAGCTTCCTCTGCCCAATGGGACGGTCAAGACACAAGGCACTTCAACTCTCACGCCCCCTGCCAAGGGCTCAGACTCGGCTGGGGTGCTTCCTGGCGGATGCCCTCAAAAAGCATCGCTTTGGGAAGGACCCAGGCGGCAGGTGGTGCTCCGGTGGCGTCTCAGAGGAACAAAGGGGGCTGCCTTAAACAGAGCCTAGCTCAGCAATGTTGGCACTGACCGGGTTTCAGAGACGACGTCGGGAATTGAACCCGGCACCTTCAAAGCGGACGCTCTGACGTCGGGCTGAGGCCCTGCTCTTAATGTCAAGGCCTGCTCCGCATGCAAACCTCTCCCTGTGACTCTGAAGCAGCTCAAGTGTTGCTATAAATACCCACCTCCTTTTTTGCGTGTGTCAGATATTCATTGAAAACATATCACTACGCAGTTTAGAAAAAGAGCGGATGTGGTGAGCTTAGATCCATTCACAGAATGCTGGCAGAGTTGGAAGGGGGCAGTGCACGAGTCACAGCGACCCAAACTCTCTTTTGTTCCCTAACGGCTTCCGTTACCCCAGATGTTGACAGGACTCCGACTCCTAGTGGCCAGCAAAGCCAGGGACGATGATAATAAGAAGTCAGGAGACCAGAAACATCTGGAGGGGGGTTGCCGCCTCTGGTATCCCTGCCCTACGGCCCCCGATCTGCAAAAATTGTTACTGGTGTAGCCATAAACCGGCTAGCACATTTGCAAAGTCAAGTAGGGTCTGATATGGTTTCAAATTGGATGGGGGACCTGGTGCTGAGATTCCTGCGATGCGCTAGATGCCCCTCACGGTCCCTCCCAATTCTACAAGGCTATGATTCGAAGTCAGCCTTGCCCCTTTCTGCTGCCAGAGAAGATAACCTCCACGTCTGGACGCAGTCTACCTTATGGAACCAGCTGCTGCGGTTCAAAAAGACGATTGACATCTTTGCCCCGCTAACCACCTTCCCAGAAGCACCCCTCTGCCCCTATCTGGCACTGGATGACATCAGGGGTGGGGAACCTACATGCCCCCCCCCAGGTGCTGGGACTCCAAATCACATTTGGGAAAGATGGGAGTTGTAGTCTAGCGGCGCCTGGAGGGGCCGCCAGAGGCTCCCCCTCCCTAATCTCAAAGGAAGAGGACAGCTGAAGATGCCGAAGGGGGCGTCAAGAGAAAGAAAGGCTCTCCCCCACCATTCCACCCCCCCCCAAAAAA
This sequence comes from Podarcis bocagei, assembly GCF_964188305.1. Classification (NCBI taxonomy): domain Eukaryota; kingdom Metazoa; phylum Chordata; class Lepidosauria; order Squamata; family Lacertidae; genus Podarcis; species Podarcis bocagei. The sequence continues at coordinate 45,031,804 of NC_138141.1, read as the reverse complement.
AACCTCCTTCCAGGTGGGGCTGATGGAGTTGTAGTCGAAAACACCCAGAATGTTGTCAGGTTGGCAGAGGCCACCATAAGAGAGCAGTGAGGCCACCTCCACGGCTGAGGGGGGTCCCTTTGCAAAACTGCCACTTTCCCCCCCCCCCCTTACACTACTGAGGCTTGTCCTGGACCCCCTGAAAAAGACAACTTTAGAACCAGATTTTCCCCACACTAGCACTTGGGCACCTAAGCAGCTCCCACCATTGGTGAGTTCTGCCCCCTGGAAATCACTGTTGCTCCTGAGACCTGGTGGCTGCCACAAAACACAGCAACCCATATTTTCACTTCTTCTTTTTTCTTTTTTTTGCAAGGAAAGGGGATAAGGAGCCCCTGCTGTCTTAAAGTACTTATAGTTTTCACTGGGATGGGACAACGAACACGTTGTTGTGAAGTGCTGCAAGCTACAGTACGATTTTTACTGCATGGTATTTGCATGGTGAGCCGTCCTGGGGGGTCTGCAAGGCAACCTATAAAGAACCAACAGCGTAACGCAACATCTGGATAGGAAAGGAAGAGGTGTTTTCCCCACATCCTTAGGCTGCAGATGTCGGAATGGCATGGGGCAGGAGAATCGGGGGGGGGCAGTGTTGGATCTCTCTCTCTCTCTCACACACACACACACACACAAATACAAAGGGGCAGGGGAGAAAATAAAAAATGAATAAATAGGCATGTTAACGATGCTCTAGCAGCCTCAAATAAGAAGTGAGATGCTTCGACCATCCATTTTCTCAGACCGACACTCCAACCAGACACATAATCTATAAAACCATTTATCTTCTGACATCCGCACGGCTGTTTCTCACCACAACACCTGCCCACTTGGATATTTCCCCCTGACAAAAAGCGCCCCAAAACCAAGTGGGGTTTGTCTCTTTCCTCCTCCCTCCCAGCCCATTTTCCTTTAATGCTGCGTCCTTTGAGATTGTAAAAGGCCTTTTTTTTTACTTTACTTTTCCCCCTGTCAATGGTCTGCAAGCTGCTCTGGGACCCCGTTTATCTCCGAAGAGCATGATTTAAAATAAAAAACCGTTCCCCAAACTCGCACTAAATCCAGACAGAACCGGAGCCTGAAGCAAGACACCAACGAAGATATAGATTTACCTTGAGTGTGATATAGAACAGCCGCCCTCAGGTCAAAATCACCCCAACTCTCTTTCCTTCCTAGGCCACTCTGGCACCTCAGTTCTTTGGCGGAAACTAACAAATGGTTCGTGGGCGAGGCCAGACGCCTCTCTACGTGGCAGTCCTTGGAGAGGAACACAAAGGTGCCGCCCGCTTCGGCCTGGCACTGCCCGCCGGGCCGAATGGGCTCCGAGAGGAAGCCGCCGGCTGCCTCGCCCGCGGCTGCCAGCTTCAGGATCCTGCCAGGCAGCTGCAGGCTAGTCCGCTTGTCCAGCTCGTAGGCCTTGGGGAAGGCGGGCGGTTCGGGCCCCAAGGGAGCCGCCTCGGCCCCTGGGGGTGCCAGGGCCGCCGGGCCCTCCCCCTGAAATGTCACCTCCGCAGCCTGGGGGCCTGCCGGCTTCCTGGCACCCGCCTCTGGGCCGGCGCTGGGCTCGTTGATGAACGACAACCCCCACTGGTTCTGGAAAATGTCGCCCAGGCTCTTCTGGCTGGCCTGAGGCGGCGGCGGCGTCTCGGCTTGCGCGGCGGCGCTGAGGAGAGCGGCTTGCATATTCGACGGGTAGATGAACAGGCTGGATTTGGGCGGCGGAGGCTCCGCTGGGGCACCCCCCAGGCCCGCCACGTCCAGGGGCCCCGCCTCCGAGGCCAAGAGGACCCCACCGGGCACGAGGAGGGGCTGGGGTCCCCGGTCAGCCCCCGCCAACACCGGCCCGTTGGAGAAGCCGGCCGAGGTGACGGATTTCATGGCAGACATGGGGACCTGCGAGAGGCGGCCGGGGGGCTGCGCCTGGGTTTCGGCGGCAGACGACGAACACAGGGAGGAGGACGAAGACGAAGACGAGGATGAGGAGAGGGTCGGGGAGGAGGCGCTCTGCGCGGCAGCCTTGTTGAGGTTCTCCTTGACTTTGCTCGCGTAGCTGATCTTGGGGACGATCTTGGCGCTGCTGTTGTCCACCGGGAAGACGGGGGGAGGCTTGAAGAGCGTCCAGGAGTCCTCCTTGGAGGAGGCCGCCGGCACGTGCTTGCCCTTCGGCCGCTCCTCGAACTTCTTGCCCGCCGCGGCGCCGGCCTTCCCGTCCGAGTTCTTCCGCGGTGGCACGTCGCCCGGCTTCCCGCGCCCGGCCTCGCACTTCCAAGCCGGCTTGGGGGCGTCCACCCTGCTCCCCGCCTTCGCCTCCCCGCCCTCGGGCTCCTGCTTCGAGGCCGCCATGCTGGCTGAGGGTTCGTGCGGCACGGCCTGCGCCAGGCTGAGCGCCTCGCAGCCCTTGGCGCTGTTGCGGCGCCCCTTCCGCTTCTTGGGGGTGGTGTAGCTGCTCTCTGAGCCGCTGCCGTCGTTGTCGGCCCCCCTGGCAACGTAGCCGTTGGCGATGTACCCCGTGGAGACCATGCCGTTGGGGATACAGAGGGCCTCAGGCTTGTCGGGGGACCGGCCCTCAAAGCCTTTCTCCGGCTTCTTGTCCGCAGCCCCTTTGGGGACAAAGCCCTTGGGCTTCAGCCCCAGCTTCCCAAAGGCACCGCTCCCCTTCACAGTCTGCTTGAGCGCCAGGGCGGGGTCCCCGGGGGTCTGGCTGCCGTTGGGAACCCGGGAAATGGGGCTGGCCGCAGCATCACCCCCGTTCAAGCTCTTTGGGGGGGACTCCCGTTCTCCAACGCTGCCATTGAGCTCACCGTAGCCTAGGAGGGAAAGAAAGGCAGAAGCGTTAAGGTCAGAGGCTGTGCTGTGTTCGTATCCCACCTAGACTGCCCTCTTGCCCGCTTTCAACTGGGACTTTTAGGGTAGACAGCCTCTGCGCCTGGAGGCTCACCACAGTCATCGCCCGCAAGTAGACACTTGCTGGAATCAGGGTTAGAAATTAGCCAGGCACCAGGTGCGTTTTGCGACTGGCGTGGGCCCTTTGGCAACCATTTGAAGATCCCTGGATGCCAAGTTGGCAGCCGGGTAAAGCAAAATGGATCTGAAATACTGCCCTGGAAGCTTGAATTTGTTTTATTCTGGATTGTTTCATTTGATGTTCTAGTGTGTTGTCAACTGCACTGAAATCTGTACTTTAAAATATAAAGTGGTATAGAAATGGAATTATTATTAATAATAATAATACTTCCAACGTGAAAAAACCTGGCACCTAGACATTCCATTTATGGCAACCATAACCTAGGTTTAACGTGCTATTTGGTGATCAGATCATATATCCGAGTTTTAACACTGGCTGTAAGCTGGTTGGGTCAGACTCACAGGGGAAAGGCAGGATATTAAAGAAACTCAGTCCATCAAACATTATTGTTATTATTTGTATTCAAGAACATCTGGGTGCAGAATGATACAGTTCCTGCCCTCCAACCTAAGGTGCCAGGGTGGGTTACCACAAAAAATAATCGATCGATTAATTGTACTTATATTTCACCTTTTTCTTTGAGGCAAGGTAGCATATGTGGTTCTCCCTCAAACTCTTACACATGAAGGAGCTAAAAGTTGCTTTTGCTCCTGTTAGAATACCAAGCACTCCAATCTATGTGCTCAGCACCCAGGTACGTCTGTTATTTATTCATTTTCCCTCAAGATTTGCACGGGGGGCAGGCGTACGATAGGAGCACGGACCTCAATGGACCACACAATGTGGATGCGCCAAACCAAACAGATTCACAGTAGTAAAGGCACTGGGGACTTCAAGCCTGGACTACCGCAGGGCACTCTACGTGGGGCTTCCCTTGCACCTGATCTGGAAGCTGCGGTCAATGCAGAATGCTGCAGCACGGTTGCTGACAGAAGTTGAGACCCACGACACAGGTGCTCAGAGATCTGCGCTGCGTGCCCACTTGCTGCCAGGCCAAGTTCAAGGCGTTACTATTAGCAGACAATGTCCTTGCCAGCTTGGGACCAGAGATCTCCTTGCCCCATATAAGCCCACTTGACAGCTTCACTCTGCAGAAGCGGCCCTCTTACGGGTACCACATAATCCCCGTTTCACATTTGTAAGGATTAGTGTGGCAGCCCCTACACTTTGGAACTCCCTGCCACTTGACACCAAGCAGGCGCCTTCGCTGTACTTTGCAGCAACTGCTCAAAACATGCTCATTTAGGCAAGCCTACCCAGAAATGCAGAACGCCCTCGTGTGTATTTTAGCTTATCGCTAATTTTATTTTATTAATGTTTTTAAATGCTCGTTTTTTAACTGGGGTTTTTTTTGGGGGGGTGTTGCATCTCCTGCCCTCTGGCAATGGGGCCCACAGATTCCCCGCGGACTGCAGAGAACTTGGGGGCAGAACTTCCGTCTTATGCTGAGTTCCGGAGTGGGTGGAAACGTCTGCCTGCTCCAAAATTCAACATGACTCAAGAGATTCCCCCCACCTATTTTTCCCCCTACAAGGTGGGAGCACAACTCTGCTGCACCAAGCACAATGCCAAAAACCTCCCAACTGATGGAAACAGGGAACTTTTGGTGCTGAGACGTGGCCCTGCTGTTCCCAGACAAAAAAAATTATCCATTCCAGGTAGGGCCAGGGAAGACTCTGCCTGAAACCCATTGCACTGAGCTGGGCGGACCAATTCTCTGTGTACTCTGATCAAGGCAGCTTCCTGCGTTCCTGGATGCACCTAGGACCTTGTGAATTCAAAACAGATGCTCCACAGCTGAGCCACAGCCCATGCCCAGGAGACCTCAGGCTTATGCGGGGAGCTTTCTAACGCAGAGTAAATCTATGGGCGGCTCAGCATTGTATTTACTGGAGATGCCATTAGGGATGGAACCAAGAGCCTTCTGGTTGCCAGGCTGATGGTCTCTACCCCTGAGCTATGCCCCTATGCCAGGGGTCAGCAAACTTTTTTCAGCAGGGGGCCACTGTCCCTCAGACCTTGTGGGGGGCTGGACTATATTGGGGGGGGGAATGAAGGTATTCCTATGACCCACAAATAACCCAGAGATGCATTTTAAATAAAAGGGCACATTCTACTCATGTAAAAACACAATGATTCCTGGACCACCCAAAGGCCGAATTTAGAAGGTGATTGGGCCAGATCCGGTCCCCGGGCCTTAGTTTGCCTACCCATGCCCTAAAGGTAAAGGTAAAGGGACCCCTGACCATTAGGTCCAGTCGTGGCTGACTCTGGGGTTGCGGCGCTCATCTCGCTTTACTGGCCGAGGGAGCCGGTGTACAGCTTCCGGGTCATGTGGCCAGCATGACTAAGCCGCTTCTGGCAAACCAGAGCAGCACACGGAAACACCATTTACGTTCCCACCAGAGCCGTACCTATTTATCTACTTGCACTTTGATGTGTTTTCGTACTGCTAGGTGGGCAGGAGCAGGGACGCGGGTGGCACTGTGGGTTAAACCACAAAGCCTAGGGTTTGCTGATCAGAAGGTTGGTGGTTCGAATCCCTGTGATGGGGTGAGCTCCCGTTGCTCAGTCCCAGCTCCTGCCAACCTAGCAGTTCAAAAGCACCAATGCCCTATGCTCTCCAATTCCTTCCCAAATAAAAACACCATGCGAAGGCACGAGGGAAACTGGAACCGCAGGACGAGCCCTTATTCAGCTGGTAAGAGCAGGAGACTCTTAATCTCAGAGTTGTGGGTTTGAGCCCCATGTTGCGCACAAGATCCCTGCATCGCAGGGGGCTGGACTAGATGACCCTTGGGGTCCCTTCCAACTCAACAATTCCATGATCTCTGTGGCAATTGTAGAGATTGAAAGGATCACAAGGTCCATCTAGTCCTAACCTCTCCCTTCCAAGGGAGTCTGTTCCACCGTCAAGCAGCTAACACTTAATTTTCTGCATGTAGCTATTGCCTTATAATACAGGAGAGAGCTATGAGCTGATGATGCAAGCTGCCCCCTGTTCACCACCGTCCCAAGTGGTCCATCCCAAGCACTACGGACTAAGAGAGGGGACAAAACACCTCCGAGCAGCAGAGGCTGCTCCCAGCTCCAACTTTAAGTGGATTAGGCCAGGGCACCAGCCATTTCCACAGCCTGGAAACTGCTAAGCGCGCAGAGACTCGGCTGGCAAAGGATCTTTTCTTCCTGTTAATATTTATTCTGCCACTGCTGTTCTTTAGAAACGTTTAGAGAGAAAGAGAAGGCACATGCGCATAGCAGTGTTGCACTGGGGGAAGGTGATGAACCGGTAAGAAACTTGAGAACCTAAGGAGAGAAAACTACCAGGATCAGGCCCATCTAGTGCAACGTCCTGTTCTCACAGTGACCGGTCAGATGCCTGTGGGAAACCTGCATGCAGGATGCGAGCACAACAGCCCTCGCCTCTCCTGCAGTTCCCCGCAACTGAGATTTAGAAGCAGGCAGAGAGTAGCCATTGTGGCTAATATCCATTAATACCCCTCCCCTCCACTGATTTGCCCAATCCTATTTTAAAGCCATCCATCCCAGGCTGCCACTACCTCCTGTGGCAGCGAGTTCGAAAGTCACCAAACAGACACCGCAATTCAGAAATGCAGGGCTTGGGAACCAGGAGCACCAAAACCCCATCCCATTATTATTTTACATTCTGGTCCAGATTTTCCAAGTATACAAACAGAAGACGCCCTTGAGGCAGAGTTCGAAATTAGCAGGGCGCCAGGCGAATTTTGCGCCTAAAAATTCTCCATTTGCAAGCGCCTCAAAAAGACTGGGCGCCATTTTTTTGCTCCTGGCTGACACTCCAGGATTACGGAAATGTAGGCCCTTTGAAGCCTCGAAGTAACTGTTAAGGACAGACAATATGTCAAAGAGTTTAACAATAAAGAGTAGAGTGTTTTGAAAACTGAAGTACGGTACCAGTATTTTTATTGTCAACACCAAATTAAACGTGCGTTAACAATTTCTGCTAAAAAAGTGATACTAACAATGTGTTGCTTACGTCAATTGCAAATTAATTCCTGCTTATCAAAATAATAAATAAATAGTTGCTGACTCCCCGCCAAAATGGCAACTAGACGTTCTGTTTGGCGCCCACAACCCAGGTCCCAGGAGCCATTTGGCTCCTAGCTTTTCCACTCTAGTTTCTAACACTGCCTGGAGGGCAGTGCAGGGAGGCAGTGACCCTCCAAGGTGTGATGTTACTACAACTCCCATCATCCCCAGCCATTCTGGCTGCTGGAAGTTTCGAGTCCAACAGCATCTGGAAGGCCACACAGGTCGTCTCCCCCCCCCCCCATCCCCGAGCTACAGCCCTTTTCCCTCAAAATGCAGCAAGTTTCCAAACCTGATGGCTCTGAATCAAGGATTAAAATAGGAAACTGCCTTATGCAGAGCCCATCTAACTTGGTACTGTCTACACTGGCTGGCAGCAGCTCTCCAGCTTCAGAAAGGATTCATTCCCAGTCTGACCTGAAGATACCAAGGACTGCATCTGGGACCTCCTACATGCAAAACAAATACTCCAGCCCTGAGCTATGGCCTTTTCCTAAATGCCACTGGACTTCCAAGTACCTCCATCCATGACCACTGGCCATGCTGGTTGCTGGGAGCCTGAAAACATTCCAAGGATCTCACAGGGAAAAGACACCAATCTTTTCTCCACTGGTTTTCACCACGTTATTAAGGTGGTTTTCAAACTTCAGAGAACTAGAACCACTTCTGCATTTATCCATCGTCCAGCCCGGACACCGAGGTCCAGCACCGAGGGCCTTCTGGCGGTTCCCTCGCTGCGAGAAGTGAGGTTACAGGGAACCAGGCAGAGGGCCTTCTCAGTAGTGGCGCCCACCCTGTGGACCACCCTTCCATCAGATGTCAAGGAAATAAACAGCTATCTGGCATTTAGAAGACATCTGAAGGCAGCCCTGTTTAGGGAAGTTTTTAATGTCTGACGCTGTATTGTTTTTGATATTTGGTTGGAAGCCGCCCAGAGTGGCTGGGGAGACCCAGTCAGATGTGCGGGGTATAAATAATAAATTATTATTATAATATTATTTAGGAAACCAAAGACCTGCTACAAATCACGGCGTGCCGCAAATGATTCTAGGACGCATTCTGCGGGGTGCAATCCAAACAGTGTGGAGTTTCCCCACTAAACCAAGGGTGCGGCCCAGAACACATCCAAACCACATCTCAGCGCAGAGAGCCAGCTGTCCAGAGAGGACAAAAACTGGCTTTTGGGACGGCCACCTCTGATGAGCCCCAGAACCCAGTTTGAAAGCCAGGGGTGCACCCATGACTTGCAGGTATGGCAGCACCCTCTCCTTTCATGCAAAGCGAAGGGTGCCAGGGTTGACTATGTTGACGGATGTTGTGATTCCAGTGGGGGGTGGGGAGAAGAGACTTCAGGCCCCAAATGCAGCAGTTATGTGGCCACAACGGTCCAGCAGCAGTGTGGGAGATCAGCCCATGCCAACGCAATGGAGGAGAAATCTGTGATGTGTGCAGGGCAAATGGCAGATGTTTGTTCTGGAGAGATCTCCTCCAACTTTGATGCAACATTACAAAGGTCAAGAGGCCTGGGAAGGGTGTCTTTTGCATTTGGGAGAGATGAAATTACTGTAAATCGCTTAGAGGTGCCTCACAGGAAGCTATTCTCAGAGGATAAATAGAATAATAATAATAATAGCCAGCCACCTTGGACTCCTTTGGGAGGAATGGTGTGATATAAATTGAGCAAGAACATAAGAAGAAAGAGGCTGCTGGATCAGGCCAATGGCCCATTTCAACCAGAATCCTGCTCTCACTGGGGCCGACCAGATGCCCATTGTGGGAAACCGACAAGCAGGGACTGAGAACAAGGGCACTTCCACATTCTGTGGTTTTCAGCAACCAGCATCCAGAAGCACTGCTGCCTCTGACTGTGGAGACAGGGCAAAGCCACCATGGCTGGCAGCATTTGACATACCGCATTTTCCGCTCTATAAGACGCACCAGACCACAAGACGCACCTAGCTTTTGGAGGAGGAAAACAAGAAAAAAAATATTCTGAATCTCAGAAGCCAGAACAGCAAGAGGGATCGCTGCGCAGTGAAAGCAGCAATCCCTCTTGCTGTTCTGGCTTCTGGGATAGCTGCGCAGCCTGCATTCGCTCCATAAGACGCACACACATTTCCCCTTACTTTTTAGGAGGGAAAAGGTGATTCTTACAGAGCAAAAATATGGTACTTTCCTCCTCCAAGAATTTGTCTAATAGTCTTTTAAAGTCACCTCAGTCGGTGGCCATCCCTGCCTCCTGTTCCATAGCTTTGACGCTGCACTGTGTGAAGAAGAACTTTCTTTTACCTGTCCTAAATCTAAATCAGCTTCTCTGGGTGTCCACGAATTTCAGTGTTATGAGAGACGGAGACAAGCTTTTCCCTATCCATTTTCTCCATGCATAAACACATAAACTTCTATCATGTCACCCCTAAGCTGAAAAGCCCCAAATGCTGCAACTCCTAGGAGTCTCGCTCTATCTCTGGATCACTGTGGCTGCCCTTTTCTGAACAACTTCCAACTCTACAATATCCTTTTTGAGGTGAGGCAACCAGAACTGCACACAGTAAATAAATATTAATGTTATGAATGTCATGAATAAGATCCAGGATCTCTGGTGGACCCTCTGTTGGGATGCACAAGCTTTTGAGCTTCCCAGAACTTCCAAGGATGCAATATGTTACTGCATCTTTTTAACCTACCGTATTTTTTGCTCCATAAGACTCACTTTTTCCCTCCTAAAAAGTAAGGGGAAATGTGTGTGCGTCTTATGGAGTGAATGCAGGCTGCGCAGATATCCCAGAAGCCAGAACAGCAAGAGGGATTGCTGCTTTCACTGCGCAGCGATCCCTCTTGCTGTTCTGGCTTCTGAGATTCAGATTTTTTTTTTCTTGTTTCCCTCCTCCAAAAACTAGGTGTGTCTTATGGTCTGGTGCATCTTATAGAGTGAAAAATACAGTACATTGTCTTCGACCTGTGAAGGCCTTGGGATGACAAACCTTCCACATGATGTTGGACTACAACTCCCATCATCCCCCACAGCAAGCAGACCCAACAGTCAGGGATAAGGGGAGCCATGGCCCAGAAACATCAGGAAGGCCAAAGGTTCCTCACACCTGCACTAAGGCGAGACGGGGCCTTTTCAACGGCAGCACCAAGTCTTTGGAGCATCATCCTGCTGTTAACATTTTACTGTGGAAAACAGGCTTGCAGGCCTGCCTTTTTAAGCAAACCTTCAGGTCAAATTAGCTTCACTGCTGCAAAATTTTGGGGTACAAAATTTTGCTTCTGCCTTTAAATATTGTTACTGTGAACCATGTGAAGAGTTACTGACCTATAAACAATATATAAATTTCTGTTGCTATTTGTATTATTACTATTTCGTACAAATACCCATCTGTGTGTTCGCGCGCACGCTGGTTCCTAACTAAAACAACCCAAAAGAGAGGAATCGAATCAAAGATTTCCCCCACAAGTCCTCTTCTGTCCACTTACTGAAGATTTATTTGGAGAGACAGGATGGGGAGTTTTCTACAGAACAGGGACATCAGTGTCCTCACACCTTCCTATCCATGAAAGGAAGGTTTTAATGGATCACTAAAAAGGGAGAGGGAAGTTTACGGCTCCTGGACCACCTTGCACACTTCATGTCTGGGGGCTCACTATTTCAGAATTGGTCACTTATAAGGCCCATGAAGAGAACGCAGGGAGGCTTCATTCAAGTTTTTTGCCAGCTGCAGGGTAAAGATCTGGACCACGCAAAATCTGGCCAACATCCTCCACAAAATGATTTTAATAGGAAATGCCCCATATTGTATTGGCTTAAGGGACATAACTGAGGGTTGGGTTTGTTTCTTAAGCATTCATGTTTTCATACAAAAATACTATGGGAAGTGGTTGCCTCAGCAGAAGAAAGCAGCTGCCCTACAAGGAATTTCATCTAGGGCAGGGATGTCCAACTTCCAAGAGTCTGCGATCTACTCACAGTATTAAAAAAAACTAGCAGTGATCTGGCCATTGTCACTGGAAGATGGACCAGAGTTGTTGAACTTTTTTGGGGGAAATCAAAGTTCTTGAGCTTCTTTAGGGGGAGCGGGAATTGGCCTAGGAGGTGGCGATCTACCTGGGATACCCCCATAATCTATCAGTAGATTGCGGTCTACCTGCTGGACATGCCTGATCTAAGGGGAACCTGGAGACTTCCAGATGTTGCTAGACCACGGCTCCACCATCCCCGAACCACTTGCACACTGGCTATAGGAAGCCCAGCAACTTCCAGGGGGCCACAAATTCCTCTGATCTGGCCCAGAATTGTCCACTCTTCCAGGCAGTTAGTGCTCAAAACATTTCAGGAAGAGGCATCCCTTGGACCTGCTTAAGGGACACATCCATCCCCCAAAAGAATCCTGGGAACTGTAGTTTGCAAAGGGTGCTGAGGAGACCACCAGGAGATCCTTCCCAGAATTACAACCCCCAACATCCTTAACAGACCACAGCTCCCAGCATTTTGGGAGGTGGATGGGATGGAGAGGGCCATGACTGTTCAACTGGTGAAAGGGGGCTTTAAACTCTCTGTCCAAGACCTGCCTCTCTCCCCATGGCACCCACGGCTCAAGTCCTTGCTATACATTTGGAGGCTCTGGTACCCACACAAATCTTCCCAGACACTTCCACAACAGAAGCCCAACAGAAGAACTAACTTAGTTGGTCTTTAAGGTGCTACAGGAAGGAATTTTTTTATTTTGACTATGGCAGACCAACACGGCTACCTATCTGTAAACAGAAGCCCTTGTGGCACTGTGGCTCAAGCAGCACACTAGGTCTAGGAGACCTGGGTTCGAATCAGCCAAGAAGCAAATCTTTCTCTCTCTCTCTCTCTCACACACACACACATACCCAGCCTCATTGCAAAGCTTTTGCAAGGATAAAATACAGCAAGAATCCCTAAGCTCCTATGAGTGGGGTAGTAACAACCATGGAACAAATCCATCTTGGGAGGTGGTGGGCTCCCCTTTGCTTAGGCTTGGCCACCCTGGTGCCCCCCCCAGATGTTTTGGACTACAACTCCCATCAGCTGCAACCACGTTATCCAAGGCTGAACTAGATGACCTTTGGAGCTCCCTTCCGCTTGCACGACAGAGATCATCATTAGGGAGAAGTTGTTGATAATTAGAAGAAAACAAGCTGTTGCAGGTTAAAAGCACGGGGTTCAAAAATCATCTCCCCCACCCCCAAGCTAACCAGGTGACCTTGGGAACAATCACCTCTTCTTCCTCTAGCCAGCCTACCTGGCAGGGTTGTTAGGAGGGCAAAACCGGGTGAACGTAACACACGACCCCAAATCCCTTGCAGGGGAGGGGGAGGCAAGACTTTCAACCATAAATCTTAACAAAGCCCCCCCCAAAAAACCCTGCCTGTCCTTCGCAGGTTTCCCGGTCTGCCTTGCGCCCCTAAAAACCCACCCACCCCCGTCTCCCCAAAAGAAAGCCCCCTTCCTCCATCCCGCGCCCCCACCCCAAAAACCCCTTGTTGCTTCCAGACATCCTCCCGCCGCCGCCCCCCCCAAAACCCACCCAGCCCCCGACCCTGGCGGACAATGGCGCGGAGCCGGCCGGGGCCCATCTAGGCCCGAGCCAGGCCAGGGCGGTGGCGGTCTCGGCGGCTCTCCTCCCGCCCAACATGGCGGCGAAGGCCCCGGCGGAGCAGGAGGAGAAGGCCCGGGAAGGAGGCGGCCTCGCCGGCTGCCAGGCCTCGAGAGCACGGGGTCCCTCCCGGCCCCCCGAAAGGGCCGGCAGGAGGGAGGAGGCCTGGGCGGAAAACCCGGGTCTCTGCGCTCCGCTGCCGCCGCCTCTTCCCGGGCCCAGCCAGGCCCAAGACCCCCGCCCCAAACAGAGCCCCCTCTTCTCCCCCAGGAGAGAAGCACCGCGCTCGGGCCTAAGCGAGGCCAGCCTCGGCCTCGCCCCAAAAGTACACATTTAAGCCCCCCCCCCAATACACACGCCATCATTCCCAGCCCCCCAAGCCATGGTTCACATATCCCCAGCCCCCCACGCACCTGCCCACGACTCGCCCCCCACCTCCATCCCCGTCCTGGCTTGAGAGTCTCTCTCTCCCGACCCCAGGCAAAATAAGATATTTGGGGACCAGCAGAGGGACCCCAGCCCTTCTTGGTCGCCCTAAACCCCCTCCCATACATTAACTAAGGGTCGCTCCTGGCTCGGACTGGGGGTCCCAGGTATTTCCCTCATCTCCCCCCAAAAGGTGTAATGTTTTGTCTGCGGCACGAAATGCGCCCGCCACCAGAAATAATCTGATTTTTTTTCTCTCTCTCCATCCCCAAAACAGCTCCCACATTTCAGGTTGTGAAGGTCCGAGTGTACCCTGTTAAAAAGTGAAAGCAAATAAAGACCCTCTCTACTGCCTTCCCGATTCAGATCCGGGATGTGATTTTTCCTCCCAAAAAAAAACAAGAAACCACGAATCCCACCACCATCCTGGTTCTGGCCGGGATCCAGTGGGAATCTCCCCCTCCCAAACCTTCCTGGTAGCATATTTTTATTCTTCTTGTCCCCAAAGAACGAGCTGCCTTCCCTCCTCTCTGGCCCCATCCGAGGCAAGCCGTGGGGAGACCGACGCCGCTCAAGGTCTGGGGTGGCGAGGCACCATGGAAACACCGGGGTCTGGCTTTCTCCCCCGCCCCCAAAAAAGGCCCAGATCCATACCCCCATCTACTTCTGCTCCCGAAAAAAAACCAGCCAGCTCCCATCCGATATCCAGAAAGCCTTTTCCTCCCTCCTGGCAAAGGGGTCCCCCTCGGCCTCTCCAAAGCGCGCAACACGCCCGGAGACCTCCAGCCGGGATCTCCCACCCCCCCCCCAAAAAAGAACTCGGAGGTCAAGCCGCTTAGCCCCCCTCTCAACCGCCCGCATGCCTTGCCCCCCCCCAGCCCCGATATGTGTGCCCCCGACCGGCGGCGCCGCCCTCTCCACCCCTGGCCGGCTTTTTGCGCGCGCCCTGGGCCGCCGACCTGCTTTCTTCCTGGGCGCGTCGGGCTGCTGGCCTGCTCCTCCTCCTCCGGCGCCGTGCTTGGGCTCATGCTTGAGGGCTTGCAAAGGCGCCTTCGGCGGGGCCTTGGCGGGCGCGCTGCCCTCGGCCAGGTGCTGCTGGTGGTGCTGGTGGTGGTTGTGGTTGTAGTAGTAGTAATGGTGGTGGTGGTGCTGGTGGTGGTGGTGAGGCGCCTGCTGCTGCTGCTGTTGCTGCTGTGCTGGCTGATGGCCGGGCTGCTCCTCCATTGAAAAGCCACGGGGCCTCCGGATGATGATGGCGGCGGCGGCGGCTGGCTCTCCCCCCACCCCCGATCCTTCTGGCGCCCCCCTCTCTCCGGATCCTCCCTTGGTTGGCTGCACCGTCCGGGAAAAGGGGAGTCTCTCTCGGCTCGCGCGCTCGCTTCCCGGACGCCCCTGCCCACAGCTCGCCGGGGGGAGCGCGGCGCGCAACAGCCAGCCACCCAGCCCGTCTGCCGCTCCGCTCCCGGCCTGGAAAGAGAGCTGGGGGGGTGGAGGGGGGGAATCCAAGCAGACTGACAACCGATCTCCAGCAATCAAGAAGCTTCCGGGCCTCGCTGGCCCCGCCCTAGCCAGACCCCCCCTTTGGTTTTTTGCGCCCCCTTCTTCTCCTCCGGTATTACTTCCCAAGTGCCAAACTCCCTCCTCCTTTCAGCACCATCATTCTTGGCACGGGCTGGGGGGGGGGGTCTCCTTCCCGAGGTTTTTTTCCCCCTGGGCTTCCCGGGCTGCTTTCTCCGGCCAAATCCAACGTCGGCACTTCGGAGTCTCGCCTCCTTCTTCCCCGGCAAGCCGGCGTTGGCGAGGCGTTGAAGCGGCGGCGGCTCCCCTCGATCCGGCTCTCGCTTCGCCAAAGGCTTTCGCACGCAGCCCCGCCGCCGCTGCGCGCGCTCCCGAGCCCGGCCTGGGTTCTCCCCGCCCCCTCCGGCTTCCCCACCCCCCCTCCGCCCGCCTCCTCCCGGCCCCAGGAAGGGAGACGTGGAAAGCTGGGAGCGGACGGGGCGCCACCCGCGCGCGCGCTCCTGCCGCCCGCCCCGCCGCCGCCGCCCCTTTCTGGAGCTTTCGGGGCTTTGCTGGCTGCCGGGATGGACGCGGCGCGGCTTGGGGCTGCAAGGAGGAGCAGCAAAGAATAGAAAGTTGACAAAAACAAGGAAACCCAAGGCGATCCTGAGAGGAAAAGGGATCCGGGTCTGTTTTGCTATCCTCTGTGGTCACTATCAGGGTTTTGTCCATTTCCCTTTTCCGGAATGATCAGGGTTTTGTCAATTTCCTTCCTCTCTCTCTCTATATATATATCCACACAACCACATATATTTATTCCAGAATGGGAATGGGACATTATCCTGATGTGGATGTGTGTACATGTGTGTATGCTGTTATTATTATTATTTTATTATTACTTGGTCTTTATCGGTCACTTGTTATCTAATAACGTCTCCAATAGACTTACATTTATTATTGTTATTATCATTATTAATTACCCACCCTACGCCCCTAAGGTCCAGGGCGGGTTACAAGTAAAACACAAATACAGTACAGTAATTAAAACAGTTTAAATAACTTACACAAACATGTATGTATATGTGTACGTGATATATAATTTAATTATTTGTATTTATCTATTGCACTTCTATCCCTTTTTTCCCTCCAAGGAGGTCAGGGTGGTGCATACTTGATTCCTCCCCCTCAATTACGCCCCACAACAACCCTGTGCGGGCAGGGACTGACCCCCAAGGTCATCCTGGGAGCTTCATGGCTGAGAGAGGGATTTGAACCCGGGCCTCGTCCGACACTGACCGCTGGCTCTTCGACTGTCTATATGCCTGCAGACTAGGCAGAATTCAGCACGCATCCTGCTCCGTCACGTGTGCATTGTGTGTCTCCTTACCCGGGAGTAAACCCCACTGATCTCGGGGTAGGCAGGCCTAAGAGCCCACAGTTTAGGTGAGGCGACTTCGAAGTCGGCCCCTACTGAGTTCGGGGGGGGGGGGCTTTAATCCCAGGGAAGCTTGGTTAAAGGATCGTTGCCCCATAAACACGAGGGCCCAGGTTTACTGAACTTGTTTTGATCCCTCCTCCTCTCCAAGAAAAAAAATCAGCTGGATATTCCCTTCCCTTTTTTGTTGCCAGGGTGAACTTAGAAAGCGCCTTGCGGCCTTTCCTTGCGCTTGGAGTTGGAGCCAACGCGAGCTCTGCTCAGAGTAGACTCATCGGAATGAATGCACGTTCCAGGCGCCATTGATTTCCATGGGTCTACTCAGTTGGGCACAGCCCTTGCTTTCATATTTTATTCCCTCTCTATTTTCTTGCGCAAAGAGGCGCAGGCGGACTTAAAACGCGCGTCGTTTACGCGCGAGGAAAAGCGGCAATATATGCAGACGTACAGTATTTGCATGTTTCCAACACGGGCACGCCAAACTTTGCAAGCGCAGATTTGGGCGGCAGGGGGCGCTTCCCTCCCCCTTGCCATCCTAGGAGTGACTTGTTCTGAGCCCCCCGCCCCTCCCTCCCTCCCCAGCCACCAACCTTTTGCCAGTCTTGGCAATGGATGGTCTCATGCCCTAAATCCGGGCGATGACCTCACTACCGGAGCTGGGATCAGGAAGGAGCGACACTTCCCGGAAAGACACGTGGATCATCCAAGCAGCCGCTCCCCCCCCCCACGCGATCTCTATAGATCCACACGCGCACGCGCGCGCAGGCATGCTTAACCACACAAGAGATGCTGCTTTGGGAAAAGCAGGAGGGGAGGCGCACGAGGGCCCCCAGGAAACAATAAAGGCAGCTGCGAATTATTAATTGATTAATTGCCCGCCCTCCATCTTAATGTCC
The DNA here is from genome assembly GCF_964188305.1 of Podarcis bocagei. Classification (NCBI taxonomy): domain Eukaryota; kingdom Metazoa; phylum Chordata; class Lepidosauria; order Squamata; family Lacertidae; genus Podarcis; species Podarcis bocagei. Next base: position 45,014,854 of record NC_138141.1, on the reverse strand, counting down.
CAGGGCGAGTTGCAACATTATATTAAAAACAGCTTATGCCCTTTGACGTAAGACAGGGGGTAGTTTTCCAACTACTTAATACCAGCTACAAGTAAAGCCAGGAATGGATATGGAGAAGGAATGGTCACCAAGGCAAACTTAGCATTGATCATAGAAAAATAGAATTGTAGAGTTGGAAGGGACCCGAGGATTATCTAGTCCAAACCCCTGCAATGCAGGAATACACAGATAATTATAATAATATACTATTTATACCCTGCCCATCTGGCTGAGTTTCCCCAGGTTTCGAACCTGGAACCTTGGTGTTATCAGCACCGTGCTGTAACCAACTGAGCTATGTTGTTTTATTGACCGGTAATACAAAGTTAAGGTTGCCATATTTCAAAATTTCCTGCAAAGTTGTTTGCCTTTTTTTAGGAAGACCCCAAAATTATTAAGCTTTTGGGGGGAACCTCCCCCCAAAAAACCAGTGATTTTAAACTTTTGGAGCTGTTTCCGATTGGGCAAAATTCCCCCCTGACCCTGATGCCATTTGTACACCCGAAAACCAGGACATGTCAGAAATTTTCCTGAAGTATGGCAAGCCTGATGAACTTTGGCAAACATATAAAACAAGAGGGAATGGGATGGGTCACATGTTAACCTCAAATCGATAGAGGAAATATGCAATTTATCCATTTGTTTTCATGTTTATTTCATCAGTTTCTATCCAGCCTTGTGAAACATTTCACACAAGGTGGCAAGCAATAATAAATATATAAGAGCACAACATGTAATAACACAAAATGCTCTTTTGCGGGGGGGGGGGCAAACCTCACCATTGGAACTCCCTGCCCATTGATATTCGAAAGGCACCTTCAATGAATTCTTTGCAGCACCTGCTATAAACATTTTTTCCCAGCAAGCCTGCCAAGGCATGTGATTTCACTAAGCCTAAGATCCAGAACATGCCTACACCATTGGGTAGGATTTCATTCCTTATGTGTCAGATTCAAATATACAAAACTCTCTTCCACCACAGAATTGCATAATTTGGCTGTTCACTTTGTGTTTTGCTGCTTTCATTTTTCTTCAAAATATGCACTCTATTCATTTGGAAAATATAACCTCTGTTTTGGACCTTTGATTACATTTTTTCCCCTTGTTCAACACAATTGCTGGATTTATATTTTACTTTTCTAATCTTTTTATTGGTATTTTAAATGCCTATTAAACACTGTCTTGTAAATAGCTTCGAGGTCTTCTGTTCTAGTAAAACATGTATTTTGCACAATACCCTCCACTGAGTATTGGATAAGTAAAATGTGGAATTATGCTATTAAGACAAAATTAAACACATCATGAAACAAAATTAAACATGGTTGTATTGACTGGGGCTGATGGGAGTTGTTAACAAGTCCAAAATTTCTAGAAGACATTCTGCTGTTGAAGGAGTTATTTAATTTCTTCCAAACCTATTTAGGACTACAATGATCTACACTTGGAACAGCAACTGTATTCATTTAGGGCTACAATCATATACATAACCGTGTTTATGTAAACAATCTTACTCAGCTACGAGTGGTCGCCAAAGAAGAAGGAATAAGTCCTATTCTTACCCCTGAGCCGATATGTACACAATTGCCTTGCAAGTTTGTGAGTTTCCATCAGTTTCCATCGGGTTAAGTACTTAATTTGTTCTGGAGGTCCATTCTTAACCTGAAACTGTTCTTAACCCAAAGCACCACTTTAGCTAATGGCCTCCTGCTGCTGCCGCGCTGCCGGAGCACAATTTCTGTTCTTGTGCTGGTCCCGGGGTAAGGTACCGTGAGTGTAGCAGAGTCCACACGAAGCGGGGCGAGGTCCGATGCAGAGAGACGGGCGAGGAACAGGAACGCTGGAACAGAAGGCTGAGCAGGTAACAGGAACACCGGATGGTCGGGAACAGGAGGCCGAGCAGGGAACAGGAGTACTGGATAGTCAGGAACAGGAAGCCGAGCAGGGAACAGGAGTACCGGTTAGTCAGGAACAGGAGGCCGAGCAAGGATCAGGATCACAGGAAGGTCCGAAGCCAACAACGATGTTGCTCCCGCAACCTGGGGCCGGGATGAGTGGGCTTTTATCCTCTTCTAAGGTCAGGGGCGGTCCCGACCCCCAGGAGCCCCGCCTACTCTGGCCTTAAGGCGAGCACTCCTCCTGGGGGCAACCAGTTCCCTTCGCCTCTCTGCCCTAAGCCTCTGCAGATCAGGAGAGGCCGAAGGGTTACTGGGCCCTGGAGGAGGCTCACCTGTGGCCACTGAGTCTTCCAGCACCTCTGGGGCCAGAATGGCTTCACCTGGTGCCTGCTCTTGAGTTTCCTCAGCATCTAGGCCTTGCCCCAGTTCAGCCGGCCCTGGAGGCGGGGACTCCTGTGCCGGCTGGGATTCCTCCGGATCGCTCTCAGACTCGGAATCCCAGGCCATCACACCATCCCCCCTCCCAGGCCCCCCCCCTCACTTGAGGGTCCGGACCCGGCTTGCTGGGGTACGCCGCATGAAACTCTCGGATGCAGGCAGGCGCGTGGACGTTGGCCGCTGGTTCCCAGGAACGGTCCTCTGGCCCATATCCCTTCCAGTCAATGAGATACTGCAGCCTTCCCCTGCGGTATCGGGAGTCCAGAATGCGTTCCACCTCGTACTCAGGCTCTCCCTGCACCAAAACTGGCTGCGGTCGGGGACGGTTCGGGTGGAACTCGTCGGGTGGGGCCACCGGACTCAGAAGGGACCTGTGGAATACCGGGTGAACCTTCAGGTGTGCTGGCAACCGGAGACGGAATGCCACAGGCGAGACCTGGTTCACGATAGGGAATGGGCCGGTGAACCGGGCGTCCAGCTTCCGCGAAGGTCGAGAAGGGTGGAGATGGCGAGTGGAGAGCCAAACCAGGTCACCGACGCGAAGTTCCGGCCCCACCTGGCGGTGGCGGTCGGCCTGGGCTTTGTACGCTTCCTTGGCCTGGTGCAGTTGCTCCACCAAAAGCTGTTGCTGGGACTGGAGCTCTTGAAGCCACTCCGTCACTGCCGGGACCGCGGATGCCGGCAGCACCTCTGGAAACAGCCGTGGATGATAACCATAGCTGGCCTGGAACGGGGTCTGCTGGGTGGACGCATTCACCGCGTTGTTATAGGCGAACTCCGCCAATGCCAGGTGGTCGACCCAGTCATCCTGCTGGTAGCTGCAGTAACACCGGAGGTACTGCTCTAGCACCGCGTTCGCCCGTTCCGTCTGGCCATCGGTCTGTGGGTGGTAGGCTGACGAGAGACAGACCTCTGTCCCGAGGGTCTGGTGTAATGCTCGCCAGAACCGGGATGTGAACTGAACGCCCCGGTCGGACACCACGCGCTCAGGTAGTCCATGCAGGCGGAAGACATGCTGAAGATACAGCTGCGCCGTTTCCTTGGCTGTGGGTACAGATGGACAGGGAGCGCAGTGTACCATCTTGGTGAAATGGTCGGAGAAAACCAGAAGGCAGGTACAGCCACGAGACGAGGGTAATTCCACTATAAAGTCCAACGAAACCGTGTGCCAAGGGCGCGGTGGAACTGGCAATGGCTGAAGTAGGCCGGGGGGTCGCCCGGTAGGACCCTTGGCGCGACGGCAGACATCACAACCAGCAACGTAACGAGCCACGTCAGCCTTCAGGCGGGGCCACCAAAACTCCCGACTGACCAAATGGGTGGTCCGATACCGTCCAAAGTGCCCCGCTGCTGGGGCATCATGGGCCATCCGGAGAACCTCCAGCCGTAGTGGCCCTGGCGGGACGTACAGACGACCGTGGTGCAGCAGCAGGCCCTGATGCAGGACCAGCCCCGGATATTGTGGACTGGACCCTTCAGCCAGCTCCCGGAGACGATCCTGGGCCCAAGCGTCGACCCGCTGCTGTTCCCGCACCCGAACCTGCAGTGGCTGCGCCTCCTGGGTGGCCAGGAATGCAGCCGAAGGTAGAATCGTGGTGGGTTCTGCTTGCTGTACCGTGTCTGCGTTGTCTTCAGGTTTCCGGGACAGAGCATCCGCCTTCTGATTCTGAGAGCTAGGGATGTAGCGGATCCGAAACTGGAACCGGGAAAAGAACAACGCCCACCGGATCTGTCTCTGGTTCAGCTTGCGGGTGGTCTGGAGGTACTCCAGGTTCCGGTGGTCGGTTCTCACCTCCACCGGATGTCGTGCCCCCTCAAGATGGTGGCGCCAGACCTCAAAGGCTACCTTGATGGCCAGTAGTTCCCGCTCCCACACAGTATAGTTACGCTCCGCTGGGAGGAGCTGGCGGGAATAGAAGGCGCAGGGTAAAAGTGGCGCTTCCGGTCCGTGCTGCTGAGACAAGACGGCACCGAGAGCCGTACTGGAGGCGTCAGTCTCTACCACAAAGGGTCGAGAAGGATCCGGATGTTGCAAGATTGGCGCTCTCTGGAAACAGGCCTTCAACCCTTGAAACGCCTCCTCCGCCTCCTTGTCCCAGGAAAACGGCGTCTTGGGGCGCAGTAGTCGGGTCAACGGGGTGGTGCGGTGAGCATAGTCCGCAATGAAGGTTCGGTAATAGTTGGCGAACCCCAGGAAACGCTGTAGGTCCTTGCGGTTCCGAGGTGCTGCCCATTCTCGAACCGCTGCCACCTTCCCAGGATCCATCTGCACCCCACCTGGTGAGAGTCGGTGACCCAGGAAGTCCACTGACCGCTGATGAAACTCGCACTTGCTGAGCTTTGCATACAGACGATGCTCGCGCAAGCGCTGCAGCACGGTCCGGACATGGCCTTCGTGGCACGCCGGGTCACGGGAGTAAACCAGAATGTCATCCAAGTACACCACCACATACTTGTCTAGCAAGTCCTGGAACACGTGGTTGATGTACCGTTGGAACACAGCAGGCGCGTTGCACAAACCAAAGGGCATAACCAAGTATTTGAACTGACCGTACCGGGTCCCAAATGCGGTCTTCCACTCATCCCCGGCGCGGATCCGAATCAAATTGTAGGCACCCCGGAGGTCTAGCTTGGTGAACACCTGCGCCCCTTGCACCCGCTCCAGTAACTCCGAAATAAGGGGCAAAGGGTACCGGTCCGGGATGGTGATTTTGTTCAGGGCCCGGTAATCATGGCAAAGGCGGAGCTCCCCACATTTCTTTTTAACAAAGAGCACTGGCGCAGCAGTGGGCGAGGTAGAAGGCCTAATGAACCCACGCTCCAGGTTCTTGCGCAAGAAGTCCTGTAAAGCCTCGCGCTCTGGCTCGGTTAACGAGTATAAGCGACTCACCGGTAGAGGCGCTCCGGGCTGGAGGTCTATGCCAGTGTTTCCCAACCGGTGTTCCCCGGCACACGAGTGTGCCGTGAGACACCGGCTGGTGTGCCGCGAGATGCCTGGAGGGAGGCGGGCGAGTCGGGCGGCGAGAGGCGGGGCGGGGGCGGCGAGGAGAGGCCGCGCCTCCTGCTGCTGCCTGGCGCTCCTCCTCGCAGCCGGCAGCGCTGCCTGGGCGCCTCCGCGCGACTCTGTCTCGCTGGGTTTGGTCTCCCAGCAGAGACGGGTCACACGCGCCCCTCCCTCCCTCCCTCAGCCTGCGCGGAGGCGGATTGAGCGCAGCTGAGAGGAGCTGCCGAGGGAAAAAACGTTCACTTTTGTGCGTCCCTCCCGGCGTGACGCTGCGCGCTGACGTCACGGGGCGGGGCTTTAATGGTGGTGTGCCGCGAGATTTTTTTTTAGTACACAGGTGTGCCGTTGCCCAAAAACGTTTGGGAAACACTGGTCTATGCCACAGTCAAAGGACCGATGCGGCGGCAGCTGGTCTGCCCCCCGTTCCTCAAACACGTCGTGATAGTCCCGGTATTCAGCGGGGAGCGTTGCAGCAACCTCCTCAGTGGGCGCAGCCGCTAGCATCTCAGTCTCAGCCGGAGAACTGGGGTCTGGGAAGTGTACAGTCCGTTTGACCCAGTCAATCCGCACATTGTGAGCCTCCAGCCAGTCCATCCCAAGCACCAGGGGGAACCGGGGCATGGAGGCAATATCCAGAGTTCGCATCTCACGGTGCTGCTGGAGGCACAGGACCAGGGGCTGGGTCTCTTGAGTGACGGCACCCGAACGCAGGGGCCGTCCGTCGATTGCCTCCACCTGCACCGGTTCTGGCTTGTTCCGCAGTGGCACCCGATGCTGGGCAGCAAAAGCAGCGTCCATATAAGAGCGGGTTGCGCCCGAATCCACCAGCGCATGGGTAAGAATCCATGGCCCTCCTGGAGGGTATAGATGTACCGGAACCATAAGGTGTTGTAATTCAATTGGTGCGGCCCCATTCTGTGCTGTTTGGGACCCCCGGTAGCCAGGGCCATCAGCTACTGGGGTTTGGTGGTTTCCCTGCGGCTGGCGTTTCTCAGGACAGGACCTTGCATAGTGTCCGCTTCCGCCACAATAGAGACAAAGATTCCCCTCCCGACGCCGCGACTTCTCTGCGGGGGAGAGGCGTGGCCGCACTGCCCCAAGCTGCATAGGTTCCTCCAATGACTTAGCTGGGCCCGTGGGGCTGCTGGTCGACACTGGGGCCAAGAACTGGAGGTGCCGGCGGTCCCGAGCCTGACGACGATCCTCCAACCGGTCGTCTATTTGTAGACTCCGTTGAATGAGAGTGTCTAGCGTGGTGGGGCGTTCCATTGTGGCCAACTGGTCCAGTACCTCATCCGAAAGCCCTTCGAGATACTGGTCCCGCAGTGCCGAATCATTCCAGGTCAAGTCCTGTGCAAACAGCCGAAACTCCGTGGTATATGCGGCCACCGTGGACTTGCCCTGTTTCAAACGCCGAATCGCCCGGTTGGCTTGACTCCCTTTCTGGGGGTTGCCGAACGCGGCCTCCAAACGATTGCAAAATCCCGTATAGTCTGCTAGCAAGGGGGAGTCTTGCCTGAGTAGCGGCAACGCCCACTTGGCCGCCTGGTCCTTTAACAAACTAATCAAAAAGTGCACCTTGGTGCGGTCGTCAGGAAAGTTCCGGGCTCGCCCCTGGATATATAACTTGGCCTGGGCCAGGAACATAGGAAAGCTGGCCGGGGCTCCATCAAATTTCTCAGGCAAAGCCACTGGGTACTTGCCAGGAGCCGGGGCGTCGGCCCCAGGAGCCGGTAGGGCTTCTAAGCGTTGCTGAAGTGCCACGACCGCGTCACTGAGCTGCTGCACGGTGTGGGTCAAGGCCTGGTTCTCCTGGGCCAAAGTCACTAGTGCAGCCGCCTGGTCCTCCATGGCCTCTGGCTCTTCCCGAACGCACCCCTACGAAGGGGGAGTGCGGGTGTGGCGGGAGCAAACTGTGCTGGTCCCGGGGTAAGGTACCGTGAGTGTAGCAGAGTCCACACGAAGCGGGGCGAGGTCCGATGCAGAGAGACGGGCGGGGAACAGGAACGCTGGAACAGAAGGCTGAGCAGGTAACAGGAACACCGGATGGTCGGGAACAGGAGGCCGAGCAGGGAACAGGAGTACTGGATAGTCAGGAACAGGAAGCCGAGCAGGGAACAGGAGTACCGGTTAGTCAGGAACAGGAGGCCGAGCAAGGATCAGGATCACAGGAAGGTCCGAAGCCAACAACGACGTTGCTCCCGCAACCTGGGGCCGGGATGAGTGGGCTTTTATCCTCTTCTAAGGTCAGAGGCGGTCCCGACCCCCAGGAGCCCCGCCTACTCTGGCCTTAAGGCGAGCACTCCTCCTGGGGGCAACCAGTTCCCTTCGCCTCTCTGCCCTAAGCCTCTGCAGATCAGGAGAGGCCGAAGGGTTACTGGGCCCTGGAGGAGGCTCACCTGTGGCCACTGAGTCTTCCAGCACCTCTGGGGCCAGAATGGCTTCACCTGGTGCCTGCTCTTGAGTTTCCTCAGCATCTAGGCCTTGCCCCAGTTCAGCCGGCCCTGGAGGCGGGGACTCCTGTGCCGGCTGGGATTCCTCCGGATCGCTCTCAGACTCGGAATCCCAGGCCATCACAGTTCTCATCCTGAAGCAAAGTTCTTAACCCGAGGTACTATTTCTGGGTTAGCGGAGTCTGTAACCTGAAGCGTCTATAACCTGAGGTACCACTGTATTTAACCAATTGAACTTGCATATCTTTGCAGATCAGCAAAATAGCATTATTTAAGGAACACAAACTCCTATTAAATATTGCATGTAGAAGTTGAGGTATTTGGCATTACTTGTTGGGTCCGAATAGATATGATGGCTTACTAAGGTAAAGGGACCCCTGACCATTAGGTCCAGTCCTGGCCGACTCTGGGGTTGCGGCGCTCATCTCGCTTTACTGGCCAAGGGAGCCGGCGTACAGCTTCCGGGTCATGAGGCCAGCATGACTAAGCCGCTTCTGGCAAACCAGAGCAGCGCACGGAAACGCCGTTTACCTTCCCGCTGGAGCGGTACCTATTTATCTACTTGCACTTTGACGTGCTTTTGAACTGCTAGGTTGGCAGGAGCAGGGACCGAGCAACGGGAGCTGACCCCGTTGCGGGGATTCGAACCACCGACCTTCTGATCGGCAAATCCTAGGCTCTGTGGTTTGATAGGCTTACCTTCCATTAATTTGCCCAGTCCTTTTTGAAAGCCAGCATTGTTCCTGCAGCAGTGAGTTCCAAAGTTTGTGCTGCATGAACAAGGCCTCTTTTTAAAAAATAAAATAAAATTCTCTACTGAACCTTCCCCATTCAGCTTCTTTGTTTTGTTTTGTTTTTTTTGGAAAATAATATTTATTACTTTTCCAACAATTTAACAACAATTTTTCACTACAAAAGAAAAGAAAAGAATACAAAACAATACAAAAACACTACATAACACATTAAACTAACAAAACAGAACAAAACAAAGACAGTTTAAAACACATCAAACAATTTCAATATCTTATATTTCATTCACTTATTTAAATGACCTCCTCACACCTCCCTTTTTGTATTCCACTTCTGTTAATTGTTTCAGCAATTCCTTTCCATCTTCCTCTGCTTTCTATCCTTTAATTATCTTAACAGATTCTAACCTTATTTTCCCCTTTAATCTATTTATACTTAATTCCTTATAACATTTCTACTAAAGCCATATAACTTCATTCCAACATTTTTCTAACATTCATTAATTTTGCAGTATTTCTGTAAATAGTCTTTAAACTTTTTCCAGTCTTCTTCCACCGACTCTTCTCCCTGGTCTCGGATTCTGCCAGTCATTTCCGCCAATTCCATATAGTCCATCAACTTCATCTGCCATTCTTCCCGGGTGGGTAAGTCTTGTGTCTTCCAATACTTCGCGATGAGTATTCTTGCTGCTGTTGTTGCATACATAAAAAAAGTTCTATCCTTCTTTAACACCAATTGGCCAACCATGCCCAGGAGAAAGGCCTCTGGTTTCTTCAGAAAGGTATATTTAAATACCTTTTTCATTTCGTTATAAATCATCTCCCAGAATGTCTTAATCTTTGGGCATGTCCACCAAAGGTGAAAGAATGTACCTTCAGTCTCATTACATTTCCAACATTTATTGTCGGGCAGATGATAAATTTTTGCAAGCTTGACTGGTGTCATGTTCCACCTATAAATCATTTTCATTAAATTTTCTCTTAGGACATTACATGCCGTGAATTTCATACCTGTGGTCCATAACTGTTCCCAGTCAGCCATCATTATGTTATGTCCAACATCTTGTGCCCATTTAATCATAGCTTATTTCACCATTTCATCCTGAGTGTTCCATTTCAACAGCAAGTTATACATTCTTGACAAATTCTTGATTTTTGGATCTAACAATTCTGTTTCCAATTTTGATTTTTCCACCGGGAAACCAACTTTTTTGTCCAGATTGTATGCCTCCATTTTTTGATAATAATGGAGCCAATCTCGCACTCTGTTTTTCAATTTTTCAAAGCTCTGCAATTTTAATCTGTCTCTATCTTGTTCCAGAATTTCCCTATAGTTCGGCCATTTGGCCTCCATATTGAGTTTTTTCTGTGCCTTCGCTTCCATTGGTGACAACCATCTTGGGGTTTTCTTTTCTAACAAGTCCTTATATCTTATCCAGACATTAAACAATGCTTTTCTAACAATATGATTTTTAAACGCTTTATGTGCTTTTACCTTATCGTACCACAAGTATGCATGCCAACCAAATACATTATTGAAACCTTCTAGATCCAACACGTCAGTGCTTTCAAGAAGCAGCCATTCTCTCAGCCAACAAAAAGCAGCTGATTCATAATAAAGTTTAAGGTCTGGCAGGGCAAATCCACCTCTTTCTTTGGCATCAGTTAGTATCTTAAATTTTATTCGAGGGTTCTTGCCCTGCCAAACAAATCTGGAAATATCTTTCTGCCACTTCTTGAAACAGTCCATCTTATCCAAAATTTGCAATGTTTGAAACAAAAACAACATCCTTGGCAGCACATTCATTTTTATCACAGCAATTCGGCCTAACAATGATAACTTCAAATTTGTCCATATTTCTAAATCCTTTTTCACGTTAATCCAACATTTTTCATAATTATCCTTAAATAAATTCACATTTTTAGCAGTCATGTTAACCCCTAAATATTTCACTTTCTTAACCAATGTTAGTCCTGTCTCCTCCTGAAACTTCTCTCTCTCCCCATTCAGCTTCTTTGGATGCCCAAGAGTTCTAGAGTTTTGAGAAAGAAAAGGTCTCTCTGCCCGCTTTCTCATGCCATGCATTCTTTTCTACATTTGTCATCTCATACTCGCATTTCCTCTAAACTCAAGATCTGCAGACATGTGGGCAGTGACTTAATGCTCTGGATCCTCAGCTTCTAAGGTGTGCAAACCCTTTGCAGGAGCACTCCATACAGCGATAGTTTGGAGAGCACAGCCTCATTGAGAGGGAGAAAACAAAAGGCAAGGCTTGTCTTGCTTGCAACACAAAGGAAGAAGCCTCTTTTTGAACATCACACACATACACACGAACCTAGATCATCTCATGCCTTCTCTGGTTCCTATCTTCTAGGGGAATGTTCTTCAGCAAGAAAGAGGGTAGACCTGAGCTGCCGTACCAGTCGCCTGCCTTAACAGGATTTAGTGGCTTCCAGAGAGATTGCTCTGTGACGCTGGAGGAATGCAGTTGACTCAGCTGGCGTTCCTGCCTGGCCAGGCTCCGGTGAACATGACCCACCCCAACTCTGCCCTGCCCACTAACACACACACATTTATTATTTCACTCAAGAATCTCAGAATTCCCCCAAGGGTCATCCAGCCCGACATCCCACACTGCAGAGTCACAGCTTAAGAAACCCCGATGGCCGTCTGTCTAAGCTCTGTTGAAAAACGTGCCATGGAGGAGAGTCCACCACATGGAAGTCGAAGGAGAGGCTGCCCCATGCAAGATGGAGGAAGCCTGTTTCCTCCTGCCCCAGAGGGAAAGACCCGATCCAGTGGATTCAAGTTGCAAGGAAGGAGATTCGACTCAACATCAGGAATAACTTTCTGGCGGTAAGAGCTGTTCCACAGTGGAACGGACTCCCTCGGACGGTTGTGGACTTTCCTTCCTTGAAGGTTTTTAAGCAGAGGTTGGATGGCCATGGAAGCCCCTCCGTGAGAAGGAACTGAGAATAAGTAAACATTTACAGTGGTACCTCGGGTTACAGACGCTTCCAGTTACAGACTCCGCTAACCCAGAAATAGTACCTCGGGTTAAGAACTTTGCTTCAGCATGAGAACAGAAATTGCATGGCGGCAGCAGGAGGCCCCATTAGCTAAAGTGGTGCTTCAGGTTAAGAACAGTTTCAGGTTAAGAACAGACCTCCAGTACGAATTAAGTACTTAACCTAAGGTACCACTGTATATATACCGTACTTTTCCGTGTATAAGACTAGGTATTTTCTTTAAAAATATGCTAAAAAGTGGGGATCGTCATCTTATACATGGAGCGTGCATAGGGCGGACATTGATTGGTTGCCGCTGCGGCTGCCATCAGCTATTGGGCGTGTCATTAGATGGTGCATCAAGGGCTGGTGCTGATAGGCTGACGCTGCGGGAATTGGGTGGGCAATTGGCAGTTTCTGACGGTGAGGGGACAGATGAGAGGGATGAGGGGATTTTTTTCCACCGCATATGGATGAGCAATTTCCAGCAAACCCCCCCCCTAAAAAAAGCTCAACAACTTTGAGCCTTCTCTCCCCCCACCATTTTCTTAAATTTGAGTCCCCCAAAATAGGGGGCATTTTATACATGGAAAAATATGGTGTATTTTCTGTGGTTTCCAGCAACTGGTATTCAGAAGCATTGCTGCCATCAATAGCCTATCCCTCCTCCATTATTTTGTCAATGTGTTGTGTGAAGAAGCATTTTCTTTGTCCTGATAAGATGTTGAAAAGGAGCCCCTTTTACTGCACCACATTGGTCATCATTGACTCGGCAGGGCCAAGATGGTTGTATTAAGAACAGCGGCGTAGCGTGGGTTGTCAGCACCCGGGGCAAGGCAAGTAATTTGCGCCCCCTAACCCGGGGCAAAGCAAGTAATTTGCACCCCCTAACCCCTAACCTGCCGCCGCTGCCAGCTTCTTCTTGCTGCTGCCTGGTCTGGTCTGGTGTGGTTCTCTCTCGCGCTCAGCGCTGCACTGGGCACTGTCCCTCCCCCAGATAGTCCCTCGCTCTCTCTCCGCACCACACGCCTGGCACCCACCCCCTCCACAGTGGGCGGCGACCCTGCGGCTCGGATCGGATTCGCACAGCCAGCACTGCAGTGAGAGAGAGTGAGTGAGCCAGGTAGGGGCAGAGAGCTGCGAGTGCGAGCGCGCGCCCCCAGATGTTGCGCCCGGTGCGCCCGGCACCCCATGCACCCCCCACGCTACGCCACTGATTAAGAACAGAGATAGCAGAGATATTTTCGCTTTCGTATGTGAATTAACACGTACAGTGATTTTAAACAAATCGTTTTAACCCACAAGTTGATGACACCAAACTTCATTGGTCCGGATTGCAATTCCGTTGACTCATCTCGTATTTACAAAGTGAGCCCTAAAAGTCAAGCACTCCAAGAGATAAAAGGATACTGTACAACATCTATGACTCTGCAGACTGTGAATGGATAAAGAATCCCGTCCAATGATTCAGCAATTGGGGGGGAGACACCCTTAAAGTGTTTTTTTTTTTTAAGGTTTGAAATACCTGCCTCAATAAAATACGAGAGAGACGACAAAGATAAATATAATGTTATGTACTTCTTGGTTTAAAAAAAGTTTGTGAAGAGAAAACTAACAAATAATGGGAATAATGGAAAATGGGAATAATGGAAAATATTCAGTGCAGACAGAAGGAAGCACTTCACTCAGTTCAAAGGAGAAAAATGAAAAGGGACAGATGACTGGTAATGAGATGCAAAAAGTATAATCAGCAATCAATCCCTTTAAATGTTTGTGAAATAGGCCCAATAAGCCTTCAAAGCAGCAGATGGGTGGAAAATGGGCCAGCATTGCTTAAAGTGATTTCTTCAAAATACTTTTAGTGGGACAATAGTAAGCCGGTGGTGCTGTGGGTTAAACCACAGAGCCTAGGACTTGCCAATTAGAAGGCCGGTGGTTCGAATCCCCGCGACGGGGTGAGCTCCTGTTCCTCGGTCCCTGCTCCTGCCAACTTAGCAGTTTGAAAGCACGTCAAAGTACAAGTAGATAAATGGGTACTGCTCCAGCGGGAAGGTGAACGGTGTTTCCGTGCGCTGCTCTGGTTCGCCAGAAGCGGCTTAGTCCTGCTGGCCACATGACCCAGAAGCTGTACGCCGGCTCCCTCGGCCAATAAAGCGATATGAGCGCCGCAATCCCAGAGTTGGTCATGACTGGACCTAATGGTCAGGGGTCCCTTTACCTTTACCTTTAAGCCTATCAACAGCTGCAAGTCACGATTGCTTTGCTCTGTCTCCACTAGTCTAAATGTGAGGCTAACAGAGTTGTGGTTCACGTACAGCTTTAGCTGGAGGGACCAAGATGGTTTTAGAGAGGCACCATCTCCTTTCATCACATGCACAACAGAACATCAAATGCAGGACTCCTATTTGAACCTTTGGAATAACCTCCCCCCTTGGGATTCTGCAATCTCCCATGTTAGGATATTTCCGTTCCACCTTAAAAGGGAGCAGGCTTTGTAAGTAACAGAGTCTGTGCATGTCCTGTTCACAGGATGTGTATGTTTGCTATTCCTTTCGATTTCAGTTGGTCAGAGATGCTGACACAGAACGGTCATGTTTTCTTTTGTTCTGTTCAACGCTAAATAAAGTCTGTAAATTATGCTCTTCTGCGGTGCAGCTTTTCTGGCTGTGTGTTTCTGCTGATAGACAGTGTGCACAAGCTCTGGAATGTGGCAATCTATTTCCAGAACGGCTTCGTGTCGCTAACTGCTGGATCTGCCTGTCTACAGGAGATCAATGGATGTCCGGCAGCCGGCTTGGGCCATGATGGACTATATCTCCCTGGCAGTTTCCCAACAGCTTTAGCTGGAGGGACCAAGACGGTTTTAGAGAGGCACCATCTCCTTTCATCACATGCACAACAGAACATCAAATGCAGGACTCCTATTTGAACCTTTGGAATAACCTTTTCCCATGGGATTCTGCAATCTGGGGGAGGAAGGGTTCTCCTACTTCACTTGGGTTTGTTTTGGGAGAATAATTAGTGTTCTGTTCTCATATTCAGCAGTTCTGCTTGTCACCTCCAGAGGGCACAACCACACAACAAAATGTTGGTAGTTTCAGAGACCAGGTTGTGATGTTCAGGTCCAGGAAGCCACAGCAGCTCAGCCTGTTAGGTGCATTGTCAATACATTATGAATTGGATGGGTTTTTGTTTTCTCAATTTAAGCTGCTTTTGAATCAAAACAGCGAATTTATCAATAAGAAGAATTAACAATTATAATTTAAGACTTTCAAAAAATTTAAAAACAACAACAATGGGTTTAAAAACAGATTGAAACTTGCATCAGCTTTCTAAATATCTGGGCAGGCTTGCCTAAACCATAGTGTTTATAGCAAGCACTGAAATGAGTCCAGTGTAGGCGCTCGTCTGGAGTCAATAGGCAGGGAGTTCCAAAGTGTAAGATAGTTGCCTCACTAAAAGGAAGGCAAGCAAAACCACATAAAACCAGAGCAAATAACCAAAAATAAACACCAGATGTGATGAGATACATACAAATATATATTGAATCTAATCCAGTGTCAGGTCAAGAGAGTGCAGCGTGTTGTCAAGAGGCAGAATCAAAGTTTTGGAAAGTCATTTATATCTGTGATATGAAAAGACAATTCATTCATTGGAAGAAGGGGGGGGGGGTGTTCTGGATGACCCAGTCTGAAACCATCAACCTGGAGGAAATAAAACACTCAATCAAATCTGTTTGTCAGCTGGCAGTGGAGACTGTCCCTGCTGTTTCACATTTGCACAGGTGTACGGAAGAAGAAGAAGAGTTTGGATTTGATCTCCCGCTTTATCACTACCCGAAGGAGTCTCAAAGCGGCTAACAATCTCCTTTTCCCTTCCTCCCCCACAACAAACACTCTGTGAGGTGAGTGGGGCTGAGAGACTTCAGAGAAGTGTGACTGGCCCAAGGTCACCCAGCAGCTGCATGTGGAGGAGCGGAGACGCGAACCCAGTTTCCCAGATTACGAATCTAGTGCTCTTAACCACTATACCACACTGGCTGGTGTACAGGTTGAATGGGAGCTACACCCAGGGAAGGAAGCCTCTCACAAACCAGATTTTGCCAGCCTTTTGAGAAGGATGCTCCAGCCCCGTAAGATCCTCAGGTGCTGAGGTTACTTGTTGGCTTTCCTAGAATCCCTCAAGAGCATTGGCTGCTCTCTCTTCTGCCTGCCAATCCCCCTCAGGTCTCTTCCGATGAGATTCCTTGTTCTCTTGGAAACAAGGCTCTTCGTTGGTGCTGCATCGGCTGAGCGCCAGCAGGAAAAATGTGTGTCTCTCTGGAGGAGGAGGAGACAGAGAGAGACTGGGGAAGCAGGACAAGAAAGAGACCACAGAGAAAGGGAATCAGGCCAAAGAATCTAAAGCCCCATCGGCACTGTGCATTTAAAGGAGCATCGTTCTGCTTTAAGCAGTTGTGGCTGCTTCCCCGTTTCTCAACCTTGGGTCCCCAGATGTTGTTGGACTACAACTCCCATCATCCCTGAGCTCTGGCCTAGGGATGATGGGAGTTGTAGTTCAACAACATCTGGGGACCCAAGGTTGAGAAAGGCTGCCCCAGAGAATCCTGGGAAGTGTAGTTTATTCAGGGTGCTGAGAGCTGCTCTTCGCAGAGCTACATTTGCCAGAGTCGCCTGGGAAGGAGGACTGGTAGCTAAGCCACTCTAGGTATGGTAGTTCTGCGAGCGGAATATGGGAGTCATGAGGACTAGAGTCTTATTTGCTTTTCAGGGAAGCGGGTAGAGCATGTGTCCTCCATGTAGAAGGTCCCAGGTTCAGTCGCTTTCATTTCCAGGTGGGGTCTAGGAGAGAACCCTGCCTGAACCCTGGAGAGCCACAGCTGTCAGTTGGTGTACTGAGCTAGATGGCCCAATCATCTGAGTCAACATGAAGCAGTTTCCTATTTTCCTGTTAAAAGCAACCCTTTACTCGTCAGCATGAGGACTAGAACCTTGCCATATTTATTTGGGAGAAGGGCTAGGGCTTGGTGACAGAGCCCCCGTCTTGCCTGCGGAAGTTGCCAGGCTGAGTCCACAGGTAGGGCTAGGAGAATCCCCTGCCTGAAACTCGGGAGAGCAGCTGCCAGTCAGTGTAGGAAATACTGAGCTGCCTGGACTCCAGGGCCCAGGTTGCTAAAGAGAGGTTCTAAAGGAGGAAGGCAGGGGTGATTCCTCAATGTGTCATGGATGGACAGGATCAGAGGCACGTGAAGGGGTCCTCCACTCTGGGGCACTGGGGCAGTCGGCCCCACAGCCCTCAAAGCTTTGCTTGCTGCAGCTACCTAAGATCAGAACAGCTCAGGCATCGAGAACCGGTGACTCATTTTCCTGCAGTATCAGTGGAAAGGGGGGGGGGGGGATCATCTAGCAACAGAGACTCGGAGACACAGCAGGGTTTCAGCTGCCCTTTTCTGGGTTTGGAATCTTTCCCCATGTGGTAAGACTGACGGCCGGCCTGGGCACGTCTGCCACAATTTAATTAACTACTAAATAAATAAATATTACAAAAAAAACGGGGGCAGGGGCGACAGGTTCCCTGCAATGCTTAAGGACTTTCTTCCCCGCTGAAATCTGAGCTTTGAAGTGGCTTGCATCCCACCTTTTCTTCCAAGGAACTCAAGGTAAAACCCCGCCTGCTCCTCAGTTAATCCACACCACAACCCTGCAGGGTAGGTTAAGCCAAGAGGCAGTGGCTGGCCCAAGGTCACACCCAGGGAGAGCTTCATGGCAGAGAGAAGGGGGGGGGCAGATTTGAACCCTGTTCTCTCCCAAAGTCTGAAACTCTTCACTCTACACCACACTGGCTCTCAGCATACATGCATGTTTTTATTGATTAAAGTATAATTGCAAACATACATTCATATACAGTGGTACCTCAGGTTACAGATGCTTCAGGTTACAGACTCCGCTAACCCAGAAATAGTACCTCGGGTTAAGAACTTTGATTCAGGATGAGAACAGAAATCGCACAACGGCAGCATGGTGGCAGCAGGAGGCCCCATTAGTTAAAGTGGTACCTCAGGTTAAGAACAGTTTCAGGTTAAGAACGGACCTCCGGAACGAATTAAGTTCTTAACCCAAGGTACCACTGTATACATTAACTTCCCCCCTCAAGCAATATTTCAGGATTCTGGTTTCATTTCTGCGAAGCATATCATATTCCATCGAAAGAATCCATGTTCCAGTTTTCCTAAACCATCAAACAGCAAAATATATACTTGTGTGTGTCTGTTTATCTATTCCTGTGCATGTTTGTAATCTGTTGTAAAATGCTTCCATTCTAAGCAAGGGAAGCAGCAGTGGGCAGGACAGGGTTAAAGGCTACTTGGGGTCAAGGTGGGGGCTGGACAGATCCAATGTTCCGCCTCTGGTTATAAAGCTGATTCCTATGTTTTGATTTAATCCATAAATTTACATTTAAAGGAAAGAGAAGCATCTCCCGTTGGACAAGTATTCCAGGCCGGAAGGACAAGTATTCCTCCCCCATGATATAAAAGACACAACACAAAAGGAAAAAAAAGGATTGGGAGGGAAGAGGAAAAAAGCAAGCTCAGGCATTCTGTTCCAAAGTTGGAATGGAAAAGATTTCAAAGGGGAAGAGGAGCCAAAGGTTGCCAGACATCTCCCCTTCTCTTAGAGCTGATGTAATGCCCTTGGCCAGGTGGGAGAGAGCATCCTTTGTT
The DNA here is from genome assembly GCF_964188305.1 of Podarcis bocagei. Classification (NCBI taxonomy): domain Eukaryota; kingdom Metazoa; phylum Chordata; class Lepidosauria; order Squamata; family Lacertidae; genus Podarcis; species Podarcis bocagei. Next base: position 44,996,546 of record NC_138141.1, on the reverse strand, counting down.
GCAGAAATCACAGGTAAGTGGCCAGGCCTTTGTCTGGAAATGCCATAGCTGCTTTTTTGCAAGAGAGCCTGCCTTTTTCTCTCTCCTCCTTCCCTCCCACCACACCAGGATGGGGATGACGTCACCCAGGTAGCTTGCTAGGAGGCAAATGAAGGAGAAGGAGAGAGAGCGAGAGAGAGAGCGCAGTCTGAGTTAGACAGAGAAAGAGAAAAGGGGGAATGGAGTCTGGGCTCTGCCAAGATATTGGGGTGCTGCCTCAAGAGCCAGACCATTGGGTCCAGCTGGCTCAGCAGCGTCTGCACTGACCGGCAGCATCCAGTGGGAGGGGCTAGAGGCAAAGTGGGTGGAGAAATGCAAATGTTGACTTTGTACAGCAGACTAGTTTCTGCACACTCTGCCACACCTATATACATTGGTACCTTGGGGTACATACGCTTCAAGTTACAGACTCCGCTAACCCAGAGATAGTACCTCGGGTTAAGAACTTTGCTTCAGGATGAGAACAGAAATCGTGCTCCGGCAGCGCGGCAGCAGCAGGAGGCCCCATTAGCTAAAGTGGTGCTTCAGGTTAAGAACAGTTTCAGGTTAAGTACGGACCTCCGGAACGAATTAAGTAGTTAACCTGAGGTACAACTGTGTGTGTGTGTAGAGAGAGAGAGAAAGAGAGAGAGAGCGCATTTTGTAACCCTCCATTTCTTCCAAGGAGCTGAAGGTGGTGTCCCTTCTGAAGGCAGCCCTGTTCAGGGAAGTTTTTAATGTGTGACATTTTAATGTATTTTTAATCTTTGTTGGAAGCCGCCCAGAGTGGCTGGGGAAGCCCAGCCAGATGGGCGGGGTACAAATAAATCATCATCATCATCATCATCATCCCTGGTTCTGCTCCTCCCACCCTCATTTAATCCTCACAACAACCCTGTGAGGTAGGCTAGGCTGAGAAGCAGTAACTGGCCCCCAAGGTTGCACCCATTGAGTTTCATGGCTGATTTGAACCCTGGTCACTTCCAGGTCCTAGCTGGACATTCTAATCTGGCTCCCCTTCTCTGTCCTCTATTCGGACAGGCAAAGAGGCAGAATCAGACCTATTTCCAACACTCATGTGAGGGGTATGAAGCTAGGCTGGGGAGGGGTGTGTGGCTCAGAAAAGGGAGTGGCCTAAGGAGAGTCCTGAGGGCCATACAGAGTGTTCTGGAGGGCCACATTTCCACATTTTCTTAAATTTCCCAACGGATGTGGAAATGCGAATAACTGAGCTTACGCATGGAATAATGAAAAAAGCTGAAACTGACATATTTGGCCACCCGTTACCTGAAAGTCAATCTCCCATAAATAAATGGGATTTACCAGCCAATAATCATGGTTAAGCTCACGGGGCTATTTTTTACCATGCCCTAGCTGAACCCTTTGGAGACAACCAAACCCTGCCTGATTTGCAAGGAAATCTCTGGGTGCACAAGCCTCCCTCTGACGTCCGCCGTGCATCTGTGCATTTAAGAGCGAGGCCCAAGTCTCCACTGGAGCCCCAAGGAGGGCCCTGTCTGTGCTTGTCTCCACAAAACACCCGGCAACGTGGCTTGATGTGAACACGTGTGCCTTCCCTGATAAGCCACCGAGTCCCATCAACACAGCCTGGGGAGCCAGCCAGCCAGCCTCTGATGCCTTCGCTGGTCCTTTGCAGATTGCAGAACTGCCTCCTGCAAGCGCCTGGTGCCTACGCAGAGCTGATCCTGTGGAAGAACTTCTTGGTTTTTAGCCACTATGAGGAAGTTGGCAGAGAGATGCATTACTGTATAACAGAAACGACTACTGCTTTCATCTTCTATTTGGGAAGGGGCCGTAGCTCAATGGCAGAGCAGGAGGTCCCAGGTTCAATTCCCGACAGTGTCTCCAGGGAGACCTGGGTGAGACCCCTTCCCTGAAACCCAGGAGCATTCCTGCCAGTCACTGTTGGCAATTCTCTGTATAAGGCAGCTTCCTATATTGCTGCTATTTCAAATGAATATTTTATACCACTTGAGGTAAAGCTCTTGTTGCCCTGGATTTTCAAAAAAAAACCAAAACATTTGCTAAATAAATGTATTGTTATGAATAATAATGTCAGGGAACTGACATCAGAGCTAGAGGCGGAGGGAAGGCTCTCAAATGATGCTGGAGAAGGGCCCAGCAGGGAGAGAGGCAGCTCCGCAGATGGGGAAGCAAATCAGCGCACCACCAGGGATATAGAGGGGCTGATGGGGGAATCGGCGAGAGGGCTCCAGGACTCTTCACCGGACACCAGCAGGGAGAGCACGGGTCCTCCGCTACCCACGCCCACCCTGCGCAGAAGACTTCCGCGCAGAGAGAGTAGGAGGAGACTGGGTGTCAAACAACTTTTATGTTGGAAAAGATTTAAGAAACGCCCACTGACGGATTCTGCGACTGAGGCAGCCACGAAGTGAAGGGCTGCCCAGACTGAAAGGTTTAGCAAGGCAACAAAGCCTGGAGAGGCGGCAACTTACGCACGAGCAACCCATACACATTACAAATAACATTAGCAACAACTGGTAATATAATGCAATGTTTATAAAGCACTACATTTTCTGAAATGCTGCACATGTATTGAAATATAAGACAGGACCTGCCTGAAGGCCCACAGTCTCATAGACAGGACAGAGAAGGGAAAGGGGATAGGGTGGGTCTCTGCTCAGTGGTTAGAGCACCTGCTTCAATTGCTGACAGCATCTGCAGGCAGGGCTGGAAAGGCAAACTGTCAGGCACTCTGGGGAGCTGCTGCTGCCAGCCAGAGCAGGCTGTACCAGGCTAGGTGGACCCATGGTCTGACTTGGGAGCTTTGGAGCAGCTGTTATTTTGCTAGCCAGCCGGTGGATTGGGCCCGGGCTCTTTCTGCCAGGCTTGGAATGGTTGCAGCCAGCCACCAAGCTGACAGGGTGACCTGAGGTCAGTTGCTACTTATCAGCCTAACCTACCCCGCAGGGCTGTTGTCAGGTCACCCCCATGAGGAGTCCACAAATCCCAAGGCCTCTGCTCATTCCTACCAGAGTGTAACACCCACAGTGCTTTCTTTCGGGGGGCTCCCTCCTCACAATGATTCTGTCCCTTGGGTGGCCCCTCACCAGCAAAGAGAAACCCCATGTGGTTTTTGTTTTTCTACAAACACCCCCATGAATTGATCTCCTTGGTACACTCTGTTTTCCTTTTCACTTCCCCTGCGATTCCCCCCATGGTACCCTCACTCCCCCTATTTGGGACACTTTCCACTATTTCGGAGGACCTTAAGGTCCATAAATAGCAACACCCTGGAGGTCCTGGGCCCTAAGGAAGTTAGATTGGCCTCAACCAGAGCCAGGGCCTTTTCAGTACTGGCCCCAACTTGGTGGAACACTCTGCCTCATGAGACCAGGGCCCTGCAAGATCTGATTTCTTTCTGCAGGGCCTGTAAGACAGAGTTGTTCCGCCTGGCCTTTGGCTTGGAATCAGTCTGATTCCCTCCCCCTCTTTCTTTTTCCTTTCCCCTCCTGTGAAGAGGCTACATCCTAATGTTTTAATGTTGTATTTTAATCTTTTTAAAATTGTATTTTAACCAACTTGTTTTTATTATTGGTTGTTAGCCGGCCTAAGCCCGGTCTTGGCTGGGGAGGGCGGGGTATAAATAAAATATTATTATTACTGTTGTTGTTATTATTATTATTATTCCCCTTTGGTACACCCCCCCATGATTCGGTCTCCTTGGTACACCCCACATTCCCTTTCCAACCTCCTCCCCCCCCCATGAATCCTTCTCCTAATTGTCCTGCTCCCACTTAGTACGCTCCACTTCCCCCCTCCAAGAACGCACTTTTGACACTCTATTTTGCTATTGAAACCCTCCCTTTCCTTTCCCTCCATTCCCCTTGGTACGGTCCACTTTCCTTTTCTCTCTTTCCTCCCCCCCTCCGTTTCCCACAGTTTGGTACGCTCCTTCCCCCCTCTTCTTCTAACGCGATTCCCCCTCTGGTACGCCTTCTTTTTATTGTCTCCTTGTGCGCATGCGCGCTCGCACCCTTCACTTCCCCTCCCACCCTCCTTCACCAAGCCGCGAGAGGAAGATAAAAAGCAGTTGACGTCTTTTTTTCTATTAGTCCCACCCTCTCGCTTTTTACTAGTCCCACCCTCTCGCTTTTTCCCTATGTGCGCACGCGCATTCCATCTCTCTGTCCGACCCGCCCATTCGCCGTCCCCGCCTCCGCCTCTGGCTCCTCCCTCCTTCCCTCCTGCCAATCACCGCGCCTCCCAGTCAGTCCGCGAGCGCCGATGACGAGAATGGTCCCGTTCTGGTTCTCGCCGCCGAGCTCGAGCCCGGGCCCAAGTCTCGCGAGAGGGAGCCCGGTGGGCTGCTGAGGCAGTGGCTGAGGCGGACGAGGAAGGGCGGGCGGCGGAGGCGGAGGAGAAAGAGGCGGCGGCTGAGGCGGCTGAGACTGGGGAGTCCGAAGGGGGGAAGCCGGTGCTGGTGGCGGTTGCCCTCGGGGGTGGGGTGCGAGGGGTGTCGCCTTCGTCGTCACCATCCTCCTCCTTCTCTCCGTCGCCCGTGAGGGAGGCGCCGGCGGCCTCCGGCCCGGCCCGCCCTCCCCGCCTCCCTTCGGCCCTCCCCGCACCGGAGCGGACTGGGCGGGCGCAGGCCGGGCGAGGGGCCTTGGCGGCAGCGACATCGGCCACGGAGGACGAGGAGGACCTGAAGGGTGAGCGGCTCCGCTCCGCGGAGGAGGGCCGGAGGACGAGGGCGGCGGCGGCAGAATCAGAATCCTGCTTGGGGCGGGGCCTCCTCGGGTCGTGGAGGGGGTGTGGGAGGGGTGTGGAAAGGGTTAAAAGGAGACAACTCTCCCCTCCTCCCAAAAAGCAGCGGCGTTTTTGGGAGGAGGGGACACACACCTGGGGGGAGGGGTCGACGTCTCCGGAGGGGGGGCGATCTTCTTCCCTTCCCCCTTTCAAATTTACATGGGAGTATAGCTTCCGAATGTGTGTCTGTGTATAGGTTTGTATCTCTATGAAAGCCTGTGTGTTTGTGTGTACTGTTTATGTGTGTGTGTGTGTGTGTGTGTGTATATATATATATATATAGTGTGTGTGTGTGTATAGTGTATACTGTAGTGTATAGTGAAACATTCCCTTTCTCTCTACACATACACAGTCCTTTTCAGAGATACATTTTGGGGGGCACTGGAGACAATGTGTTTATGTATGGATATTGCATGTATATATTACATACAACAGGCAAATATATAGAGACATGTAATGTGTAATATTGAATCCCGTGTGTGTGTGTGTGTGTGTGTGTGTAGAAATTGATATAAATATATAGATACAACTCGATGGCGCATGGGGGGCACTAGTGGCTTAGGTGTCTTTCTCTACTGGGGAAGAATCAGGATATATACAGGGGAAAGGGATTTGTCATCTCCCTTATAGAATAACAAGGAGGCGTGGATGCTTTTAAATGGGAGAGAGTCAGGAATAGGAGATAACTGTCCTCAAGAGGGGGGAGGGGATCAGGACAGGTGTAATACCTCTGTTCGGGGTTGGACCTCTCTCTCCCTCTATAAAATAACTAACATAGGGTGTATCTTTCTTTGGTTTTTGGTGGTGGGGGGAGTGTCAATGGGGGATGAGGAGTTGCCTTTTCCCAATGGGGAAAATCCGAATATAATGTGAAGGGATAGTTTTCTATGGAAGGGAATTCTTTCCCACTCCCACAATATAACACAGGGTTGTGGTGTCTTTTTATTGTGGGTGGGCAGTCAGGGCTTTGGAAAGTGTTGTGCCTACTAAGGAAAAGGATCTGAATGTGATATGGGGCGGAAGAGGAGGGCATCTTTATTGGGGAACAGGAGGTGATCAGGACATCATTTAGTCATTCACATGATACTTTTTGGGGTATGGGTGGGTGTGGGCAGTGATGTATTGGGGCTGCACATCAAGGTTTCCTTTGTTGTTTATTTTAAATATGATATCCCGTCTTCCACTTATGCCAATAAAGGCCAATATAACAACAATATCCCATCTTCCTATTAGAGAAAATGTTACAAAAACAATAGAGTTGAATAGCAGGGGGAGATATCACAGAAAGCCCACCATCGTTGATTGCTGTTTCTGGGGGTGGGGTGCAGTGCTGCAATAGGGGAGGGCAGCACCCCAGATTGCCATATTCCTTATAGAGGTCAAAGGAACAATATTGTGGGTTGATTGCTTAGAGATGTATTCTCTTCATGGTTGGAACAGGTGACAGGAAGGCAGAATGGAATTGCTTGTGCTTCAAGGAGTGGGGGTGAAGAGGAAGGGCTGCTAGTGGATAAATTGTGATGTTCTTTCTCCAGGAATGTAATATGTAATTTTTTGTGATTAAAAAGTGCTTGTGATTAAAAGTGAGAATTGTTATTGCAGGGTTTGTTTGTTTTCAGCGTTAGATATGTAGTGGATAGTTATCAGTTTTGTGACCTTTCCGAGTTTGGGACCCCTTCCCAGCTTTTAGAGTGTAGAAGACAAATCACAGGCCTGGCTCAGAGGGGGTTTAAGAGGGACATGTCTCCTTCTGTAGTGTAACTCATAGAACGGGTCTGTGGGGGGGGGGAGGATTCTTAGCTCCTGGAAGGCTGTGCCAGGATTTGCAAAGTGTTGCCCCTTCATTTACGGCTCAGGGGCCTTTCTTTGTGCCCTGGGAGCCAGGCAGAAGACAGCAGGGCCACCTGCCTATTTTTAGCTATGTTCTTCTGGGTGGTATGTGACTGTCTTCCCTCAGCCCCCTTTTTTTGTCCCAGGACTTGGTGCACAAGTACACCAGCATTTCCTGGTTGAGATGATGGCCTGGACAGGATAGGGGAGTGGAAAGATGCGCCCACCCCCCAAAGGAGAAGCAGCTTGTAGCCTGCGTTTGCCGGTTGTGTCCGTATACCATTGGAGGCTTGTTATAGTAGCCTTCTGGGGTAGCCAGAAATACCCTCCCCTTTTTGGATGCCTGTGGTGCTGCAGAAGTCTTTCTCTTTCCACATACACAGCCTTGGAAACTGTTGTACCCTTAGAGGTGGAGCATCAGGAGGCATAATGGCACCTCCTTTGGAAGGGTTGCTTCCTCTTTTCTTAACCAGTAACAGGACCAGCCTGACACACTTTCCCCCAGTGACTTGTGGTGGGGATGGCAGTCAGTCGGGCCACTTGTCATTGATTTGGCCTGATCACATCCTAGTGAAGACCCTGGATGAAAGCTTAAAAAAAATGTGGAAATGAAAGCAACATTTATTTCATGTATTCCTTTTAATTGGCCTGCTCATTTTTGCTGGAAACCTGCTTCTTTAGAGGGACAAGAGAAAGGGGTGTGTAGTGTGGAAAAGGCTTTTTTTTCAGGCTGCCCAGGCTGCTAATTGATGACTGTGACCTATATTAAAAAGGCCTTGTGTTGATTCTCTTTAGTAATTGCTGTGCCCAGCAGCAAAAGAATCATTTCAGTGCATCCAGTTATCTTTTGGGATCTAAGTGTCAGGACTTAAGAGTTTTCATTCCTTTATGATACCTTGTTTGACTATCTTACTCATTGCTGTTTGGCAAGATGGTTGAAAATATTCTTTGGTGGATACCAATACATATAAGTACTCTGGCATCTTAGTGAGGGGTGTGGTACAAGGAACTGAGTGAAATTAAAATTGTTTTGTCATGTGAGTAATATATTCATTACTTCAGTATGTTGATAAATATGTACCATAACTTAAGCCTTACATCTTCATGAGGTCATTTTTGAAGCCTTGGGTCTTCATGAGGTTATTTCTATAGCCAAGAGGAAGGTATTTTCTGTTTATCATGACAGAGTGTATTTTATATGTGGTTTATTTGGGGGGCAGTGGCTAAAGTTTCAATTGAGAAAATTAAGCAAAACTGTTTCTTCATTCTTGGCTAAACTCTGAATGTTACCTGCAAATGTGCCACATACTTTCTGGCATTAATTCTGTCTATATTATGTATGATTCCTTTCTTTTTACTAAATGCAATACTTTAAAACATTGGTCTTCAGCTGGTGGGTTGGGACCCATTAGCGGGTCACAGTCTGATCCAAGGTGAGTCAGAATAGCAGCATTACCACCATGCAAATATATGGCAAAAGATTAAGAAATGGGTCCTCAGATGCTTATTTGGGTTAAAAGTGGGTAAAATATTTTCAGTCTTGTTGCTTTTCTGCAATTCAGACTTGCAAGTGGCAACTTGCCTGGCTGGCCATTTGTGGCTAGTAAGAATTGTCTCAAGGTGAATAGGTGTTTTGTTTAAGCCATTAATGTAGGAACGTGTCAACAAGACTGCTCTAGAATGTAGCTCATCATTGCATATGGAACTTGAATCCACGCAGTAGGAAGCTAGGATATAATTCATAGAGATGTAGATTTCTTACCATTTATATTTCTACAGTAGTGTAGGCTGCTATACGCTGGTTTTTTCACAGAAGAAATGGATGCTTATAACTTCAGACCTCACCCCTTTTAAATACAATATATCTTTTTACTATTTGCCAGCTGCTTGTGCCCAAGGACAAGCATGGCTGACAATGGGTTTGACCTTCCAGGTCAAATTCTTTGCAACATTTGTACAGTACTAATTCAAGCTGATGTGCCTCTGTGTTACATCCATATAGTTTCTCAAAATACGTTCATATGTTGTTGGTATGCCGGGGGCCACTTCCTTTTTATGCCAAGCTTTTGATGGATTGCCCCTGCATGGGGTGCAGTGCTGGACTCTTTGTGGAAGGAATGGGTATTATAAGTATTCCTACTTCTATCTTTCTTGGTTTAGAGACAATTTTGACAGTTTACATGGATTATTTGTTTGCTTCTGAACCCCTGAATAGATAGAATGGGGTGGCGGTGAAATAAGCTTTTTATTTTTAGTATTTCTCATTCTGTGTTTAGGTTTGTAGTATGTGGGATTGCTGAGAGCACTTCTTAATCCTCCAGCTTGTGAAGGTATTTTTCTAGGCCTCTTGTGTTGTGATTTATATTGGTTTTCTTGCAGTTTATTGTACTCTGTTGTATATATTTTTCTATTCTACACTTTGGAGACTTTTATTATTTTTAATCATTATCATCACCGCCTTAGATTTATTGTGTCATACTGAGACATCAGGTCAAAGAAATACTCATTCTCAATCATGGGTTTAAGGGCACTGTTTCTTTAGAAACAATAAACGGGTCTAAGTGCAGAGGTTAGTGGGTTCTTTTTTAAAAAACGTGGACCATCAAAATTAATTTTTTGCATGTGGCAAACAGGTGTTTTCTGAACTTTGTAACATCTAAGGTAGACTTTAAAAAAAATGAACATTTATGTATTTTCTTTCTTACGAAACATCATAATCTTCCCCTTTAAAAAATGATCCAGACATTTTCTGTGTTGTGATTTTAGAAGCTGTTACTTTTAAACCAAAATATAACGTTAAATGCATAGGAGTTGGTGCTCTGTGCCTAATCCTTGGACTTGCGCTCTCCCTCCTCACCTTTCATAGCAATTCTCTCCTTCTTCCAAACCATAGTTTGCCAGTTTGGGTGAAGTTGCAAGCTATGGTCTGCCAGGAAAACAGTGAGGAGAGAATCCATCCAGGTTCATTTACATAATGCCAAGCCACTCCCATAACTCCTTACATATTTCTTCCTGTGATACAGGTACGTGAGGGAAAAATTACGAAGATAACAGATGAGGGTGTGTAAGACAACATAGTATACATTACTCTTTTTACAGATCACTGTACTCATTGCATACCTGTATACATGGTGTATGTAAATATTACAAGGCAGTTTACCTCAATCACATGGCAGCCATTCTCAAGAAACATACCTTGTAGAATCTTGTGTTAAGAGTTAAACGTTGTTGAAAGTGCAGGAAATAGTCTCCTTTAAAAAAAATGCTTAGAGTCAAGTGGGAAAACCCATTAAGTTTGAATTTTTGGGATTTGCTATTTTTTACTGTCTTGTGGTTTTTCAACTGACCCTGCTTTTGTAACTCTCAGAGATATATTTGTTACAGTAGCACATGATGTGCAGAATGAGGTACAGTGGTGCCCCGCAAGACGAATGCCTCGCAAGACGGAAAACCCGCTAGACGAAAGGTTTTTCCATTTTTGAGCTGCTTCGCAAGACGAATTTTCCTATGGGCTTGCTTCGCAAGACGAAAACGTCTTGCGAGTGTTCCGATTTTTTTTCGCTCCCCCCCCCTTTTCTAAGCCGCTAATAGCCTTTTAGCCGCTAAGCCTTTAATAGCCGCTAAGCCGCTAATAGCGCTAAGCCGCTAATAGGGTTGCTTCGCAAGATGAAAAAACCGCTAGACGAAGAGACTCGCGGAACGGATTATTTTCGTCTTGCGAGGCACCACTGTAGTCTTGTTTCGTCACGATGCTGTGAGAGCGTATTACCTGAAGATCTTGCAAGGCTAGTATTCTGGCTGAATGACTTTGAACTTGGCTGTTTGCTGGTTCAGCACATTTTAAATGTTCAAATTTCCTGTAATATTTAAACTGCTCATGTGGATTTTGTGTATTAATTAGGCCGGAACCTTCAGCCTCAGGATTGTGTATGTCTTGGTGTAGCCTACAACTTCGGTCTTATCTTCGTTGAACTTAATGAATCTTGTTCCATCAAAGCCTCAGCCTGCTTCTTTGTTTTGGACCCTTCAAAGTGGGCAGACATTTGCTGCCATCCTGCTGCTCTACCAGTTTGTCTAGCCAGGTGTATGGGACACCTTTTATTTTGTGGCCTTTTAGTTCTACACTTTACAAAAAGAATTCTCTGAACCCATATGAGTATATATACAAAGGCATAAACGTGACAACTTGGAAAAAAGCTTCCTGCGTCTGTACTCTAGTGCAGTGTTTCCCAACCGGTGTTCCCCGGCACACGAGTGTGCCGTGAGACACCGGCTGGTGTGCCGCGAGATGCCTGGAGGGAGGCGGGTGAGTCGGGCGGCGAGAGGCGGGGCGGCGGCGGCGAGGAGAGGCCGCGCCTCCTGCTGCTGCCTGGCGCTCCTCCTCGCAGCCGGCAGCGCTGCCTGGGCGCCTCCGCGCGACTCTGTCTCGCTGGGTTTGGTCTCCCAGCAGAGACGGGTCACACGCGCCCCTCCCTCCCTCCCTCAGCCTGCGCGGAGGGAGAGCCAGAGAGAGGCATCGCTCCTGCGCTCCGAGGCGGATTGAGCGCAGCTGAGAGGAGCTGCCGAGGGAAAAAACGTTCACTTTTGTGCGTCCCTCCCGGCGTGACGCTGCGCGCTGACGTCACGGGGCGGGGCTTTAATGGTGGTGTGCCGCGAGATTTTTTTTTAGTACACAGGTGTGCCGTTGCCCAAAAACGTTTGGGAAACACTGCTCTAGTGCTTCCTCCTTAAAGACCCAACCAATTTTAGCAACAGTGGCAAAATGAAAAAAGAAGACATAGTGCTTGGATGGGTGTAGCTTAGCACCCCAACAGGGAAGCAAATTGCCCCTTCCCCATTAGCAAAGGGATCATTTTATGAGCGGCAAGAGGCAATAACCCTCTTTTCTCATATGATCTGCATGCAGCGTGGCTGCCTGCTTGTGTGTATGCTTGCATGCAAGAGTGTACCAGTAGCATTCAGTTCCCAGAGAGTAGGCCACATGTGAATATGGCCCTCAGGGCCAAAAAGGTTAGCCTCCCCACCATGGACAATAAGTTGTCTCTATCAGAGTGCCATGACTTCTCTGCTTCATCTGTCTGCTACTGCTGGCCTTTGCCTCCCCTTCTAGTGGCCTGCTTCATTCTGGATTACTTTCTGATATCAGGTGTGGGGCAGGTAAAGGCAGGGCTTGGTTGAAAGGGAGTTTGCAGGCACCAGTCATCAGCAGTGCCTGCAAAGCCCCTTTCAAAGTGCAGGGCAAGATAGCACTCTAAGAAGGGCATCTGAAGACCCTTGTGGGCAAATGACGCCATCTTATCATGATTGTGACATTGTGATTGTGATTGACAGGTGGGCAGTTCCACCCTTCTTTGGAACTTTGCCCACAAAGGGTGGGGGAGATAATAATCGGGCCAGTCTCCCCACACTTGAGCCACTACTTTCATTCGTGATGTAGCATTGGGCTGCAGTCAGATGATTGTATCTGCTGGCTGGGGCTTGAAAACTTCTGAACTGTTGGTCCCACCCTGATTGTTTAGATGATGATATCTAATTTATTGTCTGGCATGGAGTAAATTGCCTTAAGAACCTCTTTCTATCCATGCTAGGGAGCTCTGGGTTTGCAGTCTGTTTCCTTGTTAGAGGTGCTAGACTGTACACCTGGCCTGCCTATTTACTTACTGTGTTTAATTGATAAGAAGGTATGCGTTGACTTGGCATTTGGTTTTCAGGTCAGCTATTTCCTGATATTGGGCAGAGAAGCATCTGATCATTTCATACATATTTGTGGTTTTTTGTTGTAGGACTAGATCGCCTAGGGGCCACACCTGTTTCGCTTCAAGATGCATTACACTGCTGGATGTATAAGGTGTTGCCTGATTGCTTTGGATAATACGTTAGTGCAGTGGCAGCCAAACTGTTTCACAGAACTGTGAGAAGGCAGTCCACTGTTATCAAGATGGCTTCTCCAGCCCTGCTTATATTCTCCTCCAGCATTTTAGCTCCAGGGCACATTGTATTGGGTATGTGTGCTCAAGTTGGTTCAGGGTAATGATGAGGCGCAACAAAACTGGCTGGTGGACCTGTGGAAACTGATTGCTCTTCCAGAATCTACTGCAGTGTGCAAGAGTGTCATGGCAGACCAGATACATGTACAGTGCATAGGTGTCTCTGAAGGTAGAAAGCTTGAGAACCTTCACTGGGACATGCTTTTTTTTAATAAAAAAAAATCAGTGTGGCTGTTAGAAGATAATCTTCTTGAGTCATGCTTCACATATATTTAGGCTGGGGGTCTAACTTGGCTATAACTACTCAACAATGTGAAGTGAGGATAGAGAATGTACTTAAAGCATCACCTCAGTGTTGTAGTCGTGAAAAACATAAAAGTAACATAATGAATTTATTAGAAGAATGGAAAACAAATATGCAAAGATCTACAGCTTGCTACAAACTTTGATGCCCAAGCTGACAACAACAGTCCTCAGTTATTTTCTGTATGGATAAATAATTGGTGATTATTTTTGTCTGAGAATTAGATAGCAGTTTTATTGATTTATATTTCATTCCTGCTCTTTCAGTGAAAAATTGTCTGTCAAACAATTTCATAGCAAACAAAGTCAAATAAAACTTGTAAATGTTAAACCAAGCAGAAAATACACCTGGAGTAGAGGATTTTTAACTGGATTAAGTTCCAGGCATGATTGAGGGTTAGACCTTTGGGAAGGGCCATAACACAGTGGTACAGCAGCAGCTTTTCATGCAGAAGGCCAAGGTTCAGTCCCCAAATAGCATCTCCAGGTAGGCCTGGGAAAGAGACATCCATCTGAGACTCTGGAGAGCCATTGCTGCCTGTTAGTGTGGACAATACTGCATTGGATGGACTGTTAGTCTGACTTGGTATTAGGCTGCGTCCTATGTTCATAGGCCAGATGACTTGGATATATTTGCTGTTGTTAATGCAGGCTGAGTCTAGGAAAGATTTGCCAGCGGCTTGATGTTGTGAAGATCAGTTTTCTCTGTGGGGCCTGCCATGACTCTGGCGTTTGTGGTTGTTGCATTATTTCTTTGCATACATGCACATGTTGCCCTTTCAAACAAATGCATAAAAGCTGGTAGTTAACCATCTTTTTACTTGCCCACCTACATCTCTGCTAATCACATCATCTGCTTGAAAGGAGGATAAGAAACTGTTCAGATTTCTAAAATCCTTCTTGTTTGGTCTCTTGATGATGTAAGTGGCTGCTTATAAGCCTGCTACCCAGCTACATTCTAGATGGAGGCAAATGATTTAACTGAAATTTTACTGAGAGACTTTTTTCTTTTTGCATGCGTGTATCATTGCAAATAAACAAAATGTGTGAGTCATTGTGTGCAACTTTGAGGGGGCCAGATACAAGGAAAGACGCTTCTAAGAGTGAGTGTAAATTTGCAGAGAGAGGGCTGTGTTCCAAGGTCACTGCTGCTATCATGACTTTTTGGGACTGGAATTCTCCAGTACTGATTCATAATCTATGAGAAGCACTGAAAAGATGTACTAGAGGAAAATGAAGCCCTTGGCAATTTCCTTGGGAAAGTAAGGCCAGTGGAGGCTGGTCTATCAGGGCAAATTGGGCTCTGATCCACAAACCTCACCCAGCCTGCCCTCACCTGCTTCCCTTCTTACTGATGGCACTGGCTGTGAGCTTCCTCCACTTTGTCATCCTCTTAGAATTCAGCAGGGAGGAGGGTGGAGAGAAAGTTAGAATTAGTTGACTCTGCCTGCCATTGTCTTATCAGTCCCAATAAGCACCAGCTACCACTCAGTTAGACTTAGTTGAAAAAGCAAATCTAGGTACTTTTGCAGAGAAATGGTAGCATTTCTGCAGGCAAAACTGTTCTCCATCCACTTTTCACTTGCCTTACTCTGTTGGGCTCAGATGAGATGCTAAGCTGCTTGTGGTGCTGAGTAATCAACTTGCATAATAGATGTTTAGTTCTAATGAGCACAGATAAATACTGAAGTCTTGGTTTAACAAAACACTTTGAGGGTGGCTAATTTTTAATCTTTACACCCAATAAAGCATTTTTGTTTTCTTCCTAGGTTCTACTGGCTCTTTCTTGGAAATAAGTAGTGCAAACAACTTTTGTCTGTCCCCACGATCCATTGTAAAAGGGATCTTGGGTGAAGGTGGAGATGGGTAGGGAATAAAAACATTCCCTATACCTGCAGTTAACTCCACCCATTTTTTCAGTTTGTGCCTCTTGACTGAGAAGAGAAGCATACAGTGGTACCTTGGTTTTCAAACGTAATCCATTCCGGAAGACTGTTCGAGTTCCCAAACATCTGAAAACCGAAAACTCAATACGGAAAACTCAATACAGAAGCTGCATAGCATGTTTGACTTCCAAGGTGTGTTCGAAAACTGAAGCATTTACTTCCGGGTTTACAGCATTCGAAAACCGAAGTGTTTGTCAACAGAGATGTTTGAAAACCGAGGTACCACTGTATTTGCAAAACAGGGATTGGAGTGCTTGGAAGTGAGAAGTACAGTGGTACCTCGGGTTACATATGCTTCAGGTTACATACGCTTCAGATTACAGACTCCGCTAACCCAGAAATAGTACCTTGGGTTAAGAACTATGCTTCAGGATGAGAACAGAAATTGTGTTCCAGCGGCGCGGCGGCAGCAGGAGGCCCCATTAGCTAAAGTGGTGCTTCAGGTTAAGAACAGTTTCAGGTTAAGAACGGACCTCCGGAACAAATTAAGTACTTAACCCAAGGTACCTCTGTACCTTAAAACCACCTTCCTTTGTCATCCTTCCCAGTTAGTTTGGACTGAGGTGTTAACCCTCTGCTCCAATTTAACATTAGGTCACAAAGAACTTGCTGTGTGAGCGTTCAAGAAAAATAAGCCCAAAGCCTCTATTGGAGTGCACAAAAGTAGTTTTGTGTGAACCTGCAGCTGATACGTTGTCTATAAGAAAAATCTGTTTCTTTGAAATTTAGCCAAATAGAATTAGTTGAAATATCTGTCTGATAGATGGTGTTTTTGGCCTCTTGAAATTTATTGAAATGCAGGGAGAGAGGAGGAAGTTGACTCCTGGACCTTTCTAGGGATGCATGCCTTCCACTAGGCTGGAAGAACAATGGCTGTGTGTGTTTGTTTTTACTCATCTTCTCCCCAAATGTTGGTTAACAAGTTGTTCCATTCAATCATGTGAGGGTTGGAGGGATAAATGTTGGAGTCATACTGCCCTGGTGAAGCAGGACCAGTTGCTTTTTCTCTCTTGTGGGAGTCGTAGTCTGAATAGAGTGGTACATTTCAGAAACATGTAAAACTGTAGTAGTTTGGCTCGTTCAGTCCACAGAGGCTTAGAATCTGGGATTAGGAAGCAAAGAAAATGCCATGGCAACGTAAGGCAAACTCCGCATCCAGAATTATGAAAAGTAACAGCATGATTTCCTTGGTTTGCTAAGTATGTTTGGCAGAATTTAGCATTTCTGGTCACACAATTCTTCTTTTTAAAAATTCAGGTTTTTTGTGTAAACCAGCCAGTTTCTAAACATCTTTCCACATCCTAGATGCCAAAACAAAACATGGACATGTTTATAACTTTTCTTTCTTGAGCTTCCTCACCACCAATTGTCAAAAATACTGATTTTACCATCTCGCTTGATTTTTAAATGTGCTTGATCTTCAAGTTCTAGTTGTTTTTCCTTTTTGCTTCTTTTGACTGGCTTGATCTGTTTTCTCAAGGGAATTTGCCATGAATTACCTTTTGAACACTGCCATGAATGAAAATCTCATTAGTTCATCTTTTCTCTCCTGTTTGAGGGATTTATATCTTGTATGTGACTTAGCGTGGCAAATCAAATAGGCTTTGGGATATTTGCTTTGCATGCAAAAGCCCCCAGGTTCAATTCCTGGTATCTCTAGGTAGGGTTGGGAGAGGCTCCTGCTAGTTACCCTGGAGACGCACTGCCAGTCAGTGTGGACAATGCTGAGCTAGATTGAGCAGTGGTCTGACTCAGTTTAAGACTATGCTACTATGAAAGATTTGAGGTGCAGAATGAATTTCTTCACCCTTGATTTCTGCTAACTCTGAGATGTCAGAATTCAAGCAGCTTTGGTGTTAACTTCCCAAGGTTGTTCGTTTTAATTATCCCATTACTTTGGGATATTTGCTTTGCATGCAAAAGCCCCCAGGTTCAATTCCTGGTATCTCTAGGTAGGGTTGGGAGAGGCTCCTGCTAGTTACCCTGGAGACGCACTGCCAGTCAGTGTGGACAATGCTGAGCTAGATGGAGCAGTGGTCTGACTCAGTTTAAGACTATGCTACTATGAAAGATTTGAGGTGCAGAATGAATTTCTTCACCCTTGATTTCTGCTAACTCTGAGATGTCAGAATTCAAGCAGCTTTGGTGTTAACTTCCCAAGGTTGTTCGTTTTAATTATCCCATTACTTTGGTGCTCAAGCAGTGTTCCACTTTGTTCCAAATCGATAATAGCTTGTTTTCTGGTACACTCTAGTTTTAGCTAATCTGAGAGGTGCTTGCACATGAAGCTGTCCCCCCGTCCCCACTAAATCTGTTGTGTGTGTCATTCACATGTTGTAGGTGATAGATGTTGTAGGTGTTTTATTAGATTGGCTTCTCTCTGGTCACCCTAGCCTTTGAGGGCTGTGTGAACTGGGCCGTCTTGTTCAGTGCCATAGCCTGACAGCATTCCATAGATTTCAACTTCCAGATACCAAGGGGTAGGCAGGCCTGCCATGGTTAGATTTGCACTAGGAAGCCTTAGTTGGAGCCCGTCCAGCAGGATAGGTACTGGAGCATGGTCAGATGCAAGCAGGATATTCAGGGCTGACGGGAAGGACTGGAGCAGCAAGTCAGCATCAAGAACCCGGGGAGTCAGCCCAAGAGAGCAGGTCAGGAACAAACGGGCAGCAAAGCAGGAGAATCAATAGCGTTTACTTTTGAGTAAACATGACTGCAGTTGTGCGCTGCCACTCAAGTGACTTGAAGCTGATATGCCAAAACAGGCTGCACTTCAGATACATAGGAAACAATTTGTCTCTGCATCCTGACTCCTCAGTGTATGGTGGGTGTTGCTTGGATTGGGTCTCCCATCTCCCCCCACCCCTCAAAGTTAAAAGTGCAAATCCATCATTGCCCCTTGCCTCCTCTCACATTTGATCATTATGATGCACAAGTAAACCATGCACTGGTAACCTCAAGGTTAGATTACTGCAGTGCATTATACGTAGGACCACAATACCTCAAGGACCACCTCTTTCGATATGAACCCACTCGGACCCTGATATCATCTTCTGAGGCCCTCCTTCGTGTGCCTCCTCCTCAAGAGGTCCGGAGGGTGGCAACACGAGAACAGGCCTTCTCTGCAGCGGTTCCCTGACTGTGGGGTGCTCTTCCAGGGAGGTTCGCCTGGCACCTTCATTATACACCTTTAGGCATTATACACCTTTAGGCTCCAGTGTTCCTCTTTAACCAGGCCTTTGGTTGATTGACATCGTATGCCCTTTCAAAATGTTTTTGGGGGTTATTGGCTTGTTTTGTTTTTATTTTTGATTATGTATTTTGTGGTTTTATATCTTTATCCAGTCAATCGCTCTGAGACCTGCAGTTATAGGGCGGTATATAAATTTAATAAATTACAATAACCTCCTTGAAGAGGTTTTTAAAAAGGTGTTTGTTAAACAGAGCTAGCTGCCTAGCACATCAGTTCTTTTCTCCTGATAGGTTTAGTAGATGTTTGTCTGGATGCAGAAATCTTTTCCGTGTGCTCTGCAGCCTTTTCCACTGGAGCTGCCTCTTACTTTGTTGCTCTGCTGAACAGGCCCTGGATACCCAGAGGAACCAGCATCTCTTGTGTGTCACCCTGAATGAGACAGGCACGATGAATGGCCATCCTTAGCATTAGAGGCCCTGCAAAGAGCCCTTACTTGTTCATTGCTATTTCGGTGCCTCAGGTTTAAGATGACACCACTTCTAATGCTTCACCAATTGCTCCAGTGAAGTTCACATTTACTGCCCTTTAAAGTTCTCTTGGAGGTTCTGAAGCTTAAGTGGCATGACCTCAGGGGGAGGTAGCTGACGTCTCTGTCTCATACAGCTGCTCACAGGACGCCATCCACAGATTTGCTCCTTTTTAGCTGCTGAAAGATGTGGTGGAAGAAAGTGTCCTCCCCCTCCTGCCAGAAGAGATGAGCCCCTTCCTAGACACAACCTTTTTTTTGCAGGCCAGTAGCTTTCGAAGACTAATGTGCAGTGTTGTGTTAGTGTGAGGTAAGCTCAAGGGAAGGGCTATTTGCCAGTCAAGCTTACAAGTCACAAAGCTTCTACCTCCTGAACGCTTCTGCCTTTTACAGACACTTCCTAAACACTTCAGTCATGTGTCTGTGTATCGGTGAGAGAGAAACCTGGGGGGTCCAGTCCAGCTCTATTGAAAAACATCTGAGTTTTGCATGGGCTTTGCTGTGAGGATGGATTGTATTTTTCTTTTCCCCCTGAAATGTAGAGGGACAGGACTGAAATCCAAACACCACCTGTGATACTGAATTCCATGAGTGTGGAATAGCAGAAGTCTAATAGAGGTGAAAAGCTGCATAGATCTTTTTGGAACAAATTGCAACACTTAACAATACTGCGCTTGCAGTTGTCAGTGAACCTCATAGGTAATAAGTGCCATAGGTAATAAGTGCCTTTTGAATGCAGAGGAACTAGCTTCCAAGAAAACACAGTATTGCAGGATGATGCTATGGGGTGACTGTTGGCCCATGAAATAAAATGGAGGATACATAAATGTCTTCAGAGAGGTGTGAAATGCTCACTGCTTTGTGACTGAGTAATAGGGACAACTTTTAATTCTGCACCTTGTAGATGGATTTCTCTCTTCCAAATGCCCTTGATTTGCACCCTCAATGTGGAGTGTCTTCCGAGTCAAAGAACTGAAGAAGTTGTTGTTTGTTGCAGTGCAAATTCACACAGGGAAGTCCTCCCTGAGCCCCACTGAAATGAGCAGGATCCAGCAAAGTTCATTGTGGCTTTTGCACTCAAACCTTAATTTGCTGATTCATAGCCTCACTTTGTCATTTGACATGGATAGAGGCTATGGCGTGCCAGTTCTATATTTCAAGCATATTTTCAATTTAATTCTGCTTTCAGGCATCATTAATAGGTAACAGTGAAAGGAAAAAACTTGGTGAAACTCTCAGTTTGCCTCCCTATTCATAAAAGAGATAATAATTCTCACTGTCAGCTGAAAGCCATTCAGGAAGAATTTAATGGTGTGTTTAGAGGATAATTTTAATCTCTGTCTCATGCACTCTGTGGAATTGTAAGTAACCTCATGCAACATAACAGAAAATCCCTTTCCTCCCAGGCCCTTTTGAGCGATTGCGGGGATGAGGGGGTAGGTGTGTGTTTGTGGGGGAATTATTAGAGGAGGAAATTCATTCCTGCTTCTATATTAGATACTGCAGAAGGAAAATAATTTGACAACTGGAACAGTGGTTGCTCTGCATCTGGCTTTGATGCTGCAAAATCCTGTCCTCAACTTTGGACAAGCATTTTTAAAAAAGAAGCATTGCAGTTTCATTTCACATGATGTCCCCAGTTTTGTCCCGTGTGAAATTGTTTCAAAAACCCAGCTAGCAGTGCGTCTGACTAGAAAGTTGTGAGAAGGGAAATGTGAGGGTCTAAATGACCCTCCAATAACCCCAAAGAAGGTTTAAACAAAGTTAGAATCTTCACCAGTACGAAAATCTTCAAATAATTTATGCTCCATTATTCAGCAACTTCACATGAGATTTTAATGTTGTAATATGTTTTCTCTTTTATTTCTTTAAGGCTTACTGGATATTTTATTTTCAGAAATTCTTGCTCCTGCCATCCAGAAACTAGGTGTAAAAATAAACTAGTCATGTGATAGAAGTCCATGCACACAAGAGGAGATTGCAGTTATGTGCAAACACTCCCTTTATTGTGATAGCATTGACACATGTGCTGAACTTTTAATTGTGTTTTCTCCAGATTGCCTCAGGTGCCATTCCAGAGGTGGATTATATGCCTCTCAGGCTCATAGAAGGCAGCCTGTTAACATACAGGGCTTGGAGTTAGCCTCTAGGAACATCACACTCGATCCTGTCTGCGTCTGTCAGATGTCTCAGCAGGAAGTGTGTGATATCTTCCCCTATTCAAAAGACTATAAGGTGCCAATGTTATATATGTGTAATTCCTGATAAGTTCCAGTGTTTCTTCTCAGTGAATATTATTCAATTTATATACTGCCCTTTTTCAAAAGATCTCAGAACGTATGCTCACCTTCACCAGATCCTTAAGGAACCCTTGTGTACTACAAACCATGAAATAAACCTTAAGAATTCCTAAAGGAAACACAAGTAGCTTACCTTCAAAGTAAAAGAACACAGCAGTTGGCTGGTGAGAAACTGCATCTCCTAATAAAACACGTAGTGGAGTTCTGTCTCCAGACATGGCCATTGTGGTGAGGACTTTTGTAATATTGGAAGAGAAGGCATAAGAAAGCAGACAACTGTGCATTGCAAAAGAAAAGTTTATATGCAGAAGCAGGAAGAGGTGACATAGAGGTCTGCCCTCCTCCACAATGGTACCATTGGGTGGTTTTCATGGCATGAAGAGATGCTTCCCTGTGCCCATGAGAATATTGCACCAGAGGTTTCCTTGCTTTGTCTCAGTGCATTCTCGCTATCAGGTTTTACCTTTTAGAGTTCTCCACTTCACCCATGGTGACTTACAAATGTTGACTGATGGAGAAAATCAGTCAGGGCTCTTTCCAACCCTACCTAGAGATGGAACATGGCACAATCTGCATGCAGATCAAGTGCCCTACAGATGACCTTTGCTTCCTGTCTTTACCACCTGCCACTTGAGATTGCTTGGTGTGAAAGTGCCATACCTAGCATGTCCATAAGTAAATTGCCTCACTATTATTATTATTATTATTAGTAGTAGTAGTAGTAGTAGTAGTAACATCTGTATCCCTTCTTTCCTCCAAGGAGCTCAAGGTGGCATACAAGATTCTTCCTCTTCCCATTTTATGTTAAAAACAACCCTGTGAGGTAGGTTACACTGAGAGATGGTGACGGGCTAAAGGTGACCCAATGAATTTCATAGCTCAGTGGGAAATTGAACGCCAGTCTCCCAGCTTCAAGTCCAGCACTAGAAGCTGTCTTCCTGGTCAAATGGAACAGTCCCTCCCCCCCTTTCCCAACCAATCCAATTAATACAACACCTGGGGGTGATTCTGTACTCAATGGGGCACCAGATAATTCTGCCTCCATACAGGGAATTTAGACTGATGACCTTGATCAACAGAATTCAACACAAGAGGTCAATCAAGATCAAAACAGTCACCCTCCTTTAGGGATCCATTGTTTCAAATATCAGGGCCCTGCCATGGGCTTCCTTCCTTCTGTTGTTTGATAGCAGAAAACAGTGGGCAGGGATGATGGGAGTTGTAATTCAGTAAAACCTGCAGAGCCAAAGGTTTCCTGCAAGATTCGTCTCATCTCGCTGCTTCCTTGACCTAGTGGGTGGGCAAATCTTTAGCCAAAAGTGGGGGACCTCAGAGCAGCAGGATATATTGATTATGGGTGCCAATCTGAGGCTCCTCCATGAAGCCAGGAAATAACAAGGCACTCAACAAGCACATCTTTGACCTTTGGTCTGTTACTTTGGCACTCTAATAATGAGCTCTTTGTCTTCAGACACAGCAGGCATATCAAGAAATTGTTCAGCAGGCCTCTCTTTCTGTGCTTTCCCCAAACTTCAAAATATGAAATAGGCTTCTCTGGACAGTGAGGTGGCAACTTGCGGGAGGTTAGAGATGGGGGCAGGGAAGTTAAGGGAATTAGCCTGCTCAAGTCCCTGACAGCTTAAGAGAAGTACCCTGGAGGAGAGGAGGGGGTTGAGGGGGGCAGGAACTGTCCGTGCTGCTCTTGACACACTGCAATGTTTTGTTGCAGATCCAACTTGTCCTCCCAGTGGCACAATCTGGATTGGTTTGTTCTTCAGTGAGACAGCCTGAGTTGTTTTAAACCCAATACTCTGCTGCCCCAGGGTGACTACACTCATGCGTGCATCCATGTGCGCTGTGCTTAGGAGCAATGTGATGCTCCTTCCCATCCCAGGCCACACATTTCCTTCTGGTATTTAAATGTGGCCCTTCACACTGTAACTAATCCAGCTTTTAAGCCAATTTGCTTAGTCAATTATCTCTTGCCTTTTTCACTTTCACTGTAACAGGTAGAGTATTGGAATTTGGGGAGGGGTGGGGGCTTTAAGACTGTCCATTGGCCAAACCTGGATTTCCATGTTTCATGGTCATTCTCCTCATTCTGAAGAAGGGAGAGCAGATGAAATGTTTGGACAGTTGGGACTTTCAGCTCCAGGCTGGGTCCTTTTAGGACAGATGTGTCATTATTTGTAACCTGTCAGAACACAATAAACGCAGGCAAAAAGGTTGAGACAGCATCTTTATCAAGGTGGGTAAAAGTTTGTGTTATGCAAGCCTATAAGGCCCCCAAGGCTTCTCCTCTTCTAGCACAGACCGCAGTCCCTTCTGTAAGGGCCAGCTTCCTGGGCAGAGCACTTTTAATGTCTCAACTTCATTTAGGAGTCCATTGTGGAAACCTCAATCTATTCAGTTCTTTCCTCTGATCCTCAGTTCTTTTTCCCAGTCTCCAGATTCTTTCAGGTGTCAGTCCAATCCCACTCCTCTGTAACAGTGGCAAGTGAGATTGGTAAATAATTTTTGCCTTGAACTCATGGAAAACCTGAACATATTGTCTCTCCTGAATTTGAAAGGTTTTTTCCTGGTTTCTTCCCTGCTTTGGGTCTGTCAAGGGGTGGGAAACCTCTAGCCCAGGGGCTGAATGTCGCCCTCTGGGGCTCTCTGTGTGGTTCTTTGGAACTCCTCAGGCCACACCTTTCAACAGCCTGACCCTTACCCTCCTTGAGTGTTTCTGCCAGCCTGGAATGTGTCCTTGAACTCTGATAATGATTATTGGGGTGTGTGTGAGGGTGTAGGCGTGTGACCCTCAGAAGGGAAGGTGGCCCTCAGCTGAAAAAGGCTCCTCACCCTTGGTTTAGGTCTAGGCAAAGCAGGCAAGGGAGTCCATTGAGGGACGTCAGACTCTCTTTACAGTAGCTTTGGTCTTCTTCAGAATATTTATTTTACTTTGGAATAACTTCTCTGAGAAGCTACAGGAAGGGCACATAGGATTCCTTGATGCAATCACTCCAATTAGGGTGTGTGTTCTGTGTGTGTGTGTGTGTGTGTGTGTGTGTTGCCAAAGCATGAGAGTAGTCTGTTTGAGCTTTCTGTGGGATTAGGTTAAATGACGGAGCCAGCATTATGCTTACTCTCCATTTTGAGTCCGGCTGCCTTTTTTGATTGGATTTAAGTGTTGCATTGTGTCTGATTACATTGTGTGGGATTTGTGTTTTTAAATTGTGTTATTGTGCAGCACTGAGAGATTATGGGCATCTGATAAATAAGCAAACAATACCAACTGGTGCGGCGTCACCTGAGGTGCCCAATTGGCTTAGGGTTAGACTTCAGACCGAGGTGGCTAACCTGGCATTTCCCAGAGGTTGTTGGCCTCCATCTCCCAGCAGCCTGCGTGACCATTGGTGAGGGATGATGGGAGCTGCATTCTAGCACCATCTGGAGGCCACAGGTCCCCCATCCCTGCTTTAGGACAAACCTGAAATATTGCTCTGCCGATTATTACAACCATTTCTGGATTTGATAGTGAGCTTATAGTACAGCCTTTCCCAAGCTGCGACCCTCCAGAAGTTTTAGATAACTGCACCTATTCACAGCAGTGGAGGGCCTCACCACGCCTGTCCATGTTGATGGAGGTCCTTTCTGGGCCAATCCAGAGTGGTGGAGGGCCCTGCTGCGCTTCCCCGTGGGAGCGGAGGGCTTTCTGGGCATCCCCACAGCAGCAGAGGGCCTTGATGGGCCTCCCTGCAGCCGTAGAGGGCCTCCCTGGGCATCCCCGCAGAGGTGGAGGGCCCCATTGCACCTTTCTGTTAGGTGGGGGCTGCAATGCACTTCCCTGGGGCAGTGGAGAGCTTCCTGCGGTGGTGGGGGCCCACGCCATGCCTTCCCATGGCGGTTGAGGACTTTAAAATGTAAAGAAGTAGTAGATTTAATAAAAATATTAAACAAACTTCCATATAATTTATTTAATATATTTTCAACTAATTTAAGAGTAGTTTAAGTGATTTACTAGTCAGGTTGCATCTGCTTCCCCACTCGGAGGTCCAAGTGGAATTTGTGCATGCATAAGCCCTACTGAGTTCAACTAAACTTACTTCTACTTTCCTGGGAGCAAGCCCCATTAAATTCAGTAGGGCTTGCTTGTGAGTAGACATGCATTTGCTTGCACTGCTTACTGACAAACATCCTTTGCACCATTCTCACACAGTACCCAACCTCCCATTTTAGCATAAGGTAGCCAGCTAAATCTTCTCCCCTCCATCTGCCCCCCCATGGAAAGCCCCCCCCCAAGCCCTCATCCCTCCAATCTTTCCCTTTTTATCAAAGGGAGGGAGGGCAGGTAGGCTAATTCAACAGAAAATGATGCTCAGGACCCACTGGTCTCCAAGCATCTAAAACTGGGGCTTCATCCTCATAATAAGTGTTGGAGATGTAGTAAGGGCATTGACATCTTAGAGTAGCTCCAGAGCATGTGGACTAAAAGTGTCCCGTTTTGAAAAGAATTATATGACCATAGTCAGTTATATCATCCAAGCTGTATATTACTCTTTAATAACATAATTTTATGACTTATACCAGCTTCCTTTAGCAGAAAGTAGACCAGACAGCAAGAGCTTTCTTAATAAGTTAAATAAAAATCAAAACTGGTAAGCTGCACTGATGCCTCAAAGAGGCCAGGAGATTTTGGAGTTATTAGGTGTAACTGTCAAAGAAATGAAACTAGCGTACAACAGAACCAACTGTGAAAACATGTGGTACTCAAAATGACAAGCAGTCTTAAAATGTTTGTGCAGAATATCAATTTAATGTTTGGGGATCTGCAACATGACACCCTCCCCCAACCCAAATGAAATATTTTTTTCTTGCTGTGCACAAGGGGATCCAGTTCATTCAAGTCGTTTTTCATGGGATCCCTGAATTCTCCTGCAATTTACTGCAAAAGCTTCATTGTTTAGCATTCTCCTGGTACACCAGATGCCCTATTAAAGGCAGTGGTGCCATGGGGAGGACATGAAAGGTGATGGCCTTGCTAGGCCAAACTCTTAAGCAACCCTTCAGGAGTGGACAGGGATATTTCTAACAGCAGCTAGAAAAAGAGCTTGCACATTAATTAAAAAAACCATTGGTCATAAAATAATATAATGACTAAAGCCACAGACTCATAACAGGTACTCCCTCTTTCTTTATCATGCAAAGTTTAATATGGCTTTATTCTGTGAACCCACCCACTCACCTTCCCTCAAAAATATTTCTTGGTCCAATATGAAACAGGTGCTTGCTGTTTCATGGTAAATGGAGTGAAAGGTAATAATTAAATTACGAAGCATTAAGTACAGGGTTTTTAGTGGGTTGGGATTGGGGATATGATCCTTGACGCCCCTGGTTAAAGTCAGATCTGCTTCCACCTGGTTTCTGGGCAGCCGATGGCAGAGATTCAGATGAATGTGTCTGGAATCACAGAAGAAAACCTTGTGGTGACCTTGACCCAAAATGAGCTAAAACATGGGTAGGCAAACTAAGGCCTGGGGGCTGGATCCGGCCCAATCACCTTCTAAATCCGGCCCGTGGACGGTCCGGGAATCAGCATGTTTTTACATGAGTAGAATGTGTCCTTTTATTTAAAATGCATCTCTGGGTTATTTGTGGGACATCAGAATGCGTTCATCCCCCCCCCCCAAATAGTCCGGCCCCCCACAAGGTCTGAGGGACAGTGGACCCGCCCCCTGCTGAAAAAGTTTGCTGACCCCTGGCTAAAACTCACATTAGGCAGCCATGGCAACAAAGGAAACTGACTTCTCTGCCCCTGCTAGGGACATGATATGTCAAGGACCATGACTTCCATTTGAAACTACCTGTCAATTTTGATTAGCCGTTGAGGCCCTTTTGCGCATTCTGCCAACAGCTGAGGCACCATTGGGCCACAGTGGCTGGTATGGTTGGGCAGGGATACCAATAGTAGGTGTTGCCAAAGCCAATGACAAGCAGATTCCTCCCCCCCCCCCCCGCTGAGATGCATAAGGGCAACATTGAGGCTGAGGAGGCAGCTGGTGGGGAGTGCCACCCTCTGGACCCTCTGAGAAAGAAGGCAGGGGGGGTCCTTGTCATCCTAATGGACCAGCCTCCACTGCCCTTGAGGGTGTGGCTGATGTTACTCAGGATGTGGAATTCCTTTTGCTGGAAAATGTCTTGAGCTCCATTCAGTTCCAGGACCTTTTTAAAAACAAAACAAAAACAAAAACTTTTTACCTGTTGCTTAGCGAATATTTTTTGTTGTATTTGTCAGTTTAATTTGCTGCGTGTTTGCTTCCATTGCTTTGTTGTTTCCTTTCTGAACGTGTCCCCCCACCCCCATTTTTATTGTGAAATTGGCTTTGGTGATGTCAGCTGCCTGGAGCATTTCCCTTTGGAACAGGGAATTTCAAATGAGAGCTGGAGAGTTGGTGGATCCGCTTTTAAGCTTTACACAAAGGCATTGGATCAGTCATAAACTGAGTGACCAGAATAGTAGGTTACCCTAAGGTTACCAGATTTTTTTTTTAATGAATCCGGGGACACTTTTCAACTTCAACGGATTTTGTATGGGGACTGATTTGTAAATCCGGGGACTGTCCCCGGGAAACGGAGACGTCTGGTAACCTTAGGTTATCCTCCTGCAGCTGAGTCAAATGTGCATGCATTTTAGGGGACATTTTGTAAGGCCACAAAGTGCTTGTTTCCTCCGTAAGTGAATGGGCTGTGTCTTGGGAGGACTCTGCTTTTGAACAGTGTTGGCTAGCATTGGAAGCTTGTTGCTGCCCTGTCTCTTGGTGACTCAGAGCTCATCCACATCGCAATGGTGGTTGTGGATGGGAGCAGGCCATGGATTCTACCTCTTGAACGTAGATCTCCTTACCCAGGGAGTACATAGCCTTGCCCAGAGGCAGGTGTGTGAAGCCCTCTTCTCTCTGCTTAACACGAACAGATACGAGCAGGGTGGGGGGCAGCAGAAGGGCATTTGTGGGATTGCAGCATTTGCATCCTGAACAATGTCTTTTTTGTAAGGACCCAGTGCTGCTTAAAGATGGAATATGACCTCATTACTTTTTGAGCCAGGAAGAATTTCTCCCAGTAATACGGAGTGTGCTGTCACTTATCAGCGCCTCACCCCACCCTTTCTTCTGCTTGATGCTTCTGTTTATTGTTTGTTTTAGAAATGGACTGTAAATGCAAAAAAGTGTTCTATAATCTTAAATTCCTTCTTCAGAGTGAGGATTAAGTTGTAGCATTGTTGGACTTTTCCCTTCTATGTGAGGAATGCGGCAGATAGCATGCTTTCCATGGGGCCTGGCTAGCTTGCACCTAATTCTTTTGGCTGTGTGCAGTGTGTTCCTTTCCACAATCAGCCTTGTTATTTGGCCACGGGTGGAAGGGGAGGCACAGTTCCAGTAGCCCTCACCCCACCTGCTCTGGGGACCTGATCCGGATCGTGTGCAAAACTGAGCTTGAAAGGGGAACATCAGAGGGGAGCTTGTACCCAGCTCAATCAGTCGCTACCTTCCCTTAAAGGCCTTGTTCTGAGGTGGGGCCCCTTTTCAGTCTGAGGGCTGCAGTCCCTCCTGGGGAGCCTTCCCAGGACTGCATGCCAGTGGTGGGCTGGGCCAAAGGCAAGAGTGGGTGGAGCAACAGGTATACATTTTCAGCCTTGAACAGCAGCCTAGTGTC
This sequence comes from Podarcis bocagei, assembly GCF_964188305.1. NCBI lineage: Eukaryota > Metazoa > Chordata > Lepidosauria > Squamata > Lacertidae > Podarcis > Podarcis bocagei. Next base: position 44,967,957 of record NC_138141.1, on the reverse strand, counting down.
TACACACACAAACAAATTGCATGTCCATCTCTGTCCTACATCCAGGCAAGCAAGAGGGTTCTATCAGAGTTCAGTGACACATCTCCAGCAAGAAACTCTCAAGTAGGGTGTGAATCAGGGCCTGGGGAGAGTCCTGAGGGTGGGGGGGGGAGAGGTATGGAGGGCTGGATTTGGTTCTCAGGGACCTGAATTTCTCCACCCCGGCCCAATAACTTAAAAAGCCAGGGAGAAGGCTTTAGGTAGGGGTAGACTAAAAGTGTGGTGTGGTGGTTTCTAGACACTTACAATATTGGCTGGGTTTGGAAATTGCTGTAAAGTCAGTTTGGTTGCTGCCCTTGGAGAATTAGCAGTTGTTTTCTGTTTGGAATCTCCCCTCCCAAATTTTATATGAAATCATGGGGTTAATTCCTCTTGAAATGGGTTCTGACATTATCTTTTTTATGTTTGGCTAGCAAGAATGTGAATATGCATATGAAGGGGTGGGTAGAGACGAAGGTCTTAAAGATCTGTCAGATTTGACTGCACAGTTTCTACATTTCTGCCTCCATTGCTATAGAAACAGGGTTTGCTGATCTGATGTGGTACTGGGAATACAGTTACAGTGTTGAAGATCTGGTTGCGTATGAGTTTTAATTGTGTAATCCATCTAGGTAGATCTAGGCATGCCTGATTTATGCAAGTGCTGTTCTAATTTGGGAGAAGCAGCATGCATTGAAAAGTGGATGCACACCACTTGGGCAGAGTCAGACCATTGATCCCTAGCCCAGGATTGTCTGCTTTGACTGACAACAACTCACCAATTCTCCCTCCGGCTTTCCAGCCCTGCTACTGCAGATCCTTCATAGAGATGCTAGCAAATGCACCTTGGACTTCCATGTGTGACCCTTAAAGAGGAAGACCCCAGTTTGTTTGCTGTACATTGTGGGAGCTCTGAGCCCAGTCTCTGAATAGCCTACAGGACAGTGATGCAGTGTTGCTGCCTGGAGGAAGGGTGGGATATAAATTTAGTAAATGAATAGGAGTGCCTGCTTTGGATTCTTGCATAGACACAATCTGGTGGCATTCAGGATCTCCTTCCCCTGAAAGCACCTTGCAACGTGGACTGTAGTAGATGCCTTGTGCAAAGAGAACCTTTGCAATGCTGCAGCGGTTGGCCGAGGATTTGGTGTTACCTGTATTTTGATTTCCCTTCCTGTAACATGCTGCCTTTTCTCTCCCCTGTATCCTTGCAGTGATCCATGCTGAAAAGGCTCCATTCATACAGATGAGCCCAGGGTCGAGGTGGCACTTTAAACCCAGATAGTCAGTTGGCTAACTGCCCAGCAGAATGCCATCCACCAGCCGAGCGGGCAGCCTGAAGGACCCCGAGATTGCAGAGCTCTTCTTCAAAGAAGATCCAGAGAAGCTCTTCACGGATCTCCGAGAGATCGGCCATGGAAGCTTTGGAGCTGTTTATTTTGTAAGAGGGCTGGGGTTGGGCATGGAGGTGCTGTGGGGCACATGGAAAAGAATAAACTCACAGCTAGCTATTGGCAATCGCAAGGTGTCACTTGCCTCACATGGCACCACTAATGAACATTAATGATGGTTCTGCTTTGCCTCTGCAGTCAGAAGCAATAATCCTTCTGAATGCCTGTTGCTGGAAACTGCAGGAGCGGAGAGCACTCTCTCTTGTGTGCTCAGGTCCCACAGGCATTTGATTGGCTAGTATGAGAACAGGATGCTGGACTAGATGGGCCACTGGCCTGATCCAGCAGGGCTCTCATTAAGTTTTTATGCACACTAAGGGCCCACTGACTTCTTACTCTGCCATTGGCTGTACCTTCATTAATGCTGAGTTATTCAGATGCTGAGTTATTCTGCTCCTGCGCCTGCTTCTTTTGCACAGCTCTTGATTCATTTGCCCCCCCCCCTTTTCCTCTCCCACTTTAGTTGTTGGGTAGATCTCCCCTCAGAGGGTCTGCATGTTATTTAAGGGCTGGAATAAAAAAAAAGGCCATGTAGACTGATCCCATGTTTACTAAGGTGCTCTGGGGGTGGGGGGCACTATAGCTTTGCCTGTCCAAAATAGAGGGTGCATGCACACAGCTGGCTCAAGCCATGGAGGCCTTGACAAGTGCAATCAGGAGGTGTGTGTGTCTTCCTTGTGACCCATGTCACAGGAGCAGGCATAGTGAGGGCTTTGCTTTGTTTCCGGTTTGTCTTGAATTAGGGGTTTGTCATTGAGGCTATTAGTACTCAACTCCAGTGTCCTTGTCGGGGACGAGGAGGGCCTCCCTGGAACAATAGCGGACCTAACAAAAGTGTGTTGTGTGGAAGTGGAGATGCTTTGCTAGGCTGCGTACTGGCATCCATTGTCAGTGTGGCATTGTGGAACACAGCTGGGAATTGTCACCCCACCCCCCTGCAAGCTCCTTGCACTTGCTAGAGCCCTGCAGCGTGTGGTCCTGAGGGAGGCCGGGCACGCTCTGAACCAAGCGACCTGGAATTTTAACTCTGGCTGTTCTTGAGGCCTTGCAGGTTGAGAACGCAAACATGCACACACAAAAGGCTGGACTTCTGGGTCCTTCTCCTAAATTCTCAGCCCCTTGTCCCTTTTGTCATCCAGCTTTTGGAATTTGAGAGAAGCCTCAGAATGGTCAGTTTCCTCCCAAGAAGGATTAAATCCCTAATAAAATTAGGGATACAGGCATAAAATATTAGGGATACAGGATCCATTCTGGCCCCGGACACCCTCAAGCTTTCTTCTCTTTTTGTGGCTTCTGTTAATCATATTTATTTTGAATGAGGAGCTAAGCAAATTAGACAAAAATGTTGAAGTCTTTTCCAGCGCCTTCACTTGCTCCTTCTAACTGAGCCCTGTTCTCCCACCAAATCAAAAGTGGTTCCCCACCCCGGCTCATAAACAGGGTATTGCCGAGCCATTACGTCATGTTAGTACTCAGACTGCGTGGAGTCTGCCAGTAATGCAGATTCTTGTGTCTATTCTGCAATAAATGACATTTTGCATTTTGGACCTTTCTGGTTACTTGCCAGGCCAAGCCCACTTCCTCACCTTGTTCAGGGGGTGTCATTGCCAGAGACGCTAGTTGTGTGTTTTGCCCATGGAGGCTTTAATTGTGTGACACACCTGCAGAGGTCCAGGGCCATGCTGGGGCTGTTTGAGTGGCACCTGTGGTCAAGAGGGGGTTCCCAAATGGCCGGCTGTCAGACCTGGATCCTCGCAGAGGCAAGGGGAGTCTATCCCCAGCACTGGCAACAGCAAAACAAAGAGCTTTCTGCTTAGGCTGGGAAGTGAGTCTGACCCAGCAGACTCTACGGGATTCAAGAGGTCTTGCTTGCTTTGCTTGCTCTAGTGCACAGCTCATTCACTGGGAAGCTCCCTTCCTCTGACCAGTGCTGGGTGCTGACTGCAGTCTGTTCCCCAACATCCCCATGTTCCAGCTTCAAGCCCTACTGTGGGTTTGAGTCCTGATATGTTGGATTTCAATTTGATGGGATCTTCTGCTAGAATAAACGCTGACAGCATTGTGGTTATTGGTTTGTTTGTTTTGTACATTGCAGGCACATGATGTGCGCACCAATGAAGTGGTGGCCATCAAGAAAATGTCTTACAGTGGGAAGCAATCCAACGAGGTACGTGAGGTGTTTGTGAATGGTTGTACTGCATCTGCTGACGTAGGTTCATTCAAGCCAGTCTCTGCCAACCTGCTGCCCTTCACAGGTTGTGGACTACAACTCCCATTAGCAGCAGTAACATGGGTAATCGTCAGGGGTGAGGGGAGTTGTAGTCAAGGCACCAAGATTTTGTGGGAGGGGAGGCTGATTTAAGCTCTGCAACCATTGGGGGCGACAGGAACTCCTCGGGGTTCTTTCTCCAGAATGTTCCCTTCAACACTTCACTAGCTGAACTGCACGCAGAATGAAAATACAAAGCAAATATAAAGAGCAGTAGTAACCAGTATCTTTGCGTATTCAGTGTCTCTGGGGACTCTGTCATAATGGGAAAATTCAGTCTGTGCTAGAAGGGGAGGGGAATAGGGCTTCATGGATCCAGGTAGGCAGCAGGTGAGGGGCCTGCGGTGTTTGGAATTTTGAGGAGGGAGCCAGAGAGATGAAGTGTGGAAAAGATTGTTCTTTCCCTGAACACAAGAAACATTTTCCTGCCCTCATCCCTGAGCCTTTAAGTGGTCCTTTCCCCCTGTCTTTAAACTTTATATCTGCAATCATGAAGAGTAGAAGTGTGCTTTCAAAAACCCAGGCAGGAGCTGGGATTCTTGGGGATCAGTTGAATGCCATTCAGGGAAGCTTTATTTGCAGGCAGGACCACATCCTTCCAGATTGCACCCTTAGCGATGAAGTTGGAAAGAAGTGCCACAAGAGATGCTCCTGGGATTTCTTGAGTCTTGTTGCTTCTCCGTGTTGAATTAGCCGGGGACTGATCAGCTGTCCTACAACCTAAAAAGGGCCTCTTTGTGCAAAATGCATGTTATTATAACATCAATAGCAAAAGCTGAAACGAACCTAGTGCTGTGGTATTCTGACTTAAGCGCACGTTGGCTTTCCTCTTTGGCCTCCGACATTCCATTCTAAAATTCTGCTTCAAAACAAAACAAAACACCCAAAGCCCCATTGCCTGGCTAGCTAACTGAAGAAAACTTGCTAGGAATGGTAGACATGAATGCAGCAGAGGCACCAGCTCAGACAGCAGAGCTTGCCTGCCTGCAGAATTTAATCAAAGGCAGATCAAGCAGAAGCTCCTCTCTCCCTTCCTGGCTCTTTGCTTTGAACAAATCCGTCCCAAGGAACTTCAGAAAGATGCAGTGGGGAAACGGTGTGAGCGTGGGAAAATTGCAGGCCAGGCAGATTAAGGTCGGCTTTGAGCGCTACCAGCAAGAGCAAGCCTTGGAGGTTAGGAATGTCACCCACTCTCCTGGCAACCCTAGATCCGCTTGAGTTCTAGATCCTTGGCTGAAGACCCTTTAGTTTCATGTTTGAAAGGACGTGTGGAGATTTTAATGTTATGCTGTGTTTCAAGAACTGCAGCCCTGTCTGGATTTTGTATGAACTGAAGCTTCCCTTGCCTGCTTTTCAGCCTAAGGGCTGCATTCCCTTTATGGAAATCTTCGTGGGGGGGCACATGGTGGTGGTGGGTGGAGCTGCAAATCTAAACTTCTACTTTTGAACCGTAGGCTGCTTTCTACACATACACACCCTCCGTCCTCTGTCCAGACAAGCAAGATGCATTATCAGTGTTCAAGCACACAGTCCAGCCAGACGAAAACACTCAAGGGGGGTGAAAAACAGGGCTGGTGAGGTGCAGGGCCTGAGGTTCACCACCTCTGCCTTAACAGAGCAGAGCTATTCGAATGGGGGCGCATCCTGTGCACCAAAGATCAGTTATTGTTAAAACATTTTATTTTCACTATGGAATAACTAAACATGTTTTCAGAACGGCAGGTGAAGAGCCCAGGTGCCAGCAGGCTCTGAGGCTTGGTGAGGGCAGAAGGCCAGGGCAGAACAACCTAGTTGCTGCTTCTTGGTGGTCTTGTGCCTGAAGCCTGGCACATTAAAAGCCCATTCGGCTGTTAAGTACAGCTTCTGAGGCTTAGTGATCACTGCAAGAGGGGAAAGGAGAAAAGCAGAGGTGTGTGACATGGAGTGTCAGCTACCAGCAGGGGGTTCACACAACAGCACTCTATCTGGGCTGTGAGGATTTATATTTTTTACACAAAAACCAAAACAAAACAACCACATCCTGCTCTGAACTTGCCCTGGTGCTGAACGCTTCAGGGTGAATGTTACATGGATGCCTGCATGCCATGTAAAAATGCCTTTTAGTGGCTCTTCTCCTACCTGTGTCTTGAGGTACTGCAGAACTAGGAGTCCTTTCTCTGTTTTCCCCACACCAGCCTCCCGCATTCCATTTTTATTCTGTTCCCGAAGCCTTGTGCATCTTGTTTAACCATGCAATGGTGAAAGTCTAATTTATACCTGTTTCTCATCCTGCTGATTTAATTACTATTGGGCTATAAATACTCTGTTCACATGAATGAAGCACATGGCGCCCGCTTCAGAAATAAGGCTGGATTGTCTCCAGTGGGCGGGTGTGTGTGTCTGTTTTGAAAAACACAGTTTAAAAACTCTTTCTAGATTGCTCCTCTCTTGCCGAAAGAGAAGGCAGCTTAAGTTGCAGTTACATTTAATCATCATGCCAGCAACACTGAAGGGTGAAATGCAGCTACCTTCTCCTCCGTTCTTGCAGTCATAAGAGTTGGAGGTCATCTATTACACACACACACACACACACACACACACACACACACACACACACACCAGCTCAGTTCAGGATCAGCTAAAGCAGTGGTTCCTAAACTTTTTTTGGGCCACCACCCCCTTGGCTCCATAAACTCATCCCCAGTGCCCCCTACCCTGTAAAAGGAATAATTCAGAATAGCAGGTTGCACAACCCTTTAAGGAAGATAATAACACTGTAAAATTCAAAAGAGAAGCAATTGATTGCACATTTAGTCAAAATCTACTTAAAACAATTAAGTTTAATTAATTCAACAAAATTGATGCACTTGGTTTAGTAGCTCCCTCTGTGTCAATTTTCCCCCATGGGCCAACGTGGCTGATCAGAGGACTGAATTCCTCTGAATTCCATCTGTGCCACAACACTCCTGCTTAGGCAAGAGCTCTTGGTGCAGCAGAGTAACGCTTATGGCAAATCACTGTTTCTGTCCTCCGTCAGCAGCTGCATTAGGGGCTGCTTGTGCAAAGAAAGATGGAACACAGTGGTTGGGGACCTCAGGCCTGGGGGTGGGGTGGGTGGCAAATGCCAGGCCTCTCTATTGGGAGTCTCCCTAGGATACACCCCTCACTGGCATTGCTCTGTGCCCTCAGCGGCGTTCGCCCGGCTGGGGCGAGTCTTTGAATTGTGCTGATGCCTCTTGCATGCCTGGATGGAGGATAGAAAGACGTGTGGGCGAAGCGACCTCTGACATTTGCCCGACTGAATTGTGGGCTGCTCTACAAAGGAAAGGGTTGCATCCGTTGCTCTGTCCTGGTTTGCCTCTGGCCCTGCCCACCACTGGCAAACGGTCCCCCCCCCAATAAAGTTACCCATAAGGGAATGCAGCCCTTGGGCTAAAAAAAAGAAGTTCCTACCCTGTGGTTCAGTAGTGGGGGTCAGTAGGAAAGGCAGGTTGAAATATGGATAAATAAGTTTTAACTTAAGTTTATAAAGGTCAGCTGAAAGGGGGAACATAAAGCCTTAAGTGAATCTTGTTCTTGAATGGAGAAGGGCAGCTGGTGGCTGAAGAGGAATGTGGCCGTTCCTCTGCCTTGTTGCTTCTGATCTTCTTAGTCCTCTGCTTATGTATTTGTCCTGGTCAGATCATACCTGCCCTCTGTCTCTGATTCCCAAAAAACATTTTCTCTCATCTGTAAAGCTTGACCTTCTCCTTCTTTTCTCCCTTTTGTAGAAATGGCAGGATATTATTAAAGAAGTCAAGTTCCTACAAAGAATTAAACATCCAAACAGTATAGAATACAAAGGCTGCTATTTGCGGGAGCATACAGCATGGGTAAGCGCATCTTTCCTTTCCCTTTGTGGAGCTGTGTGTGTGTGTGTGTGTGTGTGTGTGTGTGTGTTGAGCAGTGTAAAAAGGAAATGTGTGTCTGCTGGCTGAAGGTATTGAATCAACACACTTCGCCAGCACTTGCCTTTTCCCAGTTGTTACCTCCTGAAAGTATGAATTGCCATTTACATTTATCTGAAGGTGATTTACAGACACACCATAAAAACAGCTGTGAGTCTTAAAAACAGTACAAAAAGGCAACCACAGGTACATTTTAAAAACTATACAAAATGAGCATCCAAGAAAGGGACTGACTTATTCAGCTGGGACAGCTTGTTTAAACAAAAACGTCTTCAATTGTTCAGATAGTGGATGCTAGTCATTTCTCTACAGGCACGCCATTCTACAGAACTTGGGGCTGCCGCACTAAAAGCCCTTCTCTGAGTTACTGTAGAGCCAACTTCTGATATTTTGGGGACTTAAGGCGGAACTCTCCTGCAGAACGAAGTGACCTGCTGGGTATATATGGCATTAAGGCCATATATATATGATCTTTTGAGCTTCTGTAAACTTCTTTGTCCAGCAGGCATTGACTGGATTATTGAGGCAATACTCTTGTCATCCAGTGCCCTTGGCTTGTGAAAATTTTGACCCTGTATGTTAGAGATAGCTGTTTACCTTTTATTTTACCCCTTGCATGGTTTTAACATCAGACTCATTCCCTTCTTCTACTCTTGCTTGAGACTCAAAGCTCCAGCAAGATTCCTATCATACCAGGCATCTCTCTTGAAAACAAAACACAGCATCAAAGCTTTGATGAGATTTATGGTATTCATGAGAAGAGTTTGCTCTAACTGAAGCGGCATAAAACATTTGCTCTATTGTATAGATCACTCATGAAATATTTTGTTAGCTTTCAGCCAGTTCTTGGCCACTCTTTATTGAGAATTGCAATATGGAAGGCCTTTGTGGTCTTTTCATCGGCTTCCCAAAGCTTGTGGCCCTTCAGATGTCTCGGGACTCCCAACTCCCAGAAGCCAGAATGGACAGTGGTCAGGGCTGATGGGATTCCAGCAGTCTCTGGGAGGCTGTATATATTTCCCCACCCATGCTCTATACAATGCCCCATAAAACCATCATCTAGCTTCACTTTAAGGCTCTGGGGTCCTAACATACCAGGGTGGGTGTGCCTAGAAACCTCCAGTCCAAAGTGCCCCTTTAGCCCTTGTTCAAATTTAAGCAAATGTGGAAGCAGCTTTTCAGTCTTCCTCCAACAAGGCTCTCACAAAGTTGCAGTCCAGTTGCTTACTTATTTGGAAGTACCCCCCCCCCAATCAGTGGGTCTTGATTCTACATAAACATCTGCTGGAGCTGGCTGCCGGTGAGTGAGCCTTCTGGATGATTGGCTAAATCCCACGTGACACAAGTAAGAGACCAAACTTTCAGCTGGTCTCTTGCCCTCTTAAGCCAAAAGCCTTTGAAGTTTTCTCTCTCCCATTTGGCCTGAATTTCTAGTTATAATGCCCTGCCTGCGTGATAGGAGATTTATTGAGTCCTCTGGAATTTTAAATCCTAAAGAAATACAAAAATGTGTTCTCTCAGCTTCAACGGAAAGGGGGCAACTTGTGCAAAACCCAAATTATAAGCCTCTTCTTTTGAGAACAAAAGTCAGTTGCTGGCATCCCTGTGTCTGTAATGTCCCTAGGAGAGGAAGTCCCACTATAGAACACTTGGATAAGGGAGGGTAGGCACAGCTCAGACAGCAGAGCAGAAGCTTTGCATGTTGAAAACCCCAGTTTCAGTCCCCAGAATCTCCACTGGACAAAAGCGCTGTGCAGAAGGCTGGGAAAGACCTTTGGTGTGGCATAAGCCTGCTTCCTAGGGCTAGTGGAGCCCTGGGCTCCTTTGGCACAAAAGGTAAGACCCGAAGAAGAGCCTGGCTGGAGCAGGCCAGTGGCCCATCAGATGCAGCATCCTTCTCACAGGGGCCAGCCAGATGCAAGCAGGACCCCAAACATAAGAGCACTATCCTCCTGTGGTTTCCTCCTGTGAGTGAAATATACATTTAATAAATAAAAATATCAGCTTGGGGCCAGAATGCCTCCCTTACACACCCAACAATTCATTGCACTCGGCAGGAGTGGGCATCCCGCAGGTCTCATCCTATCAGGAGCTCCATTCTGCACAGTCTTGAAACTGGGCCTTCATTGTGATGGCACCTGCCCTTTAGGAATGCTCTTCTGCTGCAGATGCCACAGGCACCTTCTCTGCAAAAGACACCTCCCCTTTTGACAAGCTTTCTAAAACCTTTATCCCAGTTGGTGTCTGTCTTGGGGATGGAGTGGATTTTATCTATGTGCCGTTGTTCTTTTAAGCTGTTCTTACATTTAAATCTGGGTTGTTGTTTTTTTTAAAAAAAATCATATATGCAGTTGGTTCTCTATTCATGTAACTGTCCATATAAATCCTGGAAATGAGTTCAGGATGCCTCGTAGGAGGCACTTGTGAAGCACAAATGAAATAAATAGCAATCAACATGAGGAGAGAGAGGGGTCATGTTCCTGAAGATCAGGATAAACGTACCTTTCGTGAGATACTTTAAAACTTTGGCAATGTTGTTCCTCAGTCAAATGGACAGGTGGGCAAGGGCTCCTCCCAATCATCAGAGGTCGACAGTCGGGGCCCTGCTGACACATTACTTTGGGACACTTTGAGGGAAACTTTCTGGCAGAGACAGGCTACCTCTGTATGGCTACCCAGTACAGAAGCCGTGGGGAAATACTGGAGAGGATTGGTCCAAATAAAGCTAATGGACTGCCTGTTGAGGAATGTCGGGGTGGTGGGGTTCTGTCTGAGGAGCAGGTTGTCATGAGACCCTGTTTTAGGGTGTTGGGGGTGCCACCCTTGCCATTTGAATTGCTTGCTAACACTTTCCCCCCCTTCTGCCCTATACAGCTTGTTATGGAATACTGTTTAGGATCAGCATCAGATTTATTAGAAGGTATGTTCCTCTCAGTCCCTTTGATTGCCAGGTGATCCCATGCTGTGTGGAAGGGAGGAAAAAGGAGATCCCCTGGAATGCCCCATAGGTGTATTTTATGGAGACAATTTTTCAAAACCTGATGGTCTTTTTCTGCTGTTTCCCTCTCACCAGTCCCTTCCCCAATCAGGCAGCTTCCCCCTATTTGATTACGTAGAGTCTTTGGCCCTGATTGGGTGGCCCCTGCCTGGTGCTGCTCAGCAAAGGGATGTAAACCCACAAAACAACTTTGTAAGGGGGCAAGGCCCACCACACTAACCTAATTGTCTACCTTCTTAAAATGCTGGATGCTTCCTTGTAGTAGCCTGATGAAGCAAGGTGAGCTTTCATTGTGCTGCTATGTGAGAACCCCTGATAGTGGCTGGGGAGAGGTTAACCTTTTACAACCTTTTTGCTCATTTGTTCGTTTGTGGAGGCTTGTGATGTGTTTGACAGATTGGATGCTGATTGTCAAACTGATATTTGGGGAAACGCAGGCAGTAAAGTAACATGTGCCGGCTCTTGAGTTCATCTCAGGGCACACTGCAGACTGTCTGGTTCCCAAATCCACCTGGCCCTCTCTGTGTTGTCGCCTACCTTACGGGCCTGGTCAAGTCAACAGCATGCATATTCAGCCTGTCCCTTCCTGTTTTGCTAACTGAGTTTCTCTTTCCTCAAGTCCATAAAAAGCCATTGCAAGAGCTGGAAATTGCTGCAATTACTCACGGTGCTCTCCAGGGTTTAGCCTACTTGCATTCTCACAACATGATCCATAGGTAAGTCCTTCCTCACGACATTGCCAGTGGTGCCTGCTTGAACTTAACCTGCATTTTGTGGTTTCTCTGGGCAAAAAGCTCGTGGTTTTCTAAATGGGGTGGCTTTCCCTCTTTTTTTGTCAAGTGTACAGAGAACCTGCAGTGATAACTTGACTTAATAGGGCAGGCACATACATGGGATAGGGGTGTGTTTGTGTACACTGTGTGTTATGCGTTAAAATTCCCCAGTGCAGATCTAGAGTCTTTAGAGACCCCAACTACCACTGCCTTTGTCAAACAATTAAGCAAATAAGGTGATAAAAACCCAACTCAACTTTCTTCAGTACATCAGGCAAATATGAGGAACTGCAGTTTTGCTAATAATAATAATAACAACAATAATAATGATGATGATGATAATTTCTTTATTTATTTGTACCCCACCCATCTGACTGAGTTACCCCAGCCCCAGTGTGGCTTCCAGCATATATAAAAACATAGTAAAACCTTAAACCTTACGAGGCACTACACTTCTGTAAAACAAGAAAATCCTGAATAAAATATATATTGGAAAAAGCTTCCCTATTCAGGGCTGCCTTCAGATGTTTCCTAAATGTTATATAATTACTCATCTCCTTGACACCTGATGAGAGGGCATTCCACAGGGTGGGTGCCACTACCGAGAAGGCCCTCTGCCTGGTTCCCTGTAGCTTCACTTCTTGCAGTGTGGGAACTGCCAGAAGGCTCTTGGAGCTGGATCTGTGTCTGGGCTGATCAATGTAAACAAGGGGTTGATTTATCAGAAAATAAACACAACACACACTAAGTTGTATCCAGTGTTATTCGTACTCATTAGAATAGACCATTGAAATGAATAGGTGTGACTCGCCCAGGGCTTGTATTTTCAGGTTGGTCTGCTTGAGTATAATATACTTAGGTATGACCCTCTAAGCTTTACTGGCAGCCTGAACTTGCAGTGACTTTGAAGGACATGAGAAGAGCCCATGTCCTGGGCCAGGCGATTGGCAACCTGTCTAGTTCAGCACCCTCACAGTGGCCAACCAGATGCTCCAACAGGAAGCCTGCCACCCCATGGTTTTCTTTGAGGCTCCACAGCAGGGTGGACACAGGATGGATTCATTGGTCCTGTTATTGGGGGCAGGATTGCAGTTAAGGCGGTCACCCCCCCCCCTTGCCACTGTGTTGGTTCAACTTCCCTAGATGTTTTGGGGTGATGCTAGTCCTTCCTTCCTTCCTTCCTTCCTTCCTTCCTTCCTTCCTTCCTTCCTTCCTTCCTTCCTTCCTTCGCTACAGCTGTGTTTGTATGTAATCTCTTCATGGCAGGGGTGGCCAACATGGTGCCCTCCAAATGCTTTGCACTATAACTCATGAATCCCAGCAGGTGTGAGATGTTGGGCGTTGTAGTCCTACAAGATCCATGAAGGGTGGCGGGGCCGCAGCTTGGCTGTTCCTGTGTTGGGGCCAGTAAACAAGTGTGCCATATTGACTTCTATTTGTTCCCCAGAGATATCAAGGCAGGAAACATCCTACTGACAGAACCAGGCCAGGTGAAACTCGCTGACTTCGGATCTGCTTCCATAGCATCTCCTGCCAACTCGTTTGTGGGGACACCATATTGGTAAGGAAGGCTTCAGCATTGGTATTGCTGTGGGAGTTAACATTTTGCAGTTAATGGTCTTACATGCACGGCAGGCAGATTTCTGGATGGCCCTTAAAGTGGGCTGGAAAGGAGATCACTTCGGTGCCAGGTCTATCATTCCAGGGTGTAAATATTGGGGTCTGGCAATGAGTCGTTTCCCACTTGCCAGCACATCGTCCCCCTTTAGTACTTCCTGAAATAGCTTACGAAGATTGGATAGGAACATAGGAAGTAGCCTTATACTAAGACCTAATATATACTTAGTGAGACCTAACTCAGCAGTCCCCCACTGATTGGCAGCAGCTCTCCAGAGTTTCAGGCAAGGGGTCTCTCTCTTACCTGGAGATGCTGGGAATTGAACTTGGGGCTTTCTGCATGCAGTGCAGATGCTTTTCCACTGAGCTATAGCCCTTTCCCTTAAGGTAGAGGTAGGTGTGAGCACATGGGAAGAGGGCCTCTTCCCCACCTGCCTGCCTTCTTACTTACAGCCAGTCAGCTCCACCTGCCATTGGCTCTGGCTCCACCTGCTGTCAGTCATTCTGCCTTCCACCCTACCAGTCCCAAGGGACACCCAGTTGCCATTGTATCTTTCCCTGGCCCATCCTGATTTCTCCTTTCCCTTCTCCTGGTGAAGATTAAGTGACTCAAGAAAATGATGTGGAGGGAGAGGACGATAAGAGAACATCCACATGCAAGACATATGTTCTCTCTCTGCTCTGCCATTTTAGCAGCCCTCAGCCCTGCTTGTGTTCCCACCACATACTGGGTTTCCTCAAGCAACTACGTAGCATCCTTGGGACCCCAGGCCTTCAGATATACTCATATCCCGTATTGTTTTCTCTACACCTCAGGCTAGATAGTCTTGGTTAGTAGTCAGTGTTAGTCGCCATCCTATAGAGCTAGACAGAAATGGTCAAGGATTTTGGTGGGTGGATCTGCTAAGCACCTTAATTTCTCTCTCTTCAGGATGGCCCCGGAAGTGATTTTAGCCATGGATGAAGGGCAATATGATGGTAAAGTCGACGTGTGGTCACTTGGGATAACGTGTATTGAATTAGGTAGGCCATGTCCGCCTGTTCGAGTTCTGACTTCTCCCAGTCAAAAGTTGTACATTTTTTGCTGCTGCTGCTGCTACTACTGCTGCTGCTACTACTACTACTACTACTAATAATATACTGCTTGCTTGCCAAAATGGCTTCTAAATGGTTTTACAAGTGTAAAACCGTTTACAAAAATATATCCCCACAGAACAACAAAACAATTTCATCAAAACATTAAAAAGCACCCATAATTAAACTGTCCAATAAAACAAACCCACTAAAGCAGCATAATAATTAAAGCAGTTTAAAACAGCAGTTAAAATGATTAGATGAGGAGGTTCAGGTCAGGAAATCAAGAGGATTGCAGTCTAAACAGGTATGTCTTCAAGAGCCGGCAGAATGCCAGTAGTCATGAGGCCTCTTGTATTTCAGCAGCACTGGTGCTAAATTATGTGTTGCCCCATCTAAAAAGATTATTTTGGAACTGAGAAAGATAGAAAAAGAAGCAACTAAAGTTGATCAAGGGCTGGAGCATTTTCCCCCTTGGGAGAAAAATAATAGAGCACTTGGGTCTTTTAAAAAGAAAAGATAATTTGGATCCTGGGGAATGGTTCGTGAATTGGGGTGGAGGAGGAGAACAGAGAGAGACTTTCCTCATTCATATTACAGTGGACCCTCCGGATATGAATTAAATTAATTCCGGGGGTCAATCCGCAACCCGAAAAGTCCGTAGGCAGGGGCACTGCTTCTAGTTCAAGCAGTACGTAACTAGAGGGTCCACTGTATTAGAATTTGGGGTTAGAGTTCCACATAGCTTCTAGTTAAACTGTGGAACTTTCTGACATAAGAGACAGGGATTTCTTAGGTGGCTTTAAAAAAAGGATTTGGTAGAAAGCAGATATGTCAGTGGTAGGACTGTGCAAAACATTCATCAGTTTGGAGAAGCCCCACCCCTTTGGCATTTGGGTGGCTCGTTTGGCAGTTGAAAGTACAACAGTCCTGGTATTTTTCCCTCTGCTGCAGTGAGGGGCGGGAGGGTTTGGCAGGTGCAAGTGACCTCGTTCCATCTGGTTCTGTCAAGGATCAGGCGCAGGCCGGCTGGGGCACCACCAGTTGCTTCCCCCTCCATTAAGCAAACACTTTTTTCTTTCTGTGCAGCGGAAAGGAAGCCTCCCTTGTTTAATATGAACGCAATGAGTGCCTTATATCACATAGCGCAGAATGAATCCCCTACACTCCAGTCCAATGAATGGTGAGTGAATGGCCGAAAGAGGAGAGGTTGCAACACGTTTTGGGGTCAGTTGTCTGGGTTTCGGGATCAACGTACCTAAATGGGTTTATAAGTGAGCACTTTGGTGATTTATTTATTTGAGCAAATATGAAATTTGTTAGATCCATCACAGCAATGCTTGCATGAGAGCAGCATTTGCCATGTCAAACTGTAATGGTGGGCGGTTGCCTCTCCTGTGTGTCCAATTTCCACAGTGGCTTCTGGTTTCTTGGTTGCTGTGTTTCCTCTGATGATCCTGCGTAAGTGATGTGTTGACATGGGCGAAAAAGGCTGCTGCGCCCTTGACTAAACAATAGTTTAAAACTTCTGTTTTCCCTTACCCTTTATAGGTCTGATTATTTTCGAAACTTTGTAGATTCTTGCCTCCAGAAAATCCCCCAAGACAGGCCTACATCGGAGGAGCTCCTGAAGGTTAGCTGGACTTCCTTTATTCTTCATCTGTCAGCAACCCCCCTTCCCCCCAGTATTAGAATCACACATGTCGGTTACCCATTCAGTCTTGTCTTTCCATGTTTTTCACGTACCATTTTCTCCCAAAGCCTAGCAGAACCTGGCTATTTTGTGACCTGATGGTCAGCACTCTGAGCCTTGTAAGTTAACCTTTCAACATCCCTCCATCCCTCCTCTTAGCAAACTTGTCAGGCCTCTCATTCTTGGGGCTTCCCATCTTCATATGTTGATACCAGTACACGGCCTCCTTACACCTTTGAGTTGTGTGAAAACCTATTTGTGCTGGTCCCAGGGGGAGGTTACCGTGGGGTGAGGTCCAGGACCTGAGTCGAGGGTCGGCAGACAGTCCTCCACGGGCGAAGCGGTGTCCAGGGCGAGGAGCAGGGCAAGGACAGGAACTCTCGAGGAACAGGACAGGGTGCTGGCCGAAACAGCTCTTCAGCGACGTTGCTCCCGCAACCTGGGACCGGGCTGACTCGCCTTTATCTTCTCTGAGGCCAGGGGCAGTCCCGGCCCCCAGGAGACCCGCCTCTCCTAGCCTTAAGGCGAGCCCTCCTCCTGGGGGAAACCAGTACCCTTCGCCTCTCTGCCCTGAGCCTCTGCAGTTCAGGAGAGGCTGAAGGGTTACTGGACCCAGGGGGAGACTCACCTGTAGGCACTGAGTCCTCAACCACCTCCGCAGCTAGAGTGGATTCACCTGGTGCCTGCTCCTGAGGATCCGGCACAGGTGCAGGCGCTTCAGAATCAAGGCCCTGCCCCAGTTCAGCCGGCCCTGGAGGCAGGGACTCCTGTGCAGGCTGGGGTTCCTCCGGTTCAGCCTCTGAATCGGATTCCCAGGCCATCACACTATTACGTGTTAGTTAACAAACGAGCTACCTTTTCCCTCTTCATCTATTTACATCACGTGTGTGTTTCTTTTATATGTAGTCCTCCCACCACCACACATGCGTGCAAGCAGGCTTCCCATCTTACTTCTCCCATGTTTTTCCTTCCGCTGACACAGATTGTGTACAAGTCGCCTGCTGCTTTGAAAAGGCCATTCTGTTTCTCCTTCCCATCTTCCCTGTAGATCTAATTTCATTTGCTCTGCTGACAGACAGCAGCAAGTACCAGTAAACCGGGGCGGGGGGTGTCGTTGTTCACTATTGATGGAAGTTCTTCTTCACTGCAAAGATGCTTTCTCTATTTACATTTATTTTTAAGCAAAGCCCACGGAGCTGCCTTATCCTAAAGCTGCTCCAACTGGCAGTGGCTTACCTGGATTGTGGCCTCTGCCATCAGCTGCTCCCTGAGGTTCTTTTTTCTTTATGGACTGACCCAGGGCAATATTGCGGTTCCAGACATCCTAAGTCATAGAATCATGGCTAGAGTTTCTGATGGTGGTGAGCTTTTATCTAAACAGGGAGTAAACATACTGGAGCTCAAGTGTTGGGTCTCTCTGCCTGGGACCCTCCAGTTGAGCAGTTCTGCATGCAGCTTCCCACAGGACTTTGCCAGGCCATGGGATTCCCTGGGCTTCAGACTGATGGAAGCCTTGCCAGACCATCTCTGCAGTCGGCACCTACATCTTTTCCCAGTCCAGGAGAACACTTTGCCTGTAGCCATGGCATGCTGTGGTTTGTGGGCAGAGCCTGAGGTCATATGGCACTGACACTCCCCTGCCCGCTTGTGTCTTCTGCTGCAGCACGTGTTTGTCCTCCGGGAGCGCCCTGAGACAGTGTTAATAGACCTGATCCAGAGAACAAAGGATGCAGTCAGAGAACTGGACAATCTTCAGTATCGCAAGATGAAGAAACTCCTCTTCCAGGAGGCGCACAACGGTCCCGCGGTGGAAACCCAGGAGGAAGAGGAGGTAGAAGCAGAGGCTGGGCTTGGGGGGTGGGGAGGAATTCTTCACCAGCCTTTTACTCATCACTGCTTGGTGCTTGCTTCTGGCATCGCCACCACAGTCCTCTTTCCCAGCAGCCCATTCATATCTCCATCTGAGCTTAACCTGCGTCTTGGGATATGTCCACCATAAACTGCCCTCTGCAGATTCGGCGAGTGGCTTGCCCTGCCCCCCTGAAAACAGGGTTGTGAATTTCAACTGCTGTCAAGCCACAGCCTTCCCTTCCATCATGCAACAAGGCTTTCCTCCTCCTGCAGTTTGGCGAGTACAGCCTTCACCCAGCTTGGAGCTCTCTGGGTGTTTCCAACCACAGCTTCCATCAGCCCCAGGCAGGACAGTGCTGGAGCCCGAGGGACTTGTAATCCCAGACGCTTGGAGGGCACCAGGTTGGGTGAAGATGCGGCTTGTTTGCAAGAGTCGTGTTTTAAAATTGTAGCAGAACATTCCTTTCTGGTAACTTTTGGAAAGAGAGCATTGCTGAATCCAAGCCTGTTGGATTCTCATCTGTGGCAACAAGCAGTGTGTGTGTGTGTGTGTGTGTGTGTGTGTGTGTGTGTGTGTGTTTGTTTGTTTGCAACTGTAAGTTCTGCTCTTGGTACAATTCTCAGTATTATACAACTTGTCCACATGATTTCTTTCTTCGGTATTTAACAAGGTCTGAATTATCCTTTAGATTTCTTTTCCTATAAGATCGAGATCAAGAACTGAGCATTCTGTATGAGGACAGCCAAGCAAGGAAATTTGAACCCATGTCTTAACCCTGATGCTCTTGTCCACAAACACCTGCCTAGTTTGTGAAACTGGCTAATGTCCGGCAGACCCAAATGACATTTCTCCCCCCCCCCCCCCAAGGCTCAAGGTCTTTCCTTGGCTACCTGTAAAGCTGAACATTCAGCAGGGAAGAGATCTAAGTGCTGCCGCCTCGCTGGCAACGATTCTCATGTTACAGCTGCAGTGGGTTGCCCTCTGTGATGTTCTCCCCTCTCCCTTTCAGGAGCAAGACCACGGCATGGGCCGGACGGGAACAGTGAACAGTGTCGGGAGCAACCAGTCCATCCCCAGCATGTCCATTAGTGCCAGTAGCCAAAGCAGTAGTGTTAATAGTCTTCCAGATGCCTCGGACGACAGGAGCGAGCTGGACATGATGGAGGGTGACCACACGGTGATGTCCAACAGCTCCGTCATCCACTTGAAGCCGGTAATTCATATGACAGCCCGGGGAGGGCATGATCTGTGTCTCTTCCCATGGCCCACCTGGAGCCAAAAGGGTCAAGAGGTTTCTTTTTAAATCAGTCAGCCCCACTGATGTTTCTTCTTCTCCTCCTCCTCCTCCTCCCAAGGAGGAAGAAAACTACAGGGAGGATCCGGACCCCCGATCGAGAGCATCGGAACCCCAAGTGTCTCCACCCCAAGTGTCTCGCCACAGATCCCACTACCGCAACCGAGAGCACTTTGCTACTATACGCACAGCGTCGCTGGTAGGTTCAACTCTCTTTGTGGAGCGTGTTAGGCCCTTGGCTAGGTGTCATCTTGGGGCTTTTCAGGGTTTTTAATTATTATTTGTAATGCCTGCTCTGAGTAACATTAGATTCAACTCATAACAGCCATACTTCAGTGGCCAGCTTAGCAAAAACAAGGGGCAAAGCAAATTTTTTTTTTTGGGGGGGGTTAGTAGAAACCTTTCCATTACGTTTAATGGGCAGCTGTATCAGACTCCTTATCCTGCAAGAAAGTCCTGTAACATGAACACAATGATAATTTTTAAACTTGAGAAAAATGCTGTTTTGCTTGGTTTTTTAATATAAAATGTTTTTTTTGGGGGGGTTGCAAGAGGAGGAGGAGATCTGCTTCTCTAACACGTTGCTTTTCTAGATGCTTGCTAGCTGAGGGGTTCCCCCAATATTCCCCATAACAATTCCTTCAGCTGACATAGGAAGGAAAGAGGGAAGTAGAAAGCTGCCTTATACAGAGTCAAACCATTGGTCCACCTAGCTCAGTACTGTTCACACTGACTGGCAGCAGCTCTCCAGGGTTTCAAATAAAAGGTATTTCCCAGCCCTACCTGGAGATACCAGGGATGGAGCTTGGTGCCTTCTGCAGACTAAATAGGGGCTCCACTGCTGAGCTATGTATCTTCCCCTAAAAATACAAGAAGATTCTAGTCCTCATAGTTATGAGTTAAGGGCTGATTTAATAGGAACCTAGGAATATGCCTAATGCTGAATCAGACTGTTGGTCTATCCATCTCAGTACCATCTACACAGAGTGGCAACATCTCTCCAGGATTTCATACCTGGGAGATGCGGTCAGGCATCAAACCTGAGACTTCTTTGCATGCCAAGGATGTGTTTCAGTACTGAGCTGTGCAGCCCATAGGCCTGCGCTCACGTGCCTTGGGGAACATCTCCTCCTCCTCCTCCTCCTCAGAGTTGCTGTGGTCTGTTTCCCCGCCCTCCCTGCAGGTGACGAGGCAGATGCAGGAGCACGAGCAAGACTCAGAGCTCCGGGAGCAGATGTCCGGCTACAAGCGGATGCGGCGGCAGCACCAGAAGCAGCTGATGGCTCTGGAGAACAAGCTGAAGGCCGAGATGGATGAGCACCGCCTACGGCTGGACAAGGACCTGGAGACCCAGCGCAACAACTTTGCGGCCGAGATGGAGAAGCTCATCAAGAAGCACCAGGCGGCAATGGAGAAGGAGGTAGGGGGCAGCTGCTTCCGCACAGCTTCTCCGGTAAGGGTTGGGCAACACAGACCTGCCATAAGATAAAGCCTAATGTGGCCTCTGCTCGTCCTGGTGCCCTCCAAATGTTTTTCTTTCTTTGTTTTATGTCATAAAGTTTATACACCTCTTGATTGTTAAATGAAAAACCTTCAAGGAGGTTTAGCCCAGAAAATAGATATTGTTGATCATTTTACTGCTTTAAGACTTTCAGAAAGTTAAAATGACAGTAGACTAAAAGCAGATTAAAACTTACATCAACTTTCTAAACATCTGGGTAGAAATGTTTTTTGTAGGTGCTGAAAAGAGGACAGTGATATCAATAGGCAAGGAGTTCTAAAGTGTGGGTGAGGACACACTAAAAGATTCGAGTTCTTACAAATGCAGAACGGCTATTATGTGCCACCTTTACCATTATATGGGGTAAGGCATAGGTGAGCTGGTCCCAAGTTGTTAAGGGCTATCTATACTAATAGCAGCACCTTGAACTTCGCCCAGGAGCCAAAGGGCTGGTGGGAGTTTTCCAAAATAGCTGGAGGGCAGAGGTTGGCTTAATGCATTCTCTGCTCGTGTCCAGAGTGTCTGTGTGTGAGTAAGCAGGCCTGTGTTACCGTTTCTGCATTTCAAGCATATCTGACGATGCAGACACTGTTGCCCTTGGCTGCCCCCTGAGCCACTTACCGCTCTCTCCTGGGCCTTTTCTCCTGGGTAGGCGAAAATCATGGCCAATGAAGAGAAGAAGTTTCAGCAGCACATTCAAGCCCAGCAGAAGAAAGAGCTGAACAGCTTCCTGGAATCCCAGAAAAGAGAGTATAAACTGCGCAAGGAGCAGCTCAAAGAGGTAAAGCTCATCTCTTAGAAAGCGGGGGGGGGGGGCGGGGAGACTGATGGCAGCAAAAGAGCATTCATCTAGTCACTGCTCTGATTGGCAGTTAGAAAAAGTTTGCCTTTTTGTACAATTAAGACAATTATTCAAGACGCTTGTGATCACTAGCACTTATGCTTAGCAGGGCCTTTTGAAATAGTGGTGGCAGCTGTTGATTTATTTATTACCTGCCCTTCACCTTAAGGTCCCAGGGCAGGTTACAACATTAAAAACAACTTGCAACCTTAAAAATAAAAAAACATGCACCTCAACTGTCAAAAGCCAGGATGGAAAAGGGTGCTTGTCCTGTTTTATCGAGGTTTGACTCTTGCATTGTCCTAAAACCCATTTTTTTAAAACCCTTCTCTTTTCTGGGACAATGTCACTGCTGGCATTCCTATAATATTGTACCTGGTCTAGCTCAGCCACTCATGCAGAAACTTGCCTATTACAGGCTGTGCCTGTGGAATGGAAGGCCTGTCCTCCAGCAATGATTCCTCTGTTCCCATAAATGTTTTTATCCTGAGTGTCCACGATGGCAGGGAACCCTCCATTGGCAGAATGTCCCCTTCTTGCTGCTGCTCTGTTCCGTTGAACCGTGTGTGCCCTGATCTCTGCACTCCTTGCAATACCAAAGGATGCAGATAGAGAGGAGCCTTCTCTCCCCTTCTCCTCTCCTCCCATCTTCCTACAAGCCAAGCTAACTCATTTTATTTATTCATTTCATTTGTATGCCGCTTTTCCACAGAGCAGTTTATGACAAAACAGGAATGCATTTCAAAACAAAAACAATGTCATCATAATATAGCAAAGCAACACAATAGCAAATATGTTGTTGTTGAGTCGTTTAGTCGTGTCCGCCTCTTCGTGACCCCCTGGACCAGAGCACGCCAGGCACTCCTGTCTTCCACTGCATCCCGCAGTTTGGTTATAGCAAATATAATACCAAACCAAAAAAAAACAAACCTTCAGTACTACAAATATAACAAGATTCCTTAAGCAACATCCACCAACCAATAGCAAAGCCAAGGGAGCTTCACAGTTTCACCTTGGGAATGGGAAACAGCCCCTCCCATTGCGTTGCTCACAGTCCTTCAGCAGATTATTCTTCTAGGGCTTCCAAGGGCAGCAGGTGGGGCAGCAGGCAGCTCCCCTCCCATGACGTTGAGCCCTGCCCCCTGTGACGGGAGACCACCTGCTCTTCTTTCTTCCAGGAGCTGAATGAGAACCAGAGCACTCCCAAGAAGGAGAAGCAGGAGTGGCTGTCCAAGCAGAAGGAGAACATCCAGCACTTCCAGGCAGAGGAGGAGGCCAACCTGCTCCGGCGGCAGCGGCAGTACTTGGAGCTGGAGTGCCGCCGCTTCAAACGGCGGATGCTGCTGGGGCGCCACAACCTGGAGCAGGACCTTGTCCGGGAGGTGCGTAGGAGGGCCCATGACCCATCTAGCCCAGCATCCTTTTCTCACAGTGGCCAAATAGGTACCCAAAGGGAAACCCAATTACAAGAGTGCTCTCCCATCCTGTGGCTTCAAGCAGCTGGTGTTCAGAAGCATTGCTGCTGCCTCTGCGTAACCACCTGGCCTAGTAGCCATCAATAGCCCTCTCCTCCTCCTCCATGAATTTGTGTAAGCCTCTTTTAAAGCCACCCAAGTTGGTGGCCATCACTGCTTCCTGCAGGACTGAGTTCCGCAGTTTAGCTATCCACTGTGTGAAGAAGGACTTTAAATTTCCTGAGTCCTCCATCTTTATACACTGATTGATTGTAAACAAAACAAAACAAAACAGGTAAAATAATAACATTATCATAACCAGCAAGAATAATTTATTTTTTTGAAAAGTTATTAAATTCAAAACAGGTTAAACCATGCAACAGCGTTCTAGATATCTGGATAGGCTTGTCTAAATAAGAATGTTTTTAGAAGTCACCAAAAATACGATGAAGGCACCTGCCTGATAACAACAGTCAGGGAGTTCCAAAGTGTGGGTGCTGCCACACTAAAATATCAAGTTCTTACATATGCAGATAGGGTGTTGCACCTGTAACAGTGCTGGATCTGCTGAAGGGGTTGAGAGAGCATATATGGGGTAAGGTGATCCTGAAGGTTTGACTTGACCTCTGTCCAAAGAGTTCAGGGCTCTGTACAGAAATAATCAAAACAACCAGCCCAACTGCAGATCAGGGTTGGAGGAAAACTGTGAAAGGATAGGTAAACTTAAAAATGCAAGCAATGGCCATTACAGATTGAGCAGCGAGATTGGTGGTTGAGTAAAATAGCCACGTTTTAGGATGGGCAGAAGCAAGCCACATTTCAGAAGTACTCTCTCAGATCACAAGTCATAATTGTTCAGATTTATAAAGCTCTTCATAGCCAACAGCCATTGATTCAGTGTGAAGTGAGATAAAATGGGATAAGGTACTTTAAAAACAAGATGAAGAAGAATAGATAGGGATGGTGGTTTGTAGCTCAGATACCCTTTTCCCCAAAAGGGTGATTGGGCATTCATGGGAGTTGAGTCTGTTGGCAGCTCTTAGCTGTGGTAGTATAATGGAATACCCATGCGCAGAGGCCATCTATCTCTGGCCGCGAGGGGACAGCTATCCCCTTCCTGCCCTCCCCTAGCAGCACCCTTTGCCTCGGGCTCTCTGACCCAGCCAGGAAAATGCTTGCCTGGTCCTGATGTCCCCTCTCCTCGCTTCCCCCCAATGACTCCCCCCCCCTTCTCCTTGCGTCTCAGGAGCTGAACAAGCGCCAGACGCAGAAGGACCTGGAGCATGCCATGCTGCTGCGCCAGCACGAGTCCATGCAGGAGCTGGAGTTCCGGCACCTCAACACCATCCAGAAGATGCGCTGCGAGCTCATCCGGCTCCAGCACCAGACAGAGCTCACCAACCAGCTGGAGTATAACAAGCGGCGGGAGAGGGAGCTGCGGCGCAAGCATGTCATGGAGGTGCGGCAGCAGCCCAAGAGCCTCAAGGTGAGCTGGTTCAGGGGGTGGAGGTGGGCAGCCCTCTTCCCATTGTGTATTGCGGGGAGGCACTGCCCAGGACTTGTGGCATTCGGCCCCTATTGAGCCCCTGGGAAGACATGTTTGTTTCCTCAAGCATTTAGTCTGCTGGCTGAAGGGCTGTTCCAGCAGCCCCTTACTTGCTGCCTTCTGGTGTCATCTCCCCCTGCTTCTTGGGTTTAGAAACCTCTGGGGCTTTGTGATCCCAGGCTGCCTTCTGAGGCTCATCTCCTTTGCACAGCAAGCTGCCTTACAGCGAGCCCAGCTCATTGGCCCATCTATCTCAGTACATTGTGTACAGTGGCTTTCCAAGGTTTCAGGCAAGGAATATTTTCTAGCCCAGCCTGAAGATGCTGTCAAGGAGTGAAGCTGATTCTCTACCACTGGGCTGCAGCCCTTCCCCCAGCTCCTCCTTTCCCGGCTGAGGCAGAACCCCAAACTTGCCCCTGGCGCTTTGCCTACCCCAGAAGATAGATGAGTGAGAAAGCCTCAAGCCGATTGTTCAGCCAGGAGTGCCAAGGGAAGGAAGAGTTGCGTTGCCCACCCAAAGGAGGCCCAAGGCTCCAGCCCTCTTGCTGACTTGCTTCTCAGGAACAGGGAACTGGGTGAGGCACGTGGGCCATGCATATCTCCCTCTGGCTTGGGCAACTGACCAGAGGCAGCTCTCTGCACCTTGGTGACCCAGATCCTGTGCCAAGGAAAGCCCAGCTTGGTGACCTGTATAAATTATGCAAGTGGAGCGCATTTCAAATTTCCTCCTATTTACATAATCCCGTCTTATCTAGATGGTGTTGGGCAGGGAGGAGGGCAGGCAGCTCTCTGCAGGGCTCTGTTGCCTGCCTTCCCCTTTGGCCTCTGGAAATCTGACCCAGCTTCCTCTCTGTCCCCCAAGCCCTGAAAAATATATGTGCTGCTACCAACAAGGTGACGGGCTCTTCAGGCCAGAAACTACTGTGTGGCAGCAGAGGGCTGGCAGGCTGGGCCTCACTTTCATGGTGCTCTGTGTGGCCACGGTTGAATGTTTTAAGTGGGCCATAGCTCAGTGGCAGAGCACCTACTTTGTATGCAGAGGGTCCCAGGTTCAGTCACTGACCGTGTCTGCAGGTGTGGTTGGGAGAAAGCACCCCCCTGCCTGGGACCCTGGAGGGCTTCTGCCAGTCAGTGTCGACAGTACTGAGCCAGACGGACCCAGTGGTCTGACTCAGAATTAAACAGCTCATCATGTTTCTGTGTGCATCACTTTTACGTTCTATTCCATATCTCCCCCTCTCATCTATGGTAAGGCTGCAGTAAGGTCTAAACTACCCTTAACTGATTCAATATACTGTGTGAGTGCATAAGGCAGCAGGTCCCTGCTTCTCCAGGGAAGTCTGGCATAGCTTTCCCAGTAAAGCAGTGTCTGAGTTTGGGTTTGTCCTCAGAGCCTGTTTCAAGTGGGGCACTTCTCAGAGCATGCTCTGTGTTCTTGTCCCAGGGTGTGGAAAAGCCACCAGCAGGCCTTTCGTGGAGGGGGATGTGCCATTGGTGGTGCTGTTGGGGCTTCCAGGCTGGAGATGGCTGTGCAGCTCAAAGCCCGTTAGAAACCCCTTGACACGGCAGGCCTGTCCTCTAAGAAGGTTGACGCAGGACCGTTGTTCTCCTCCCCTCCAGTCTAAAGAGCTCCAGATCAAGAAGCAGTTCCAGGATACGTGCAAGATCCAGACCCGGCAGTACAAGGCCCTGCGGAACCACCTGCTGGAGACCACCCCCAAGAGTGAGCACAAGGCTGTCTTGAAGAGGCTCAAGGAGGAGCAGACCCGAAAGCTGGCCATCCTCGCAGAGCAGTACGACCACAGCATCAACGAGATGCTCTCCACGCAGGCTGTGAGTTCCCCCATGGAGCCCTCTCCTTCCTGGCAGCGGGGCGGGGGGTGGGGGCTGTTCAGTCCCATAACTGACATAGAATCATGAAATAGAGTAGAAAAGGGACCCTGAGGGTCATCTAGTCCAACTCCCTGCAATGCATGAATGTGCAGCTGTCCCTTACCAGGATCGAACCTGCAACCTTGGCATGATCAGCACCTCATGTATCCAACTGAGGTATCCAGGCTGACCAGACATGGTGTTGGTGGAGCATTGCTGAGCCTTGGCCACAGCCAGGGGCTGCCTCTGTAGGTTCCCTGGGAAATATTTTATTTATTTAAGCTATTTATAGACCGCTTAATTGCAGAATTAAGCCGTTCTTTTTTGTAAGCCATTTTGAGGGTTTTTCTCTTTCTTTTTACAATGAAGCAGTGTATAGATTTTATGAAATAGAAGCATTCATTCAGTGGTTTGCATAAAAATTAAGAAGCAGAAGGTCATCAAGGTCAATTAACATTCATCCTAAATATGGAGTACTTCCTTTCCATTTCTGCTGAAACAGAAAAATCTTTGTCAGGTACCTGAAGTTTCACTGGGGAGGGGAGGGGACGAATGTCTAATCTCAGCTGGGAGGGAGTTCCATAGAATCCAGCCCATAATAATGAATGCACGCCTTCTGGTGGATAGAAGCCTTGCATCTGAGTCATGAAGAACTGCTAACAGACTCCCCTGAAGATCTCTGTGACCATCAGGCAGGGATAGAAGGAATTCTATCCTTATACTAATGTATCCTGGACCTAAGTTGTTCAGAGCCTTGTACATTAATGCAGGAATCTTGAAGCTGGCTTGGGAACATATGGGCAGTCATTGCAGGCTTTTGGACACCAGCGTGAGGAGCCCTTTCCACCTCCCTCTTCCCTTCTTAGCAAGCCTCACAACCAGCTTCCCTCTCCCTCCGGGAGCCCTCTTCCACAGCTCAGTTTGTTTGCTTTTGTCTTGCAGCTGCGGTTGGACGAGGCGCAGGAAGCAGAGTGCCAGGTCTTGAAGATGCAGCTGCAGCAGGAACTGGAGCTGCTCAATGCCTATCAGAGCAAGATCAAGATGCAGGCAGAGGCTCAGCACGACCGGGAGCTGCACGAGCTGGAGCAGCGGGTGTCCCTGCGCAGGGCCCTCCTGGAGCAGAAGGTAGGAGGGCAGGCAGCCTGGACGTTGGCACGTTAAATTAGGACAAGGGCACACACACACACACAGTATTTTTTCCACACGGAATTCTTCAGAATTCTCTCATTTTGCTTGACATGCGGAAGAAGCCATCCAAGGTATTGGGGTCTAGTTCACACGTAAGGCTAAACTCTGGGACAGCTTGTGGTTAACTCATGGTTTGTTAAGCAGGCCATGGCTTTGTGCTGAGTTTGAAGCAGGCAATAGACAGCAGATCTGTGGGGTGCAAGGAAGTGGCCATGGGTACCCCAGTCCTGTGGCCCAGCTAAGTTGGTGATGGTAATAATAATAAAAATAATATCTATTTGCCACCTTTTCTCAAAGGAGCTCACAGCCATTGAGGTAGGTTAGGCCGAGAGATAGTGACCAGCCCCCAAGCTCTGTCCGCATTTGAACCCTAGTCTCTCCCATGTCCTAGTGCAGGACTCACACCTCTACTCCACCACGGTCTCTCTGCTGTGCAGCATCCTGCACTTCACCTGCCGCACCAAAGACACAATCATATTGTTAGAAAAAGAGGCATTGTAGGAATGGCAATGTCCCTTACGCCTACAGTGTCGTTGGTGACCCAGTCGCCCCACGGCAGTCGCTGTCACAGACAACACCCACACATGCCCCATGGTGTTGAGGGTTAATGGCTGCACAGGAGGTGGGATTTAACCTCCATGCCTCCATCGCTACCCCTTTTCTCCCTTCACCCACCTGTCATTAACAACGGTGTTGTAGCTAAAGTGGCTGAAGTTACGGTGCTGCAAACTTTACTCTGCTGCCATATCTTGGCATTTAAGGTCAGCATAGGGAATTTGGTGACAGTGCAACTTGAGGTTAGGTTTCAGTTTTACGCTGTTCCAATCTTTCTCCCTGTGCAGAGTTACTAGCCTGTTTTGTGCATTTGTGAGTGGGTGGTGGTTGCCTGGCAGGAGGCAAGTGGTGGAAAGGATTACGGATCCACTCTGGGTACCCCACTTGCCCACTCTTGGAAGCAGCCCTCCACCTCTCTTCAGTTTTTGTGCAAAAGTTGTTTTCTTTTAGTGCAAGTACAGGGAAGCTTTTGGCTTCAGTTGTTGTTGAGCCACAGCTCTCACCAGCCCCAGGAAGCGCTGCCAAGGGCCGGACAGGACTGATGGCAGCTGCAGTCCAACAGCATCTGCAGGACCAGAGGTTCCCCCATCCCCTGTTTTATGGAACCAGGCAGCCTCTGCTGCCACCTGCTGGTCCCCTCCAGTGTAGCTATAGGTCAGGCATCCCCAAACTCGGCCCTCCAGCTGTTTTAGAACTACAACTCCCATCATCCCTAGCTAACAGGACCAGTGGTCAGAGATGATGGGAATTGTAGTCCCAAAACAGCTGGAGGGCCAAGTTTGGGGGTGCCTGCTATAGGTGTGTGTCTCCGTAAACTCAGTCCAGTTCTCGTGGGTGTGAATGAAATTCCTGAAAATCGTGATACAGTCAGAGACAGAATGCATTACAATGAAAACCAGCTCCCTTTCTGCATATAAAAAGAGCTCTGTGGTTCCCTTCCATTACAAAACCTGAAATTAGGCCATGTCTCTGGAGAAACTGTCCCTCTCAGGGTCCAGAGACAACTCCAGTTTTTGGAAAAAGTCATATTTGGATTATGAGTGTGGCTGTCCTGTGACTTGACTCTTGACTTCACAACTTTTGACCCCTTTAACTCAAGCGGCTTCAGGGTGAAGTGGTGATTTATTAGTTCATTGAGGTGCATGCTGGTGCTTACCTTTTATTTTATATTATTTAATTTATGTCCCACCTTTCCCCCTAAGGAGCTCAAGGTGTGGCCTACATGATTCTCCTCCTCCTCCTCCTCCTCCTCCTTTAATCCCCACTACAACCCTGCAAGGTAGGTTAGGCTGAGAGGTAGTCACTAGCCCAAGGTCACCTAGTGAGCAAAATGACTGAGCAGAGATGTGCTTTATTTTCCGATGCAGTCAAGGCCTTTTGGTCGCGTCTGTAAAGAATCATAGAAGAGTTGGAAGGGACCACAAGGATGACCTAGTCCAACCCACTGCAATGACGAGGAAGGCTGCTTGCCCCCCCCCCCCGCCAACAAGACTCTGTGCCCTCAGAGATGTGAGGGCTCTTAGTTGCTCCTCCACAGTGAGTCACCCCCAAGACAGACCCAGGGAGTGAGCAGGGGGTCTTCACGCAAGACACCCTAATTTGTCTGGATTGTGTGGATGTTGGGCAGAAAACCTAGGCTGGCAGCTGGTGAGCTCTCTCCCCTCATGGCTTGTTTTGTGGCTGCTTAATAATAATAATAATAATAATAATAATAATAATAATAATAATAATAATAATAAATTTTATTTATATCCCGCCCTCCCCAGCCGAAGCCGGGCTCAGGGCGGCTAACAACAATCAAATAATCCAACAATCAAATAATCCAACATTCTAAAAACATTTCAATTATAAAAATTAATTACAATCAAATTGATGGCAACCATTAAGCAAAATTCTGTGCAGGTTGCCAGAGGAGGGAGTCAGGCTGGGCCCTGACCAAAGGCCTGGTGGAACAACTCTGTCTTGCAGGCCTTGCGGAAAGATGTCAGGTCCCGCAGGGCCCTAGTCTCTTGTGACAGAGCGTTCCACCAGATTGGAGCCGCAGCCGAGAAAGCCCTGGCTCTAGTTGAGGCCAGCCTAACCTCTCTGTGGCCTGGGACCTTCAGGATGTTTTTATTTGCAGACCGTAGGTTCCTCTGTGGGGCATACCAGGAGAGGCGGTCCCGTAGGTACGAGGGTCCTAGGCCGTATAGGGCTTTAAAGGTTAAAACCAGCACCTTAAACCTGACCCTGTACTCCACCGGGAGCCAGTGCAGCTGGTATAGTACCGGATGAATGTGATCTCGCAGCGAAGACCCCATAAGGAGTCTCGCCGCGGCATTCTGCACCCGCTGGAGTTTCTGGGTCAGTCTCAAGGGCAGCCCCACGTAGAGCGAGTTACAATAATCCAGTCTGGAGGTGACCGTCGCGTGGATCACAGTGGCTAGGTCAGGACGAGAGAGATAAGGAGCCAACTGCTTAGCTTGGTGGAGATGAAAAAATGCCACCTTTGTTATAGCTGTAATTTGCGCCTCCATAGAGAGGGAGGTATCGAAGATTACACCCAAACTCTTAACAGACGGTGCTGGCACTAATTGCACCCCCACAAGAGATGGGAGTTGCCCCCTCAATCCCATATCGTCCCGTCCCAGCCAGAGGACCTCTGTCTTTGAAGGATTGAACTTCAACCGGCTCCCATGTAACCATCCAGCCACAGCTTCCAGACATCTGGTCAGTGTGTCTGGGGCCGAGTCAGGATGGCCATCCATCAACAGATGGAGTTGGTTGTCATCGACATACTGATGGCAACCCAGCCCAAAACTCCGGACAAGCTGGGCGAGGGGGCGCATAAAGATGTTGAAAAGCATCGGGGAGAGTATCGCACCCTGAGGCACTCCACACACCAAGGAGTGGCGCGATGACAATTCCCCACCTAAATCCTGTTCGCCAGGCGGCAGGTTCTGATTGCCCAACTTCTCTGCCTATTGTGGGGTGGAAGCAGCCACACCCTAATCCACTGCCGGAGTCTGTTAATAACTAACGTGTGCCATGATTGATGAGGGCAGGTGAAGCGCCAGTTCTCGCAGGCCGAGGCCAACCGGTCGCAGTGTTTGTTAGGATTGTGGTTTGTGGTGCTGGGGAACGGCAGCACCTGTTTTGCATCAGCACGAGGGTTGCATCAGCACCGCTTTTTTCACCGCCTTCTAAAAGTCGCTGCGGGGCACCTGCTCAGTATTTGCTGTTCCGATCTAACCCCGCCTCCCCCCCCATCTTCCCCACCCCCACCCAATTCTGTCCTGCCCAGATCGAGGAGGAGATGCTGGCCTTGCAGAACGAGCGCACGGAGCGGATCCGAAGCCTGCTGGAGCGCCAGGCCCGGGAGATTGAGGCGTTTGACTCGGAGAGCATGCGGCTGGGCTTCAGCAACATGGTCCTCTCGAACCTCTCCCCAGAGGCGTTCAGCCACAGCTACCCGGGAGCTTCCGGCTGGTCCCACAACCCTTCCGGGGGCGCAGGGCCACACTGGGGTCACCCCATGGGTGGTCCGCCGCAGGCGTGGGGCCACCCAATGCAAGGCGGCCCCCAGCCCTGGGGTCACCCCTCTGGGCCCATGCAGGGAGTCCCCCGGGGGAGCTCGCTGGGGGTCCGCAACAGCCCCCAGGCTCTGAGGCGGACGTCCTCCGGGGGACGGACGGAGCCAGGCATGAGCAGGAGCACGAGCGTCACGTCGCAAATATCCAATGGGTCACACATGTCTTATACATAATAGCTTCGAGAGGTCTGTCCACTGGAGCTGTCTGCCAACAGAAGCTGCCAAGGGGCAACCCCACCCCCCTCCCCGGGAGCCCAGACCCGGGCAGCACGGACTCCGGGTGCCGACTGGCAAGCGTGTTCATTTCGGGCAGCATTTAATGTTTTGGGTTTACTAATTGGGATGTCATAGTATTTGGCTGCAGAGTCTCTCTTAGCTTCTTTAAGAAAAAGGAAAGATTATTTTAAAGAAAGCAGTTTGGAGTCTGGGAGAGAGGTGCTGCTTTTTCAGTGGCAAGGGGTCAGGGGAGGCCGTTCTCTCTTAACAGAAGGAAGGAAGGAAAGGTCTCCCCTAGCCCAAGCTCCTGGTGAATTAGGCACATTGGGAGGGCAAACCCCGTGGGTTCTTGCTTTGCTCTCTCTGTATTTAAAAGCCCCTCACCTCTCCCTGCTTCATTGGGGGCCAGTCTCTTGCTACAAAGGGACTCGGGGGGGGGGAGGTGTGCCACTAAAGAGAGGAGGTCCAGGAGGGCAAGGGGAACCGCGCCTGCTGATAGAAGCTGGGGGGGGGGGGAGAAAGGGGGCAAGCAGACAGCTCTGGACACCCCACCCCCCCGCTGGCGCATGCTGTCTCCCTGTTGCACTAAGGTGAAGCCGCTCACTTGGAGCACACCTGATCGCTTGGACAGAACTGCACTAGTCAAATGCACCTGCTAGAAACCTGTTTGCAGTTCAGCCCAACAGGCTGTGTTGTGTGTGTGTGTGTGCGTGTGCGTGTGCGTGTGTATGGTTGTGTGGTTGCTGGAGGGGGAAGAGGCAAGGCCAGGGAGGGTCTGCTGTTTTCTAGCTTAATACTGTGACATCTCACGTTAGTCAAGCATCAGAACAATTCGCGAGGCGCCCGGGATCGTACCCCACTCCCCTGCCTGCCTGCCTGCTCTGCTCTTCAGAAACTTCTATATATTAAAAAAAAAAGACTTTCAGCCAGCCAGTCCAAATTTCCAGAGGTATTGTGATTGATGCCATAAGTTTCAGACATGCCATTTAGGGCAGGCAAGGAGATCTCTCTCCTTTCTGACACTACATATTTTATTTTATTTTTTGCCAGATTTTTTTGGGGGGAGGGGGGCTAACCTTGGGCTTGCCACAGTTTTTTCCTCGTTTACATGTAAAGCTGTAGCCAACGTGTTTCCGAGTGTGTTTTAGTTGCCATGGGGGGGGTTGCCTCTCTTGCCCTGCTGCTGACCAGCCTGTTAAGCTGCCTCCATTGATGTTTTACACTACATGCGACCCGTCCTTCGCATGAGTTCTGGAGAGGTGGGGGACCCCCCCCCCTGCACCGTTTTTAAAGCCATTTGCAACTGCTTTTGGTGACCTTTTGCCCAGAGGCTCTGCTTCCAAAGAGTCACTGTGCATGCTCACACACAGATGTAGATTTCTGGGGCTGGCGGCTGGAGAACAAGGTTTTTGGGAGAGCTAGACACGCCCCTCTCCTTTTGCGCTCAGGATTTTTGGGACCTCAGTTACCAAGGCAGCAAAAGAGGTACTGTGACTTGCGTCAACCCAGGGGCTAAGCAGAGAGCAGCTTGGCCCGAGGTTACGAGAAAAGGAAAAGAAAGAGATTCTCCTCACTACAGGAGCTGCTTCCCTCGGCTGTTTGTTGTAAAAAATTTTTTAAAAAATTCCCTTGCACATTTAAGCAAATGAAACACTAGCTAACTAACTCTAGAATTTTTTATTTTGCCTTTTAACACATCTTATAGGGCTCAGAATTGCAAGGTTTCTTCCGAATGTGTTTGATGTCCAACGCGACATCTTTGTATAGAAAAATACTCTTAATGTCTTTCACACTGCAGCTCAGTTCTTTTTTTTTATCAGTGTGACTTCTTTTTTTAAAAAAAAATCTTAGCTAAATTAAAAAACAACCACTCCAGATCCTTAATCTCTCTCTCTCTCTCTCTCTCTCTCTCTCTCTCTCTCTCTCTCTCTTTCTCCCTCCCTCTCCCCTCCCTCTCCCTCCAGATCTTTGGTTGATCATAGCACTGGGAACAAGCAGGAGGCCACTAAGCCAAATCAGCCCCTTCCAAGGGGGGTGGAAATGGGTGGGGAGAATCTTGACTTGGGCACCATTGTCCTAGCATATTAGTGACTCTCTTGAAAGAGTCACAGTGGGCAAACCCCTTTTTGCCCATGTGTTCTGTGTATCTCGCGTGAAAAAGATCTCAGTAGTACTCAGATCCTTCCAGCGAAACGTAACTTCACAGAGAGGAGAACTCTCATGCCTCTTCTCTTTCCATTTGACATGAAATTTGAACTAGTTAACTTATTTTTAAAAGGGGGGGGGAGAGAGAGAAGAACATTGTCATTTAACTCTAAGAGGCCCTTCCACCTTGGAGCCCTGGAGTGGGTCTCCGTTTCTAGGCAGTACCACATCAGTAACATGGTGCTAATATTGAATGTTTTTCTCTGGGTGGGGGCAAAGAGGGGAACGCCTCTCGTTCCCAAACATGTCCACAAACGCACAGACCAAGGAGCAATGATATGAGCCAGCCTTGGCCAAGCTGGGACCCTCTGCCTGCTTCAGACTACAAATCCCATCAGCTGATGGGAGTTGTAGTCCGAAGCCGCTGGAGAGCCCCAGTTTGGTGGGGGCTGAATTATGAGCGGTACTTGAGGACTCCTCCCTGTCGCTTCATTCATGCATTTTTTGCTTGCATTGATGATGAAATTTTGGGCAGGCTCCACATTGGGAGGAGGTGGGCGTGTTCTTTCCTAAAATAATCTTGTTTGTGTGATGCAAAACAAGGCCTGACTGCTGCCTCCTTCACCCCCTCCCCTTCCACGCTGCCCCATTTCAACATTAGCGCTTAACAAAAAAAAGAAAAAAGAGAGAGAATTGTGGTCTTGTAACCAGGTCGTTTTTCTCTTCCCGCCCCTCCCCACCCCCCACCCCCAATGTATATCTCATCACGTGCCAGACCCTGGACTTATTCAAGGAATTAATATTTTAATTAAAATAGTTTGCAAAAACTGCATCAGATCCATTGGTCTAAATGTTTTGTGTGTGTGCATAGTTGCAGGTGTGTGTGTGGGGGGGGGGGGCTGAGAGGGCCTGAGCAAGCCAGAAATCCCCACCGAGGGAAGCCAATTACAATTTTAATTCCATCCGGATGCAGGTTCTATTTCCTGTTTTTTTGATGGGTCAATAAGAAAGCCAGATTTTAAATTTGTGCTTTTCTTCCCTGAGGTGCACCTGCTCCCTGAAATGATTCTCAAACCGGATAGATGTTTGAGAATCCCTCAACCTTCCAGCAGTGTTCTTCAGCCTTGGGTCCCCAGATGATCAGGGGTGATGGGAGTTGTAGTCCAACAACTTCAGGGGACCCAACTTGGAAGAGTGCTGTGTGGTCTACTTGCATCCCTCCCCCTCCCCCAAAAAAAGCTTGTTAGCATTGTTTGTTCATTTCATATTTATCCCTAGAAGCTGCCTTCTGGTGTTCCCCTCCCTCCCATTTATTTATTTTTAGCTGAGGAATCTGTGGCCCTCTAGACTTTTATGGACTACAGCTCTTGCCACGGTCCCTGTCCATTAGCCCTGCTGGCTGATGAGTAACGTCTGAGAGGGACAACAGGCTCCCCACCCCTGACTTGTGGTCTCTTCATCTTTTTCCTGGTGGCCTTACTCAGCCTTCACCACAATGTCCTGGCATCAGCAGTGGAATCTGCAAAGCAGCCTTGAGGCCGCCTGGCACCCTTCAAGAGCTTTGGGCAGGGCTGGTGGGAGTTGTAGTTTGGAACACCTGGAGGGCACCAGGCGGGCAAAAAGACTGTTGTAAGGGAACAGGTCCAAACTGCAACTGCCTTGAGCAACAGGAGCTGTAGGAGCAATTTCTGGTGGGAGCCTACCTTCTCTTTGGACCTTTGAAGCAGCTTCCCTCCTCCCTGGTCTCTATACATGTTTTGAGAAAATAAAGTCCAAACCATAGCAGAGTTGGAAGGGGACCCAGTGAGTCTTCTAGTCCAGCCCTCCACTGTGCTCCTCTCCAACTTCCTAGCTTTCTGTTTTGAGGGTGGCAGAGCCAGAGCAGTCTGGCATCTTGTGACATCTGTTTAAAAAAGCCACAACCCCCCCAAAACCTACAGGTCTTATAAATTTCTTTTTTAACACACTGGAGGCTCCTGTGGTCAAGGGACTTAAAGATGTGGTTCCTTTCCAGGAGTTTGAAAGCAGACTCAGAATGACACCTCTAGGTGTGTGTTTGATGTGGCTGATTTATTTCTATTTTCTTTCCTCTCTTCACATTAGCTGCACAACCACAGGCCCTCTGATCCTAACAGCCTTCATCCTGTGCTAGGATCACAGCCCCTCGCCTTCTAAAATGCACAGATGTCTATTTTTATAGAAAAATGCTCACAAGCACATCCCATTTTATAAACACCGGCTCTCAGTTCTGTAGTTACATGCTCTGTATAGAGCGATGAACTCTCCTCTTTGGCACTGAGACATTAAAAGGTGTTGTTTTCGAGGTTCTGCTGTCCGCTGTCATGAACCAGGGTTTGAGGGGCATCCTTCAGTCTACATGAGGTTGATTTGGTGGGTGAGGGGGAAAGACCCCCGTCTCCCCTTATAGATCACCAAGAGAGTGTCCACTTAGCTTTTCTGGAAACTGGCTGGTTTGGATTCTTGTAAGCCAATGTGTCTGAAGGAGAGAAGGAAGAGATCTAGATTGCTGGTCTTCCGACTGGTGGGTTAGGAGCCACTACTGGGTTGTGGCCTGATCCAAGGTGGGTCAGAACAGTACTACCGCCATCTAAAGATATGGTAAAAAAGAGAGAAAAATGGGTCCCCAAATGCATGTTTGGGTTAAAAGTGGGTCTTAGGTCTGAAAAGGTTGAATGTATGAGGTCTAGATCATGTTTGGATAGAGACCCATCTGTCTGATTTCTAGACTTCTGCAGCCAGTGCAAAGTTTGTGTGTAAGAGCTAGCAAGTACCCAGATGATGCTAACTTCTGAATTGATAGGTCATTCCTCTCTAGCAGAGAGGTATTGAGAGGCCACCTGTGGTGGTTCTGGTGGTGTTGGACTCCCAACAGCCAGAAGGGTCTGTGGGCAAGGAAGATGGGAGTCCCAACGACATTGGGGGGCAGCTTTCCCATCCCTGCAATGGGGCACAAATGAAACACTGCCTTAAAAAGTCCCTGGAGGTAGATTGTCCCACATACAGAAACAAGGGTAGCTGTTTTGAGTTCCCTACCTTTCTGGTAGTCATGCTTCAGATAAATTGGAAAGTTACCTGATCTGGGTTGGAAGCTGAGCTGTGGCCTCCTGCCCATCAAACCCCATAACCCATCCTTTCAAAAAGACCTGGCCCTGGTCTTCTTAAAACATCCTTCGGGTCCTTGGAGGAGACTTCATCGTAGCTCAGGGAGGACATATCTGAACCAGCGGCAGGAATCTCTGAGCCAGGATTGCTGTTGATTCTTCCCAATCAATATTCCTTCTAAGCTTGACTGCCTCACGGTGTTTGAGTCTGGCTTACTCTCGCCAAGCAAGGATCGTTTTCTGGTTTCCGATACCGGTTGTGTAACAAATGGAACATCTGCCCCTTTCAGGAAAAGCCCTCCCAGCTATTGTTGGGAGCCCTCTCCCAAAATCTTAGGTAAACACCTGTTCCCAGAGGGTGAAAGGGCCATGTCAGCAAATGAGGCTTGCATGAACAAGCGAGGTGTTTGATCTGCAAGCTTGAGTGCCTCTTAGCAATCAGTCCCTTCCCTAATCGCTGCTGCCATTCCAGGCTAGGTTCCTAGTGGAGGATGGGGTGGAATACGTGGACCACCCTTCTGTAGCCAAAACCTAGTCGTTTTAACACATTTTTAACTTCCTTTAAGCAATTTTTAAATATTTAAGCCTTTTTTAACCCAAACTTCCATGTTGACCTCTCTCCCCCCCCCCCAGCCAAACACAGCCTGGTCTTAATGAGGACCGGTCTCCTGGCATCAGGAAGCAATGCAAACATTAAAAGAGGATTTTTCTTCACCACTAACCCCTCATCCCTCCTCCTGCCCTCTGGTGCTTAGTATCCCTGGCAACTCATTTAGTGGGAAAGGAAATGCGTTCGCTTACCTGTAAAGAACAATCATAGCAAATTGACCTGAGTGAGGGGAGCATAAACTGTATGCGCTTACCTTTGAATTATGGAAATTTTCCTCTCCCCTCCTTCCACCTTTTTTTTCGGTACAAAATGTTTAAATTGGTTTTTCCCAAACTTGGACCTTCAGCTGTTTTTGGACTACGATTCACATCATCCCTGACCACTGGTTCAGCTAGCTAGGGATGGTGGGAGTTGGGTCTCCAGCTGTTTTTTAGACTACAAGTTTGGGAAACACTGGTTTCAATAGATTTCATAAGGCGACTGGATCCAAACTTAACATTATGTGGGCTTGAGGAAGCTTAGGGTTGTATCCAGCCGAGTTTACTCAAGACTACTCAGTTGAAATTAATGGACCAAACTTGGTCCTGTTCATTGATTTCAGTGGGGCAACTCTTGAGTAGGGCTAACATTGGATACAACCCTTTGTGTCTGATTCCCAAAGTTTGGGGTCGCTGGATTCTTTATTGTCGGCCTTTTTTAACAAATATCCTTTTAGCTGTGCCATTTTTATTTTTTATTTTTTTACAAGGTGTGGGAGACACTTGCCCTTGGATTTGAGAGAGGACAAAGTCCCAAAACCCAGCACTTTAGGGAAAGCAGTGGATTGGATGAAGCCCCATTTTCTTACTGTTTAAGCCCAGAATGGCAGATTTCTATGGCAACTGCTGGCTCAGCAGAAAGGCTGAAAAGACTAAAGCTAATGAACTGAAACTTCCAAACTCTGATTTGCTTTTGCTTTTAAAATAAAACGGGGGAGAATCCTGGCTCGAAAGGCAGCAATAGGTAGACTCTTGACTTGTCTGCAAGTTGACCTTCCCCTCCTTCCAACCATTTTCTGTTTGTGTGAGGAGATGCGAGGAGCTCTTACCTGAGCACCCTCAACTTTCCTGTGAATGATTGTGGTGCTGAGGCCTGTTGGCCTCTGCCTGTCAGGTTTGCTTGGGAGTAAAAACGTGAGTTCTCTTGGCACCTGGGGTCTGACACTGACTCAGAGAAAGAAAATAATGTGGCCAGCTGGACCCTCTGATAGAGAATGGGGGATCTAGGAGGAGGTGATTTTTTCAGGAGCGATGGGGAATTGAGCATATCACCTGTAAAGATGTGACTGTATTATGGCAGAAGCTGTGTTCCTGCATACACACAGTCCATTGAAAGCACGTCGCTCCCCCCAAAAATCTTGGGAACTGTAGTTTTGGAAGGGTACTGGGAACTAGCTCTGGGCAGGGTGAACTAAAGTTCCCCAAATTCTTTGGGGGAATGTAGGCTCTGTGTGTTGGGCAGGGGAGAGAATTGTTCCCTGGATACATCTGGCTCTGTGTTGGTGCGTGGGGCTGAGCTGACCCACAGGCCTTGAGAAAGCAGTGACTTTGGTATCTAGCAAATGCGATCGCTACCAAAATGTGTGCCCCTTTGTTTTTCCAGCTTAGAGTGTAGGCTTGATGCAGACGGTGTGTTGTTGTTTTTTTAACGCTCCAGTACGTACCTCCACACACAAAGAAGCTACATTGGCTTGAAATGGGTGTAAAAACGCTAAAAGGTTTCTGTTCTTAAAATAATGGACACATCTATTGCTTCTGCCTGCCTTCTTCCATAAAACTGGCTCAGGAGGTGGCCCTGTCCATCGACTTCCTCCTTCTCCTCTTCCTCAGGCTCAGTTTCCCCCTTGTCAAATTCAGCAGCAGGGAGGAGTTGGACAGAACTACTTGGCCCTGCCTGTCTTTGGCTCTAGCGCCCCCTGCTGTTGGGCTCCCTGCCTTCCGCCCTACCAGTCTCAATGGGCACCAGCCATCACTTTGGATGGGAGATTAGTGCCAAGGAGGAAATGACTGCGTCAAGTGTAGTTTCTTTCAACCGCCCGGCTCCTCTCCACATTAATCGGACAGGTGGGCAACTCTGCCCGTCGTCATCTTAAGGCCTCCGAGGTGAGAGCATGAGTTGTGAATAGTGTAGATTTGACATTTAGAAGAAAACAACACCAACCTGAAAGCTTGCTTGTATCGTGGAGATTATTTTAAAACAAAAAGCGAAACTTGATTTCTAATGAACTATTAACACAACTTTGATGTAAGTTTTATCCCACTTGGGGTTCAAAAAAAGCATCTTGAATGTATAATCTTCCTCTTCCTCCTCCTGACTTGTAAGCCGTAAGCATGGCTTATTCTGCCAGTGGGGTGTTCTATTTATTAATTTGTATAATTAATTTCCTTCCTCCTCTTGCGTTCATGGCTTTTTAGTCTGGGTCTGAAGTTAGGGTCTCCCTGTCCCTGCCTAACCCCCTCCCCATTTAAATAAAATCCCATTTTGTACATTACAATTGTGACATTTTTAATATTTTTCAACGCAATCCTCCTGTCTTGTTTTTATTTCATCATTCCCAGTTTGAACCTTACTCTGCAAGCTATCTGGTCATTATCTCTGACCATTGGCTCTCCTACCCCTCTAAATAGACCATCAGCTGAAAGGAAGACGGAACCAAGCAAACCCGGGTAGCAGATTTGCAAATTGAAAAGAAGATGCTCACTTGTAGTTGTGGATAACTTTGGGTTGGTAGAATGGGTTAGGCAGCAAAACGTTAAAAGGATCCCTCGGTTTTGGGAGAGAGAACTGATAGGTGTGGAGGGGGCGAGATCTGCAGGGGACCTTCTGGCTTTTGAGCATTGAAAGCAAACTTAGAATTGCAGAGTTGGAAGGGACCCCAAGAATCATCCAACCCCCTGCAATGCGAAGTGGGGATGATGTGGTTTATCAACCTGCTAGGGGCTGATGGGAATTGTAGCGCAAAAAAAAAAAATATCTGGAAAAGAACCCACCCGGTTGGCAAAAGATGGCGCCCAGGCCCATAGTAGGTATTTATTTTTTAACATATGAGTCCACACCTTCCACCCAGATTCCTTAAACGCATTGGGGCAATCCCTCTCCAGAGCAGCCTGTCTTTTGGGGTGCAGAGAAGAGCCAGATGAACCGTTTTTAAACAGTGTCAGCCTGAGTTCATCCTTTGACCAAACCTCCTCCATATTGTCGTGGTTTCACAAAAGATCGAGGTGCGTTCGTTGGGCAGGACAGCTGAGTTGTAAGCTTCACAGCTTCATTATTTTGGTTTGGGGGATTTTGTTTTTTAAAAAGCTTTATCCGTAGCAAGCCAGTTGCACGCAAGTCTAAACAAGGACCAGGTTGTCCCCCAGCCGCTTAAGGCGGAGGCTTTGCCGGGCACCGACCTTTGAGACCCAGCTAGAGGTGTGCATTTTCGCCGGCGGGCAAAGCGAGCCTCTCTCCTCGCTCTCTCTTGTACAATACTTCTCGTCAGTATTCCGGTCTTTTCTTCTGGTTCAGGCGTACACGATAGCTCATATAACCTGTATTAATTGTATAGATTGTGCATTTACAGCTGTTACCAACCAAGTTGTTTTGGGGGCAGTTGGGGGAGGGGGAGGGAAATCAAGAGAACAAAAAGAGGTGATATGTAATATTTTG
Organism: Podarcis bocagei; assembly: GCF_964188305.1. Taxonomy (NCBI): domain Eukaryota; kingdom Metazoa; phylum Chordata; class Lepidosauria; order Squamata; family Lacertidae; genus Podarcis; species Podarcis bocagei. The sequence goes on along the minus strand of NC_138141.1, from coordinate 44,926,681 downwards.
TTTGTAAGTATCCTTTGTATCATAGCAAAGGAAATGTTTAAAAAAAAAGAGCTGTAATAAAGTAACTTTAGTAGATGGCGTCTCTGCTTCGTTTGTTAACAGAGGTCAGGAATGCGATGCAGGAATCACAGTCCTCTGGTCAGCTGCTGCAATGCCCATCTCTGTCTACCCTCCCTCTTAAAACAGGAGTGGGGAATCTTTTACAGCCCATACAGGCCAAATCTCCTTTTTTGGGAGGTGGGGAGGGGTCACATGAGAGTGGTGGGCGGAGCCAGAGGCAAAAGTGGGCGGGGCAATGCATGCAAATTTTTACCTTTGCACAGTAGGTTGGTGTTTCTGCATGTGGTGTTTCTGTGTCTCCACCCCCATCGTTCTACCCGGACACTGAGGTCCAGCTCCAAGGGTCTTCTGGCGGTTCCCTCACTGAGAGAAGCCAAGTCACAGGGAACCAGGCAGAGGGCCTTCTTGGTAGTGGCACCCGCCCTGTGGAACTCCCTCCCACCAGATGTCAAAGAGAACAACTACCAGACTTTTAGACATCTGAAGGCAGCCCTGTTTAAGGAAGCTGTTAATGTTGGATGCATTACTGTATTTTAATATTGTGTTGGAAGCTGCCCAGAGTGGCTGGGGAAACCCAGACAGATGGGGGGGGTGTGTGGTGTGTGTGTGTGTGTGTGTGTGTGTGTGTGTAAGTGTAAATAAATAAATAAATAAATAAATAAAATAAAATAAAATAAAATAAAATAAAAATAATTATATTACACATCCCTCTTCATCCTCCAGGTAAACAAGAGTTGAAGGCAACATTTCTAGCCAGGCAATAAGCTCAACGAGGGTGCACTGCAGGGCTGGGGAGAATCCCAAGGGCCAGATAAGCTCACAAGCCAAATTTGGCCCCCGGGACACAGGCTCCCTACCCCTGCTCTTACTTATTCTCACAAGAGGGACTCGAAGCGCTTTACAGTAAAAGCAGCTAAGAAGAACATCAATAAGAATTTGAACTGTAGGTGGCAAGATAAAGGACAACCACTGTTTTCATTCAATCCTGGGCTGGGGGCATTGTAGCAAGTTGAAATGGCAACCCCCATCTGCCCACTGCAGCCCCGTGGAAGGCTGTTCCAAATCGCAAGAGCAGGTCGGAGTAATCCAGAATTTCCCAACGACAGATAACAGATTCTTTATTATGATGCTGTCCTGGACCCGAGCAAAACAAAACCAAGCGCACTGGCAGCCAAGTATCCTAACGTACAAGTGGGTTGTAAGACAGAAATGATGTAAAATACTGCACAAGGAATACCTTAGCTAAGATATACAGCAGGATACCTTAAAACGTGTGAGCAAAGAGTTTTAAAAATCAGGAACCAGATTAAAAAAAGCTAATGTACAAGAACTGTAGCTGGACAGGACAGCTGTACCATGGGGGAGTTTTCCTTCCATGTTAAGCAGCCAGAGGGGGAAACCTAATCACAGCCTCTGCTAATAATTTGTTCAAATCTGCAACAAGGTAGGTTGGATCCCATTCAGAAGCCCTTCCTGGAGGTTTTGAGATGACAGGAGCTGCCCATTTAATTCAAAGAATGATAGCGTTGGAAAGGGAGTCAGAGAGGCATCTAGTCCCACCTTGTTCAATGCAAGAATTGCAGAGAAAGGAAGAATGGACGAAATTTAATGATTATTTAGTTAAATACATTAAGTTAAATTAATTGGAAAAAGCTTGCAATTACCAGTTAGGTTTAGGATTTAAATAAGTAATGTGATGAATTATCATGTTTAATGCTGAATTGGGAAGATAAAATTATGTTAAGTGATTAAGTTTATAAGAATCTTGATTTGGAAAACTGTTAAAATGATATGCATTGAAATTCAACTAGGAGGATACGAGGAAGTCACTTAACAATGTTAACAAGATTAGCTTTAATAAGGTTATGATTTATGTTTGTTTATTTGTTAGTTAATTTATTTAGTTTATTTGTAAGTTTGTTGTGTTTATAACTCTGTGAAAATCAATTTGAAAAATTGAAAAAAAGAAGAATTGCAGCGAAATTCAGCTGTCTTTATGGGCACCACAGGCAAGAACGATGTGGGCCAAATATTCTGTCGCTCCCTTTCCGCAAGGACAGAGACCCTTACATCCCTTAAAATACCCGGCTCATTTGCCCTTGAGGATTCCTGGTTCCTGGTTGCTCCACAAGTCGTGCGCAGCCTGTTGCTCTGTCACCGTGTGTACGACCTTTGCCAGCTGAAGAGGTCGAGGCCAGGCAGGGCGGCCCCCCTGTTCCGCAGAGGGCCGCGCCGCCGGCAGCAGCGATGCTGGGCAGTGGCTGTCCTTCGGCGGGGCTTGTCCTTCACCCTCTCTTCCCCTCGGAGAAACTCCGCCAGGGTCTGCAGGTACTCCAGCACCACTGCGTTACCCCAGGAGCCTTTGGGATCTTTCCCGAGGAATCCGCAGTGTCCTCCGTGCGGACTCAGCAGCAGGAAGAAGAAAGGGTTGCTTTGGAAGAGCTCCCATGGGATTGTGTCCTCGGGGGGCCCCCGGACGGGGTCATCGGCGCTGCAGAGGCACAGGACAGGCACGGCCACCTCGTCCACGTCCCGCAGGGGATCATTGCTGGCCCAGTAGGTCTCCCAGCTCATCTTCTGCCTCCACTGTGGGCAGAAGAGGGCAGCTTCAAAAGCTCGCAAGGAGCTGCTCCCAAGGACCCTGTCCATCTCCACCACCTTCTCCAGGGCCTCGGTGTACCTGGAACACAGAGCAGCAGGTGGGGAAGTTTTTTGCAGGCTGGGCTCCGCATTTTCCAGGGGGCCACATGCCAGGGGTGAGTGGGGCCGGAAGGGAAAGCAAGCAGGGCAACAAATGCAAATTGTACCTTTGCACAAGAGGCTGATTTCTGCAAACACCCTGCTTCTCTATCCAAGAGGCACCATCAAGAGTTCTACGTGGGGCTACCTTTGAAGGTGACCCGGAAACTACAACTAATCCAGAACACGGCAGCTAGACTGGTGACTGGGAATGGCCACCAGGACCACATAACACTGGTCTTGAAAGACCTACATTGGCTCCCAGGACGTTTCCGGGCACAATTCAAAGTGTTGGTGCTGACCTTGAAAGCCCTAAACGGCCTCGGTCCAGTATCCCTGAAGGAGTGTCTCCACCCCCATCATTCTGCCCGGACACTGAGGTCCAGCGCGTAGGTCCCTCATCGCGAGAAGTGAGGTTACAGGGAACCAGGCAGAGGGCCTTCTCGGTGGTGGTGCCCGCCCTGTGGAACGCCCTCCCTTCAGATGTCAAAGAGAAAAACAACTATCTGGCATTTAGAAGACATCTGAAGGCAGCCCTGTTTAGGGAAGCTTTTAATGTTTAATAGGCTATTGTATTTTAATATTCAGTTGGAAGCCGCCCAGAGTGGCTGGGGAAACCCAGCCAGATGGGCGGGGTATAAATAATAAATTATTGTTATTTATTATTGTTACCGGAAAAATCCGAGGGCTCCCTTGGACAAAAACAAAGACACCAACCAGGATAACTTGGAGCAAAACAGCAGCCTGTAGGCTTGGCCTTTTTTCAACTGTTGCAACAGGGTATTCCCTTCACTTGCAAAAGAGAGGAAAGACCCAGAAAGATGGTCTGCAAGACCTTATAAAAACTTTTGAAATTCCCATCCTCCAGGTCAAGCCCACCCCCAGAAACATCATGCATACATTACAGAAAGGAGGGGTTGACATCATGCATACATTACAGAAGGGGTTGACATCATGCATACATTACAGAAAGGAGGGGTTGAGGGAGGAGTTGTGGTGGTAACCTGAGTGTCCTGTCACCTGGCTGGTTCCTCCTTTCCCCCTGCCCAGGAGTCACTTCCAGGAGACAAAGGGGGGTTTGCAGTTTCCTGCCCCCAGAGGGAAGATCTGATTATTGTCCTTTGTTTCAGTCTGTGCTGAATCCATTCCCATATGCAAGTTCTTTGTGATTTTGATTGTCTTCTGTCTGGGGTTATCAGGGTTGACATAGCAACTGGGCAGGGCTCCTGTGGATGTGCTGGGATGGTGAAGGGATTATGGCTGACCAGAACCAAGCCCCCCCCCCCCCTTGATAGTCCTTGTCATATGGAGTAAAATAAAAATGGAACAGTGCAAATCCGATGTATGGTTGATTTTCTATGAATTTATAACAGAAATGTGGCGTATGTAGTGTGTGAGTGTGAGTGTGTGTGAAGTTTGTGCAAACAGAATGATTGGGGTGGGGGGTTCCTGCTACATTATTATTTATTATTATAAGGGGTCATTGAGATTTTTAAGCACAGAAGGCAAGCTTGCTGGGTCAGGACAGTGCCCAACCAGTCCAACGTGCTATGCTCAAAGCCACCACCCTGATGCCTATGGGAAACCTGCAAGCAGGATTCGATCTCAAGAGTCTCGTGTGGTTTCCAGCAACCAGCATTCAGAAGAAGCATTGCCACCTCCCGCTTTGGAGGCAGAGCAGAGCCAGCATGACTAGCAGCCGTCAGCAGCCCTCTCCTCCTCCATGAATTTGTCTAATCCTCTCTTAAAGCCAACCAAGTCGGTGTCCATTGCAGCCTCCTGTGGCAGGGAGTTCCACAGCTGAACTGAAGGAGGAGTTCCTTTTGAGCTTCTCATCACTTCCCACCCCGGATCGGTTTCCCTCACACGAAAGGGGGGGGGCACCCACACTTTGCTTTTTCAAAGAGATCTGATTAAAAGTCAGATCCTGTAAATTTAAATCTGGGCTTTGAAGACCACAAAGCCACAGCAGGAAGTGGGAAAGAGTGCCAGTCTTTTCGCTTCCTCCATCACCTCTAGGAACTGAAGGGGGGGTAGCAACCACCTTCACCTTCACGTAACGGCCATGGGGTGGGGCAGTATGTGTGTTAGGGGGCCTTCAGGAGTTTTATGGGTGCCCCCATGTGCACCACCACCAGTTCAGGCTACTGGCATGTGGTCAGTGGACTAGGGAGACTAAGATAGTCCTCTAAATGTTCTCCTTGTGCCCAAAGCCTGGAAAGCTTCTGCCCAGGTTAGGGAGGGAGGCATGATGCTCACATGAGCAACACCAGGCCATCAAGGCATCATGCTTGTGACATGTGCCCCCCCCATCTCCCTCACTGGCCCCTCTGGTCCTAACTCTTCCCCTTCAAAAAATGTCACCGCATACTACTGGTTCAGGCCCTATTCCCAACCCTCCAATTTTCCCTATTTTCCAGGGGCACTCCCGGATTTACAGAAGCCGTCCCGGTTTCTGATTTGATCCCTTCATGTCCTGCTTTTCCTATTTTCATCAGAGAAATGTGGGAGGGCGGGCTATGCCAGAAGCTTTGGGAATACCCACCTGCTGACGCTCCTCTTCTGGGGCAGGAGGAGACTCCATTCATACAGCCAAGGGAGGCCAGCCTCAAACCAGTCCTGGGCCTTCAGAATGGGTGAGATGCAGGCAGCGCCACACAGGTAGCTGGACGAGCCGCATTCGCCCAGGTAAGAGAGCAGCAGGCCTGACCCTGACCCTTCGCTCACGGCAAACAGGGTCCTGGTGGGGTGCCGGAACCGGATGTATGCCACTGCCTCTTTCAAGTCGTCTGGGTCGCCAAAGGGCTGCAGCCTGGGGGTGGTCAGTGGGCAGCCATTGTGCCCACGCCGGTTGAAGATGACCGGATGGTAGCCTTGCCGGAGGGCCAGTCGGCACAGCTGCTGGACGTTCCTGCTGATCGCCCCAGTGGCGTTGGGCACCACCAGGAGAACCGCTGTGTCAGTGGCTTTCCTTCCTCCGTCCACAGGTCCGGACACCCAATCCAACGCAACGATGCCCTCGTCCGCCAGTTGGAGGTGGTCCCTGGAAAACTCCAGTGGGCGATCCAAGGGCCACAGGAGCTGCATAGCAGTCTGCAGGTTTGCCCACCGCTTCCAGGACCACCGCTTGGTCTCCAGGTGGGCAGAGCGGCAGAAGCTCTTGACCAGGGCCTGAGCGAGGGCAGAGGGCTTGCAGATGAGGCGGCAGCCCCCTACAGGAGACCCCCGCTCTTCTCCCAAAGGGACTCCAGCAGCCTTGTGCTCCTCCTCTGTGAGTCCCTGTCTTCGCGGCTGCCTCTTGCCATCGGTGGATCTGCCAGGAGGAGCCTGGGGCTGCCAGAACCACCAGGTGAGGAGGGCCAGAAGGATGCAGCCCACAGCCCAAAAAACCATCGCCTCTAGGCTGCTGGGGCCGCAGGCAAACACCTCACTAGAACTTGCTGAGAGTCTGGCCAGCTTTTTCTGGAGCTAACTGGTGCTTGGTTACTTAAGCAAATAATTTATTTGTCTGAGGGTTGCTGGGGGGGGGGCGGGCAGGAAAGCAGGGGTGATGGGTGTTGCTCCTGCAAGTGGGTTAACCCTTCTGCTTCCAGAGCTCTTCACCTTCTGCTTCCAGAGGCCCAAAGGGGGGTGATTATCCTCAGTGCTTTTTTTCCTGGGGGAATACAAAGGTATGTAGCACAGGCACCCTTTTCCCTGTAAGAAAAGTACTGGTTAAAAATCTGGCACTAACTGTGAGTACCAGCACCATCCCCCCCCCAGAAGAAAAGCACTGATTATCCCCCTCTCTCCCAGCGTCTCCTGTTTTTGTACTCTGCCTCGTTCAGCCACAAGGTCTGGGTGGCACTTTCCCCTCTGTAACCTTTGCTCCTCTGGAGCTTGCTGAATTACGACTCCTATCAGCCCCAATGGCCAGGGATGATGGGAGCTGTAGTCCATCAGGACTTATAGACCCATAGAAATGTAAGATCGGAAGAAACTCCAAGAGTCATCTAGTCTAGCAATGCAGGAATCAGAGCAAAAGAACTTCTCACGGATGAGTCTCTGGCGTCTGTTTAAAAACGTCCACTGAAGGAGAGGCAACCCACTTTGGAGGGAGTCTGTTCCACTGTCAACCAGCTCTTGCCCTCATGAAGTTCTTCCTAATGTTGACTTGGAATCTCCTGTCTTGCGACAGGCCTTCATATTTGAAGACGGCTTTCACATCCCCTCTCAGTCTTTTCTCCTCCAGGCTGAGCGTCCCCAGCTTCCCCAACCACTCCTGCAGACCCTAGGTTATCTTGGTCCTCCTCCTCCTCTGCCCACCTTCCAGCTTGTCAACATCCTTCTTAAATTGTGGCGCCCAGAACTGGACACAGGTACTCCAAGTGCGGTCTGATCAAGGCAGACTAGAGTGGCTCTATCACTTGCTTTGATCTGGACACTAGACTTCTGTGGAGGGCCAAAGATTCTCCACACCTGACTTAAGGGAACAGGTGGCTGCTGGAGATAGCCTGGCTGCAGATGCCGTTCTTTCTTTCTTTCTTTCTTTCTTTCTTTCTTTCTTTCTTTCTTTCTTTCTTTCTTTCTTTCTTTCGCAAACTTCTACAAAATCTGGGCAAAGTTATTGCAAGCCTTATTTTTTGCTTGGTTTGGGCTTTATTCCTGTTTGGTGCCATTGCAATTGGGGCACAACTGTTCATCAGATTTCACATACATCCAATTTTTTTGCATGCAATGCACAGCTCAAAAAAAGGACCAAAATATATTTTAGAAGTGTGTTCCCCACCCCACCCCAAATGTGCTGCTCCTAGTTGTTTTCAGTGGTGATTAGTCCTGGAGGGGAAATGGGGCACTGCTCCACCAACCCCCACTTGCCCTCATCCAGTCCAGAGGGTGGCCCTACCCATCAGCTCCCCCTCCCCTTTAGTCTCAGTGTTGTCCCTTGTAGACTTCAGCGGGGGGGGGGGGGTGAGGTGGGAAGCTTGAGGACAAAACTGGAATTTGTTGTTTCTGCCTGTCATTGGCTCTGGCGCCCCCTACTGTTAAACTCCCTGCCTTCTGCCCTATCAGTCCCAATGGCAACCAGCCATCACTGGGGGAATTAGTTAGCCTTTAATTGTTCCTTGCTAATTATTCTGTTTTCAAATCAAGAGGCTGAAGACTGACGTTCCCCACGCTCCTCTCGATGCGTCCATCTGGCTGTTATGACTCAAGGCTGATCAAAAACTGACTTCCATCCATCTGGTATTCTGGAGCCTTCCTCTTCTTAAACAGTGGATGTGAAAATTAATAATCAAGACGACTGACTGCTTGGATCTAATTTTAATGCAGAGAAATTCAAGGAGGAGCATGCCACTGTTTCCAAGTAAGTAGGTAAGAACAGCCTGCTGGATCAGGCCAAAGGGGGCCCGTCTAGTCCAGCATCCTGGTCTCACAGTGGCCAAACACCCTAAAGAATCTAGATAGACTGCCTCTGGACCTGGAGGTTACATAAGAACAGCCCAAAGAAGGCAACCTCCCAGGATTGTTTTGAGGATAAAATCCGTGTGAGCGAGGACTCTGTAAACCACGTGGAGCTCCTTGGGGCAAAGGTAGGATATTATCATAATAAAATGAATAAAAGCAACCTCAGAAGAGCTTGCTGGCTGCCGCGTATCGGGGCAAAGGCCTGTTTAGCCCGGGATTCCTGTTCGAGCAGTCAACCCGCTGCCTTGTTAGCAAGCCGGCAAGCGAGACCCGAGGGCATCCGCCCTCTCCAGCGGTGAGAGATGCTTGCTCGCCCTCATGGCTGGCAGCCACTGATCTCTCCGGTCGTGCATTTGTCCGATTCCCCTTTCCAGCTGTTCGAGTTGGTAAAGAGGGATTTCACCAGGCGATCAGCGCTTGCGAAACGGCATTCCCTCCCTGGCCCGTAACCAGCCGGCTCGCTCTTTCCCAGGCTCCGCCTTCCCGCCGAGCTTGGGGTCCGGCGCGCCCGGAACTCCGACGGCCGCCAGGCGACGCGCTTTTACGCGCAGAGCGCACGGGAGGAGCGCGAGGAGGCGGCGCCCGGGGGACCAGACCAGCCTTCCCCGGCCCAGCCCAGCCCAGCCGCCGCCGCCGGACCGGATGGGGGAGCCGCTGCTGCTGCTGCCGCCGCCTCCGGGGCCCCCGATCCTGCTCTTCTTGCTCAGCCTGGCGTCCGGCATCGAGGCGGGGAAGGTGAGGCAGAGGCGGCGCGCTCTTCTTGCCAAGGAGGGAGGCGTTCTGGGGCGCGGGGCTCTTAAGTCCGCCTCCAGAGTAGACCCATTGCACCGAGATGGCCTTAAAAGTTAGTGGTAACTCGCCGCGATCTGTTGATTTCAGGGGCTGCAAAGCTCTCGGCGGCGGCTGCTTTTTTCAACCCCTCGTTTGACCAGGAGAGCGGAGACTAGAGGTTCCAGAAACGGAGTCGGGCTTGGGGTGGGAGTGGGGGAGCTTGTGTGTTTTGGCCCCGAAGAGAAGGTCCTCCCGAGTCTCAGAAGGCGGTGGTCGTGAATCCTGTGAGGCTGTGGGGCACGCTCTGCACGTGCTCAGAGGCTGCTCCTAAATTCCAGCCACGCATCTTCTTGAGGAAACCCTCGATCGTCTCCCCGCCTCCCGCCGCCCAAACTTTCCTGTCTGTACGTCAGTGAGCCAAGCGCTGTCTTGGGGTGGGGGTTAAGTGCACACGTTTTATAAAGTAGCAGACTAGTACCAAAACAAACTTTTGAACGAAAAACAAGTCGCCACTCGGCCTGTTGGGTTTGGATCCAGCGTTAGTCATACGCAGAGTAGACTCACAGGCGCTAATAATGGACGTGAGTAAACTAAGAGTTAAGTTTAGTGGATCTATTCTGAATAAAACTTCCTTTCCAATGCATTGCCTGTTAATTCGGGTTCCAGAGGAGCAGATAGGACTATCAAGCTTTGAGCCTTATTAAAAGCTTGGCTGAAACCTGTTTAGGTACAGACTGGCCATTAAAAGTTGCTGGCAGGACATGGTAGGAGATGGGTGGGCAAATAATGCCTGCTTTGGACCACTTCCATGGGGTCAGGATGCTCTCCTCTGGGCCCAATCCGTGACCTGCAGTTGGGGCTTTTGGCTGCTCCTAATAAACCAGAAAGGAAGAACCGCGCCCCCCCCCCCATGCTTTTAAAGCAACACATTCAAATTTTTCACATTCTGAGGTTGAAACATGCTGGCTCCCTCTCCTAGTCTAATTTCAAAACTCTGCCCTTGGTGTGATTAGCGGCAGATAGCCTTTCCAGGGTGCCTTTTGCCCTCCCCTGGGGCCTCTGAAGGTTTTGGACCACAACTACCATCTGTGGATCTCCAAGGTCTCAGAAAGGGACCCCTTTCTCAGCCCATCCTGGAGATGCTGTTAGGGATTGAAGCTGGGACCTTCTGCATGCAAAGCGGGTGTCCGATCACTGAGCTATGGCTCTTCCCCTAAAAATGAAACATAGGTTCTAGTCCTCATGGTTCTGGGTTAAGGGCAGGATTGAAGAGGTGAGGACAAAACATAGCTTGCCTTGGAAAGGAGGGTTTGGTGAATAAAAAACATGGTGTGGGGAGAGAGAGATCTTTTGGGGGAAGGAAATTCTAAGTTGTTGTTTGTTTTCTTCCTTGCAGCCCAGTTTTCAACAAGATCTCCCCTCCGAAGAGCAATATCGCTGTCATGGGGTATCCTGGCCAATCCCTCAGCAGGTAGAAAGCTAGTAGCTCTGAAGCCATAATCATCCGAAAACATTTTCAGGGGCATTGGTACCCCAAAATAAAACATTTGCACACAAGGTGTCCAAATTCTCATACCCCAAGAAGCCAAATTCTCCTGCCCACACCATCAAAAATTCCAGTCAGTTTGCATGATTTTGCATAATTTATTCTGGTTTTGCAATTCACGGCAAGGAATCAAAATCTCATTCATACTACTCTCCTTTAGCTTTTGAGTGTGAATCACATGCTTTTTTAAAAAGCATATATTTGGAAGGGTCCTACTCTGATAGCCATTCCTGTGCCTTGGAAACACCTTTTAATTTAAAGAGAGGCATTTTGGTTGGAAACGGTTCTTAACTTTTCCTGGAATGTTTGTTTGACCCGCCTGGTACCTGGTGGGTGAGAGTTGGAAGTTGTTCTGCCTGGTATGCTTTGACTCTGGTATCTCTCTTTGTGTATTATTTTCCCATCTCTTCCCTCTCATCTTATTCCCAGTGCTTGTTCTAGAAATTTCTTTTATCTACTAATTTTGCTAGCGCGCGTCGTGGTTGCTAACCCGTATATTGGCTTCTAAACGTTGCTCAGTGCCTTGGGCGTTTGATGGTGTAACAATGTTTTAGGTAAATAGGAATGTAAATAAGCTGAACTTTGCAGGAAGCTGGATTGTGTGTGCCCCATTCCAGAGTTTAAGAACCTGAGAAATGAGCCTGGCAGGATCAGGCCAAAGGGGGCCCACCTAGTCCAGCATTTTCTTCTCACAGTGGCCAAGCAGGTACCCCAAAGCCAAACCCACAAGCAAAACCTGATCACAGCAGCAACACTCCCCACTTTGGATTCCCAGCAATTGGGATTCAGAGGCACTGGCTGCCTCCGACAGAGGAAGGAGAACATAACCATTGTGGATAGTAAAAAAGGTAGAGGATCCCTGGACAGTTAGGTCCAGTCAAAGGCGACCTTGGTGTGCAGCGCTCATCTTGCTTTCAGGCCAAGGGAGCCAGCATTTGTCCACAGACAGATTTCCGGGTCATGTGGATAGCACGACTAAACTGCTTCTGGCGCAATGGGACACTGTGACGGAAACCAGAGCGCACGGAAACGCAGTTTACCTTCCTGCTGGAGCGGCACCTATTTATCTACTTGCACTTTGACGTGCTTTCGAACTTCTAGGTTGGCAGGAGCTGGGGCAGAGCAACGGGAGCTCACTCCATCGCGGGGATTCGAACCGCCGACCTTCTGATCGGCAAGCCCAAGAGGCTCAGGGGTTTAGACCACAGCACCACCCATGTAGCCATCCACTTTTACCTTTACCTTGTGGACAGTAGCCATTGAGATCCCTCTTCTCTGTGAATTTGCCCCATCTTTTAAGGCCACCCTAGTTTGTGTCCACAGCACAGATTCTCAGTGTGTTTACCTTATATATGTTGACCTGTTCTCTTCAGCCTATTAATGCATATTATTTATTTTTAAACCCTTCTGCACTGCCCTTCGCCAAACAAATTCCAGCTGCATTTGCAACGACAATTAGGTTAAAGTTCTTGATAAAAGCGGGGCAATTAAAAGGACAAATCAGTCCAGGGGTTAATGGCGAAAGCTTGGTTTTAGTGATCAGCAAATTTCCAAGTGAACAAAGTAGTCTCTCCCTGCCTCCAAGTACTGAAACAGCACCTAGAGGCTTCTTTCCATAATTTTGCTGTATCTTGACCCATTCGGCTTGCATTTGGAGTGTGGGATCGGGGCCTCCAGTCTGGCTTCAGACTTGATGGGGATCTGGTTCCGGGAGGATCCTATTTCTTCCCTTCTCCTTTAATTCCCAAAGCATGCAGAGGCGGGAAAAGGGTGTCCCCTCCTTCTCTCCCATTGGTCCCCACCCAAAACCAGGGGCGCCTCCCTCCTTCCTCTGGGCCAATGAGAAATTGCCCAGGTGGCATTTTGAAGGCGGTCCCTCTCCTCCCCCCCCCTCATTCCCCACAGAGAAGCATGGGAAGGACGAGGAGCACAATTGTGCCAGGATTCTTGCCACCTGCTTTGGGGACGGAGGAGGCATTTTGAACTCTGCTGGCAAAGGGATCGTTCCCAAGCTGATCAGGCCCCATTTCTGCACGGCTTGGCCCAGTAAGAACTTCGGAAAGAAGCTGGATAAAGCCAAAGGGGACCCCCCTAGTCCAGCCTCCTGGCCTCACAGTGGCCAAACACCCCTTAAAAACCTAGCAGCCAAGATAGACTGCCTCTGAACCTGGAGGTTCCATAAGAACATAAGGAGAGGCTGCAGGATCAGGCCAAAGGGGGCCCATCTAGATCAACCTCCTGCCAGATGCCTCTTTGGGGAAGCCCACAAGCAAGACCTGAGCACAACATAGGCAACTCTCCTCACTTGTGATTCCCAGCAGAGTTGGGACACCAAGGGTCATCTAGTCCAACCCCCTTAGATTTGTTTATATCCCGCCTTTTTCTCCAAGTTGCTTGATGCTTTCCCACTCCTCATTTAAACCCCATGACAACCCTGTGAGGTAGGTTAGACTGAGAGGCGGCAACTGGCCCAGAGTCACCCACAGCCGGCTGGGAGGACTTGAACCCCAGTCTCCCAGGTCTTGGTCCAATACGCTAACCACTACACCACGCTGTCTGTCTGATATCCTTACTCTGTGAGCCTGGGAGAGGCTGGCTGCCAGAGGGGGCCCAGACAGTCCACCATCCTCTTCTCACCGTGGCCAGCCAGATGCCCCAAGGGGATGCCAGCTTTTGGTGTGCTAGCCTGACGGTCTTCTTTATATGAAATCTTGTAACCTGCCAAGCTCAAACCCCTTGCCTTCCTTGTCTCATGTCTGCTTGTGGCACATGCATTGCCCCATGTGGCGGCTAACAGATTGAGGTTGAATCCTGACAAGACAGAAGTACTGTTTTTGGGAGACAGGGGACGGGCGGGTATGGGGGACTCCCTGGTCCTGAATGGGGCAACTGTGCCCCTGAAGGACCAGGTGCACAGCCTGGGAGTCATTTTGGACTCACAGCTGTCCATGGAGGCGCAGGTCAATTCTGTGTCCTGGGCAGCTCCATCTGGTACGCAGGCTGAGACCCTTCCTGCCCGCAGACTGTCTCGCCAGAGTGGTGCATGCTCTGGTTATCTCCCGCTTGGACTACTGCAATGCGCTCTACGTGGGGCTACCTTTGAAGGTGACCCGGGAACTACAACTAATCCAGAATGCACAGCTAGACTGGTGACTGGGAGCGGCCGCCGAGACCACATAACACCGGTCTTGAAAGACCTACACTGGCTCCCAGTACGTTTCCGAGCACAATTCAAAGTGTTGTTGCTGACCTTTAAAGCCCTAAACAGCCTCGATCCAGTATACCTGAAGGAGCGTCTCCACCCCCATTAATATAATAATTTATTATTTATACCCCGCCCATCTGGCTGACTTTCCCCAGCCACTCTGGGCGGCTTCCAATCAAATGTTAAAAACCCTAAAATGGCCTCGGTCTAGTATATCTGAAGGAGCATCTCCACCCTCATCGTTCAGCCCAGACACTGAGGTCCAGCGCCGGGGGCCTTCTGGCGGTTCCCTCGCTGCGAGAAGCCAAGTTACAGGGAACCAGGCAGATGGGCGGGGTATAAATAATAAATTATTATTATTATTATTATTATTATTATTATTACTACCACCACCTACCAGTTCCAGACCAACCCCTAGACAGATGCGCTTGGGGGACTGACCACTAGGAGATAGCACCCAATATCAGTAAATGGTATGTGAATATCTTCATTTCTTTAAAAAGTCTTCTCTCCATAGGATGGGGGCATCGTTTTCCTCGACCACCAGTGCTCTCCCCTGTTCCTCCGCAGAGAGCTGACCCTCCTGGCCCGAGCCTGCCTGCCCCACCAAGTCCGAGCCCCGCATGACGGCCCCACAGGACATTTGGTGAGTGTGCTGGGCAGAGGCTGCCAGGCAAAGGAGAAGGGTCCCTGCCATTGGCCCTCCAGGATTTGGGGAGCGGGAGGAGGAAACCACAGAACCGTCGTTGGGATCCGAGGGTCATCTAGTCTGACCCGCCGCAGAAATCATGGCTAAAGGGGCTGTGTTTACTTTGGCTAACCAGCTCTCTTGCTTCGCAGCCCCTGCCGCTGGCAAAGGCAGACGTGGCCCAGGCCGTCACTTGGCTCAAGAGCCACATGGCCCAGCAGATGTCTGAGAAGCCCCCGACAGGTGGGGAACGCTGCCGTTTCCTGAAGCGAGCGTCTGCGGCGGGCAGAGGTTTGTGCCCGACGCACCTGGCACAGGTGAGGCGACGGTTGGTTGGTGGGGGAAGGGGAAGAGCGCTGCAGGAATCACCACCGATAAAATCCTGCACCTCTTTCCCGTTCCCAGGCTTTGCAGAAGCTGCTCCAATGCTGGGAAGCCGCCCGAGGTCTCCGGAAACCGCGGAGACCGGGTAGGAAGCGCCGGGCTCTTCGCCGCCGGGCAGATGGCCTTCTGCAAGCAGACGTGGGTGGCGGAAGGCATTCCGCAATCGCCAACCCCGCGAAAGGCGCAAACGGCGGCCCGCCTCCTGTTACCCTGAGCTTGCAGGCTGAGCAAAAGGGCATTTCGGAGTCAATAGACCTCGGCGGACAGGCCCAGCCGAGTGCGACGCCCCTGCCAGGCGGCCTCTTGGGGCAGCAGCCCCTCGTCACGCAGAACATCCGCCCCTCGCTGCCTGTCCTGCACACCGAGGCGAGAGCGGCCGGCGGCACGGGATGCCGGTGTCCAGATGGAGGACTCGGCAAAGCGCAAGGCCACGAAGGCAGGAAGGAAGCCAGAGGGTCCCAAGCGGGGGTCCATGTCCCCACCCCACGCACCGAAGAGGCGGCCTGGGCGGCCAGTGCCCTCACTTTCCTGCTGGTGGTGCTGACCCTTGCCATCCTTTACACCCGGCTCCACCGGAAGTGCCGCCGCGGCAGAAGCCTCTACTGGACCACGAGCACCGAGGAGGGGAGCGACACAGTGGCTGGTGAGTGGCCTGTGGGGAAGGTGGGGGGGTCTCAGCCCTCCCCCCATGCAGTGGTGCAGTTGTAGCATATACACATATCCAGAGCTCACTCAGTGCCCAATTTTAACCTCTGGGGAAATGTTGGATATTTACAGTAGCAATCTAAGATTGGATAACCTGCGGAACTCCTGGCCACAAGATGCGGCCTACTCGAGCTCCGTGCTTGACGAGGGGGGTGGGAAATGCTGGTTGCCGGCTGTTGATAAACTGCGGAACGCTCTGCCACAAGATGCAGCCTACCCCTGCTCTGTGCTTGACAAGAGGGGTGAAGGTTTAGAGCAGACGGGTGGGGAAACTTTGGCTTTCCAGGTGCTGCCGAACTCCCAACTTGCAAGCACTCCAGCCGGGATGACCAGTGGGTCAGGGATGATGGGAGTCCAGCAGTGGCAGGAGATCCGCAGCTTTTCCTGAGATTTTGCAGCACTTCTGGATCAGGCAAAGTCATTCTGGGGGTGAATATTCACAGTTACCGTCTAGCATAGCTGAAGGGGTCTCTGCATTCAGGCAGCCCACCTCCCAGTTACCTAGAGGTGTGGTGGGCCATCCTTCACTGGAAAAGTTCACGGCAGAGGTTGGAACCATAGAACACCAGTCCTGAAAGACCTACATTGGCTCCCAGTACATTTCCAGGCACAATTCAAAGTGTTGGTCTGACCTTTAAAGCCCTAAACGGCCTCAAAGGCCCAGTATACCTGAAGGAGCGTCTCCACCCCCATCGTTCAGCCCGGACACTGAGGTCCAGCACTGAGGGCCTTCTGGCGGTTCCCTCACTGCGAGAAGCAAAGCTACAGGGAACCAGGCAGAGGGCCTTCTCACTGGTGGTGCCCGCCCTGTGGAACACCCTCCCACCAGATGCCAAGGAAATAAACAACTATCTGGCTTTTAGAAGACATCTGAAGGCAGCCCTGTTTAGGGAAGCTTTTAATGTTTGATCTTTTATTGCTATTATTATTATTATTATTATTATTATTATTATTATGCTGTTGGGAGCCTCTAGAGTGGCTGGAGAAACCCAGCTAGATGGGCAGGTCATAAATAATAATTAATTACTACTACTAATAGTAATAATAATACAGTGGTACCTCAGGTTACAGATGCTTCAGGTTACAGACTCTGCTAACCCAGAAATAGTACCTCAGGTTAAGAACTTTGCTTCAGGATGAGAACATAAATCGCACGGTGGCGGCACAGCAGCCCCATTAGCTAAAGTGGTAGTTAAAGTTAAGCTAAAGTTAAGAACAGCTTCAGGTTAAGAACGGACCTCCAGAATGAATGAAGTTCTTAAACCGAGGTACCACTGTAATTTGGAAACGGCCATCAGCTAGTGAGGACCCAGATGCAAATTTTCATTCAGGAAGAGTCTTCTGTGTTTGCCACCCAGTTGTTTGATCGGTTTTATACCTGATGAGATATCTCTAGTCCTACTTTAAGATGCTGTGATTTAGACCAGGGACATTCCTGTTGCAGACTGATGTGGTCCCCTGCCTAAAATTAAGTGGGGCTGGCTGCAGTGGGGGGGGGGGGTAACTGCTTTGCTTGGCCCCGTGGTGAGGCGTGGAGGGTCCCCTATTACGTTTCCACATCTCCATGGACCCAGAGTCGACAGGAGACTTGGCTCCAGGGGGTCAGCAATGGGGCTGGCCTCCCCTCTTCCTGCCGGCTTGCAAAGTCTTTCCGCTCCTTTCTCCTTTTGCAGCTGTGATCAAGCGGCGTCTCCTCTCCGCCCAGACCCGGCGCAAGAAGCGAAGTCGGCAGCAGCAGCAGCAGCTCCCACCCAAGGCGCCTCTTCTGCCAACGTCCACCAGCGACAGCTCAGATTAGGGACGACCCTCTTGGGTGGAGACGTCCAGCCGAAGGCCTCCCGGAAATCTGGGCTTTGCCAACAGAGCAAAGAGGAGGTCGTCTGCGGGCGAAACTTTGGCGTTGCGGTGAAACAGCAGCCTGACCGTGGTCTGTTTACTCTCCGGAGGAGCTGGCTCCTTGCCTTCGTTTGTTTTTCTTACGCAATAAAATTTTATTTTTGCTACAAAAAGCAGGATGAGGCATCCCTAAAGCAACCGGGAGGTTTGCAGATCGGGGAAAGGCACGCTTTGCGCTGCAGGCACAGAGCCCAGTCTGTTTTGCGTGGGTCAGTGTTCTATACCCATGAGGACTAGGCGCTTGGGGTAGCGAAAACTGTCCTGTGAGCCGCATGCCGGCAGCCAGGGAAGTGCAAGTGGTAGGAAAAGGAGCCTCCCCCCTTGAAACTTTTCTTTTCGTTGAATTTTATAGAAGGGGGTTGGGCTGGATGACCCCCTGGGGTCCCTTGCAGCTCTGCAATTCATTTGATTTTATCAAAAGTTCAAGGACACTTTCCAGCCTGGCCAAAGTACTAAAGGAGAGCGTGTGCCACCTGGGGCTAGGCTGCAGAGAGAGGTGCAAAGGGCCTGCCTCCTGGCACTGACTGGCAGTCACTCACTGGGGCTATTTTTAAGGGATTCATTTATTACATTGACACAACACCTTTTCTTCCAAGGAACTCAAGGTGTCGTACGGGGTTCTCCCCCCCTGCATTTAATTGCCACAACAACCCTGTGAGGTAGGCAAGGCTGAGCCAGGGTCATACCCAGTGAGCTGCACGGGGATAAATTTGAGCCCTGGTTTCTCGCAGGTCCTAATCCAAGGCTCTAACCATTATGCCACACTGCCTTGCACTGGTTGAGCCGGGGACCTCCTGCTCTACCGCTGGGCGATATTCCTGTCCTAGATCCAAGGAACATGCGCATACTCAAAACACAGGAATCTTCCAGGGCGGACGAGACATTCAGCCGGTTCTGGGTGGGTAGGGTAACGGGTTCAAATGACCTCTATATGGTGTGGCCGTTTTTAGAGGGGAGGAAATAAGTTATTCCAACGGGGCAACCCCGGGAGATGCTCACATCTTTTTATTTGTTACAAATGTACAGGACAAACAAGATTTCCAGCGCAGTGCCCAGATGCAGCCCTCCATAGCCATGTGTCTCCCCCACCCCACATTCCCTCAATGGCCTGAAAAACTTCACAGATTTCAAGGGGGCGGGGGGAACACGACTGGCCAGTGAGGGGGAAATGGGGAGGGGAACTGATTCTCTGCTACGGAGGCAAAGGCAGACCCCATACTCTTCCCCCAAAAAAGGAATGATGGAGGGATTTGGGGTGGGGGTGGGGAGTAGTGATCCAGCCAGAGGTTTCCGGGGAGGGGGGGGGATGATGCCCCGACCCACAGCACCTAGACGTTGTAATTCCAGTGTTAACACTATTAGGGGAGGGAACGTGGTGAGATAAATACATTTGGTGTTTATATATCTCTCTATACATATATATATATCGGTGCGTGGTCAGGTGGTTCAGGAATGGGACACGTACAGTTCCACGCACTATATGGGAAGGTGGGGAGGAAGAGGAGGAGGAAGAGTAGTGTTTGCAAGGGGGGGGAGAGAGATTTGACTCCCTTCAGGAGGACCCCCGCCCTGCTAAAAAGGGCAGGAAAAGCTAACCTGCGGCCCTTCAGGTGTGTCTGGATGCGTCAATTCCATCTGCCTCTGGAGCCGACTTGGGTCAATGGGCTGCGATTCCTGCCTTCCAGGGGGTTGGGCTACATGAACTGTGTGGCCCCTCTCCAGCTAGGGGTTCTAGACTTGAACTCGCAACCGCCCCGAGCAGACAGCACAGGCGGGGTTGATTCTGATGATGACGAACGCAATACAAGTCCAAGCCATTTGTCCACCCAGGACTGTCTGCACTGACCGGCAGCAGCCCAACAGGGGTTCAGGCAAGGGGCCTCTCCCAGCCCTGCCTGGAGATGCTGTTGGGGCTTGAACCCGGGACCTTCTGCATGCAAGGCGGGGGCTCTATGGCCTGCTTCCTCCTGGATCTTGAACGCCACACAGGTTCGCCCCCCCCCCCAGTGCCAAAGGATGGGAGATGGGAATATTTACAGGGGGAGATTTCTTTACTGCGCAGGCATCCCAGCGCCATGGGGCGTGTGCCCTATAGGGCCCCGATCCTGCCCCCCCACAAGCTGCAGTGGGGAGTGTTGATCCAACCCAGTCTGGGCAGGTGGGCTGATTGGCAGGGAGGGGGGCGGGTGAGTCGGTGGGGAAAGGACACTTTCAAGTGGCTGCACCCCCCAAAATCCTCCAGTGGGGAAGAGAGGAGCTGGGGGGCAGGGAGGAAGAGGGGCTGCGCCAGCCTCGCCTCCCCGCCTTCCCGCCCTTCACTGCTTCTTCTCGCGGGTGGTGATGGTCACCAGCTGCTTGGCGGCCTTGGCGATGTCGTAGGCACACTGGATGACCTGTTGGGTCAGGAGCTGGTAGTCCACGGGGGCCCCCGGCTCCGGGGGGACCGTCTTGCGGCACTCGCTCTGCAGGCGGTAGGCGCTGGCGTTCAGCAGGCGCAAGGAACTGCGCACCGTCTCCAGAGCCGGCTTCTGCGGAAGGAGCAGAACGGGAGAGTGGCGTAAGACTCCCAACTCAAGTCCAGAGGTCCAGAGTTCAAGTCTAACCTCCTTATTGTGAACTCACAAGGCGGCCTCCCAGCCTCACTGCTGACTAAAGGGACTTTTGTCTGGCCTACACAGCCAGTTCAGAGTAAGGGCCTGAATTAGCCCTGCACATCCAGCCAGTTCGGAGCAAGGGCCTGAATTAGCCCTGCACATCCAGCCAGTTCAGAGCAAGGGCCTGAATTAGCCCTGCACATCCAGCCAGTTCGGAGCAAGGGCCTGAATTAGCCCTGCACATCCAGCCAGTTCGGAGCAAGGGCCTGAATTAACAATACCCTTCACCAACCCAAAAACATGTGCAGAATGTTTGCCTGTTTTGCTTTACATTTCCAAAAGCCGTCATCATTAGGCGGTCAATTTTTTTTAAATGTATTTCCTAAAAGTTATATCCTGCTCGATCATAGGAAAATAACATGGCAGCGGTTAGACTTGTACATCTCTGTGTGTATGTAAAAATTCAAAATAATGGGGGGGGGCGGTTGAAGGGAGGTGGAAGTTGGAGCTTGGCTGCTGGGGGATGGGAGAGGGTTCCATGCTGCTGCCCCCCCCCCCGGCCCTATTTTAAACTATCACTTCCTGCTTCCAAGGAGCCCCTTAAGAATATGAGAGCCTTCTGGATCAGGCCCATGGCCCGCCTAGACCAGCATGCTGTTCTCACAGCGGCCGAACAGATGCCCCAGTGAAAAACCTATAAGCAGGATCCGGGCAGGAGAGAAAACTCTCCCTGCACTTTCCAGCAACTGATGGTGGCCGTGCCTGCCTCCTGTGGCAGGGAGTTCCAGAGTTTAACTGCACTGCCTTTTCCTTTGTCTGCCCCAAATCTCCCACGATTTCTAGTGGTACGAGAGAGGAAAGTTTTTCCCGATCCACCAAGCCCCTGGGAGTGGCGTCCGCTCATTTTGAGGACGTTTCCTGGGCTGGGAAGGAGATTTCCCCACCCAGACCCCTCTCTCAGCAGAAGTGGCTCTCCCGCTCTCTCCTACCTTGGGGAAAAGCGACGCCATTTCCGTGACGGCAGCGTGAATCTTCTCCGAACAGGGGACGAAGCTGCTGGGGTTAAGAAGGGACAGAATGAGGCCCAGGCCCAGAGCACTGACTCCTTTCCCCATGCCTGCGTTGCAGGTCTTGCCAGTTCCCCACCCCAGTCACCACATTACCCAAAGGTCCCTTTAGGGGTTAAAGAAGAAAGCAAACTTTATTCAGCAGAGCAATTCTGATTCCTTAAGAGCATTTGAGGGAATCTGCCGCCTCCCCAAGTCCCAGATCTGGGCACCTCTCCTTGCTAAGGAAGCTCAGAGCAGGGACTCGTGCAGAGACACACAACAGGCAGATGTCCTCCGAAAGGAGCCAAATCCTGCCGCTGTCTCCCCAGGGCGAACAACTGCATGACAGCAACAGCAAAAGGTATACCAGAATGACAACCTTGCGGAGGCTGGCTAGGCGGAAGACCAGAACTGAGAATCACGCAGAGATGCAGCAAGCACACTCATTTTCATTTCTCACGGCCCGCCACCAATCTGTTCCTACCCCATCTTGCCCTCCCCAGGGGATTCCTGAAGGGATTCATCCTGACCTGTCGTGCTTGAACTCCTGGGCAGCTCGGAGGAGCTCCTGGATATTCTTTGTGACCTGTTCCGTCTTGAGAATGACGTCTTCCGTGCTGGGCAGGCCCGGGTCCAGGTCGCCTTCCAGTGGTTCAGGTTCTGGGTGCAAGTCATCGTCCTTGCTGAGGTCCAGCAAGCGCTTCCCGTCCATGCTGAGAAAGGGGGGGAGAGAGAAGCAGAGTGGGTTTGGGGGCAGGGAAAGATGCTACCCTTCTGATGCCAACTCAGATATTGCCATCATCAAGAGCCATAGAGGGTGCTATTTCTAAGCAGGGAAGACAGAGAGCGCCAGAAGAATCTTCGCTTCTGTTTAAAGGAACAATGTTAAGTTTCTAGTCCTTAAGGTGGGTGATGGGGGAAAGAGAGAGGAAAACCACAGAAGTTTGGAGAATTGCTGGGTAAGATTTCCAGCCGTTGAAAAAGAGAGAGGAGATATCTGAGCTGCTTACGTGACCCTGACATCCCAGTTTGTCAAAACAAGGATTGCAGAAGAGTGGCATAATGCTAGCAGGTTGCAGAACCGAACTTCCCTCAACGCAGAATTTGGCTTGCCGGCAGCGGAGGGGTGTTTCCAGTGAAACTCTACTCAGAGTAGGCCCACTGCAGAGAATGGACTTAAGCATCTGTATTCATTTCACTGGCTCTGCTCCCAGGATAACTGAACACACTGGATGCAGCCTGGAATTCTTGGTCGCTTTTGAGCCACGAGGTCTTCTCAAGTAGCTAGTCCTGTGCAAGTCCCAGCAAGGGATGCCCTGCACAGCCTTCACCCTCACCTGAGTGGCAGATCCCCGCCCTGCGTGTTGTCATAATCGCTGTCTGTGCCGCTGCCGTGTCGGTCCAGTTTTCCAGTCTAGGAAGGAGTGGGGGAAGAGATATTGGGCAGTGTTAAAAGGGGGTGGGGAGCTGGCGGCAGGCACCCCTGTTGTGTAACCAGAGCAGAGGCTTGCTTTGCATGCAGAGGGTTCCCAGGCGTCTCTAGTTTAAAGGAACTAACTGCAAGAGCTGCTGCCAGTCAGAGCAGGCAATACTGAGCTAGGTGGACAAAGAGTTCAGCCAGGCAGGGAGTGGGTGGAGCCCCCTATTTTGCATGCAGAAGGTCCTGCGTTGAATCCCCGCCATTGCTGAATAAAAGGTGGCAGGGCTAGGAAAGGAAACACACACACACACACACACACACCCTGATGAGACCCGGCATAGCTGCTGCCGGTCAGAGCAGACAGCATGGAGCTAGATGGGCAAAGAGTCTGATCTGGAATAAAAAGGAAGCTTCAGAAACTCCCAACCCCAAAAACAGAAATGTCATAAGTCACCATGTGACGTCCGCTCTCCGGGGCGCAGGACAAGAGGGGAGAAGACTGAGGGAATGGCATTGAGGAGATGGAGCCGCCTTTCCGTATCTGAAAGGGAGAGGGCAGGAGGCAGCCGTTAGGCAAACACAGAGAGACCGGATTCCGATGGGCAGAGGGATCACTTGGCAGAAGCCTAGGAGATTTTCTTTTCATGTCTTCTGTCTGGGTGCGGCCCCCGGCCCCCAGTAGCAGCCCAGAAGGAGCGAGATATATTGGTTTTTACACACATTTCCCAGCATATCATCCTTTTCAAAAAATTTGGCTATCACAGCCTAGGACTCCCTTCAACCTCGACTGATGGTTTTCTAAAGTCTTTTCTAATTGTGCATCTTGTTACTATAATTATTGCTACAAATTCATATCTTAAATATAACTATTCTGAATTCTCTTCACAATGATTTATATAATACTCCCTACAAAACTTCTTTTAACCCGACAAGGGATGTTAATTGGTTACAATTGCTTTCCAAATATATCGTAAACCTCTTCCATTAGGAAAGTCTGGTCCTGCCGGTTCCGAATTTTCCCAGCTGGTCTCGCCATCTCGGCATAGTTCATTAGTTTCTCTTGCCAAGGAGAATTTATTTTCAGGCCTTCTGGGTGACCCACTTTGACCCATGGAACTGCCCCTGTTGCAGGGCCACAAAACTCTCCTTCCACATGTGTAAGAAACCCATTTTTGCGTGTGGCAGTGCCTACACTTTGGAACTCCCTGCCAATTGATAATCAGGCAGGTATATGCTCTCTTGGGCAGCTGATGAAAACATTTTCAACATTAGACAAGCCTATCCACATATTTAGAAACTGATGTGAGTTCTAATCTGTTTTAATAAGTCTATTTTTATTGTAACTTTTTAAAAGCCTTATTTTTTTAATTTAATTCTTCTTACCAATAATTTTTTCGTTTTATCTTTTTTTTGTAAACCGCTTCAATGTTTCTTTCCTCCCCACTCCACCCCCTGCCCAGTAGTCAAGCAGCGTATAATTTTCATAAAATAAAAAATGGCAACATTCGCCAACCTGGTGCTGCTTTGGACTACAACTCCCATCAGCCCCTGGGTGAGCGAGGAGTTTATGATGAGGGCTGCAGTCCAAACTTTTTTTGAGGGTCTGAGGTCGGTGAAGTCTGTCATAAAAAGGTGAGGGAGGCGTTAGGGAGGCGGCCAAGCCCCAGATCTTTCACCCTGAGACCTCCCCCCTTTTAAAACTTAAAAGCAAAGTAAATAAATAAAAACTTTGCTCACAGGGCTCTGTGGCAAAGCTAGTGAAACCGCCTCCCTACCTGCCTTGGCAGGTTAGCAAAAATTAGCTATCTGTACATATAAACTAGCAGAGTGTTGTCATCACATTGGACCCCGAGGCTTTGAAAGGTCTAACAATGGCCCCTGGAGGAAGCGCCACTCACCCGGTAGATGCTGGCCTGGTTGTGGATGGAATATAAGGCTTCCTCGTCCACTTCCTGGAACGGCAGAAGAACAAGGGGGTGAGCAGGGGGGGGCAACCCTGCGACCCCCCAAAAAGCAGCAGCACCGGTTGGATTGCAGAATCCCAACCCTGCAGACGTCACCCTCCTCAACTCACAGCTCCGCACAGCAAGGAACCCACCAACCACTTTTTCTCGTTGAAAGCAAAGCATGTTCGGGCGGAACAAGAGATCGGGTGAAAAAATGCACCCAAACACTTAACACCCACCCACAAATGCCCCCTCCCCTCCTTGGCACTCACCCCGGGGTGGAACGGAGTGGAAAGGCGGGTGACCAGGTCATCCATCGGCTGCTGGCCAAAGGGCTTGAGGGCTCCAGTGCCCGGCTCATACATGGAGAAGGCGTGGCGGTCCCGGCGGTGGGCTCCCGTGGCCGTGGAGGCCACGTGGCTGTGGTCGGGGCGCTCGCTGGGGGGTGGCGCTGCCGCCGGGTGGATGGGCCCCACCTGCTGGCGAATCTGCATGTTCTCCACCTGCAGCTTGTGGATCTGAAATGCGAGAGGAAGGGGCACAGGACTGTCAGGGCTGGATCCGGCCGAAAGCAGCTCATACCTCTGAAGGCGGAATCACAATTGGAGAGGATTTCAACGGATTGGGGGACTGGGTCAGAGCTAGCGAAGCTTATGCACTTATCAAATTTGTATACCACACATCATCCGCAGATCTCGGGGCAGTCTACAGTATAAACACGCAAGATAAAAACACAAATTACATTTTTTTAAAAAAATAAGCTCCCCCTCAACACATTCTAGGTTGCATCGAGAGAAGTCTAGTGTCCAGATGAAGGGAAGTAATAATCCCACTCTATTCTGCCTTGGTCAGATTCCTCCTGGAAAACTCTGTTCAGTTCTGGGCGTCAGAGTTTAAGAAGCTTGCTCCCTCTTCCATGTGACAGACCTTCAGATATTGGAAGATGGCTCCCATATCTCCTCTCAGTCTCCTCTTTCCCAGGCTATACATACCCAGCTCCCTCAACCTTTCCTCATGAGGCTTGGTTTACAGGCCCTTGATCATCCTGGTCGCCCTCCTCTGCCCACCTTCCAGCTTGTCAACATCCTTCTTAAATTGTGGTGCCCAGAACCGGACACAGTATTCCAGGTGTGGTCTGACCAAAGCAGAATAGAGAGGGACTATGACTTCCCTTGACCTAGACCAGGGGTCAGCAAACTTTTTCAGCAGGCTCACTGTCCCTCAGACCTTGTGGGGGGGGGCGGCGGACTATATTTTGAAAAAAATAATGAATCAATTCCTATGCCCCACAAATAACCCAGAGATGCATTTTAAATAAAAGGACACATTCTACTCATGTAAAAACACGCCGATTCCCAGACTGTCCGTGGGCCAGATTGAGAAGGCGATTAGGCTGGATCTGGCCACCCGGGCCTTAGTTTGCCTACCCATGATCATTCTAGACACTAGACTTCTCTTGATGCATCCCAGAATAGCACTGGCTCTTTTTGCTGCTGCATCGCACTGCAGAGAACTATCTGGACCAAGAGTCGTGACGTAACATAAGGCAGCACCCTCCATTCCCCTGGCCTCAGCCGTCGATCCCAGACCCTTCCTTCCATCCGCCTTGTGAAGTTGCCAAATTTCACTGCGCGGTTGCTGCTCCTGTTCAGACCACTTCCAGGATGCTCCCTTCCCAACCCCCCAGCAGCAACCTGCCTCTCTCTGCAGCCGCCTCAGTTCATCGCTCAGGCTGTTGTTGACTTTCATCAGCTGCTGCACTTTTGCTTCGGAGGCGGCCAGCGCCTTCTTGACCTCCAGGTACTCCTGCAGCGTGATGGGACCATCTGAGAGGTCCGAGGAATCCATGCTCTTTTTTTCCAAGGAGAGAGAGAGAGAGAGAGAGAGAGAGAGAGAGAGAAAGAGAGAGAGAGAGAGAGTTCAGTGAGATGGGGTCATTACCGGGGTGGACACAAAAATGTACCAGGCATAAAACAACATGCTTGTAAATCAGTGCAGAATGCCAACAGCAACAAACCAAGCAGATTTTGCCAGGAAATGGGGTCCCCCCCAACACCCCAGACAAAGCTGGAAGAATTTTTGCCCTATTAGTTTCTAAACTGTACTCTATATTGCTTCATGTAATTTACAGATCTGTTAAACCCCCCCCCCCTTACAAAGATATAGGAACCAGATATTGGAACACATTTCCCCCCCAAGGATTGGAACAAAACGTGTGAATCGTGACCCTAAAAATCTGTTTCCGTAGGGAAAACTCTTCGAAATGACTACACAGATGGTATTGTGCTCCTTTGCAAATGTCAAAAATGTCATTCTCCAGCGTTGGAAGGGTCGCAATAAACCTGGTGCGCGTTATCATTTATGGTGGGAACGTAAGTTGGGGCAAACTTTCTGGAATTAGATTTTGATGGAAATGAAAGCTGTTACTCAGGAAACTAGTCCTCATTGCTGATTGCCATGGGTCACGGTTCCCTCCCCCTCTTTTTCCCAGGGGGGAGGCTTACCCGGGCGCGGTTATTGCGCCCTGCGTTGGCACTGCGGAGGGGCTCCTGGTCTGTGTCCTCGTCTGAGGCAACGCTGTCGTAGTCGTGTTGGTCGTCGAGGTCGCTGGGCCCGTGGAGGGAGGAGTCGAGGATCTCTGCAGGGAGAAGGTCACAACCCCGTAAACGGACAGGGTGGACCTCCAGCCCCCCTGTTCCCACCGCACCCCATCTCTCTCTTGCCCCCTAACCTGTGGGGCTGGAGAGGCTTTTGCCCTGCTGCCGACGTTTGGCCTCGCTTAAGATATCGATGATGAGGGTGGCAAATTCCCGGGCATTGAAGCGGGCAAGTTTCTGCCGTCCCTGGTAGAAAGAGAGAGAAAGAAAGAGAATCATCATACCAGCCCAGAACGGAGACAGAGCTCAGCCCGGATCCAGGAGTCGCGATGAACACCCAGCGTCAGGATTAGGACTTTCTGCATTAAAAGACAAGACAGTTCCCCTCCTCTCCGTTTTATCTCACAACAACCTGGCAAGGTAGGCTGGGCTGACAGGAGGTGACTGGCCCAAGGCCACACACATTGGGCTTCTTGGCCAAGAGAGGGATTCGAACCCTTGTCTCTCGCAGGTTCTATTCCAACACTCTAACCACTACACCCTACTGGCTCTCTGGAATCTGGGCAAGCCCCAGGAATTCCAGCCCTGGATTCAAGGCCCGGATAGAAGCCCCAACCAGCTCTTTCCATCCCTGCCCTCCAAGAATTAACCACTGCCTGGAGCCACAGTAGGCAGAGAGGGCCGGCCTCAGCCGCGCAGAAATAAGTAGCGCCCCACCCGCTTTACCTGATTGCGCGTTGCAGAATATTCGGGGTTCACAGGAAGGAAGGGGACTGCGCTGCGCTCCGTCACCAGGGTGCTGTGGTTCTGCGTCGTGAGCCAGACTTTATAGGGAGAAAGGAGGGCAGGCAGAAAGGTACTGTTAGCCAGCTACCCTGCACAGACATATCTGAAAAGGTTTTGGGGGGCCAGGTGGCATCATCTCAAGACTTGCCCCAATAAGGGGTGGGCAGACCACAAACGCTTTTGCTGGAAGGGAAGGCTAGATGCAGAAATATCCCCTACGCTCAGTCCAGTGTGTTTCAAAATGTCTGCACTGGGGAAATAATGCAAAATGGGAAATATAAGATTCTTTATTTTATCTATCTAATGGAGTGGAGCCAATGGCCCAGAAGGCGGATTCTGCGTGTGCTGTGGAGGGAAGTGAGGGACCCGTCCACCTGGGAAGGTAACCCATCTAGGAGAAGGAAAACTCTGATCCTAAAGCTCTGCTGCCTTGGAGATCTCTTTGGGAGAAAAGGCTCAGGAGCGAAACCTACACAAATTCAGAATGAAGTCCCTAAGGCGGTTGGGTGGCCCCTTGTATGCCTCCCTCCAGCAACTCCTGCAGCCAAGCTGGTGCCAGACATCTTTCTCTGCTTTCCTTTGGACCACATCTTGACATCTGGGAAACCCAGGAGCTCCCTCTGCCCTGCCCAGGCTGGCACCCCAGGGAGGAACTGCAAACACAGCTGTTTGACTTCACCCGCAGAGGCACACTCCACTGTCTCTCGAGACAGACAGATGCCAACGTATTTTATCAGTGCCCCTGAGGAAGTTTGAAAGCAGCACTCATTATGGAACTTGCCAAACTGACTGGGAGACTCCGAGACCAGAGAGAAGAGACGGTGGAAGAAGATCGGAAGAAGTTTAAGGAATATTTGAAAAAAATATATGTTAATATTTAAATCTTAGAATAGCTTTGGAAGTGGATATAGGCCGTAGGGTTAGAAGTAGAAGATAGTGTATTTTAAAATAGTATTATTTGTAAGCAATAAAATGTTAAGATCTTTATGGTAAAAGTAAGCATGATTTAAAAAATGGTTAGAAATTATGATATATGTAAACTGCTAAAAATGAGGTGAAATTAAAATCAGATAGAGGGGACTTGGGGAAGCCCACCTAACAATGTTTAGAAAAAATAAGGATAAGACAAGAATTTGTTTGTATTGTTTGTTTTTTTTTGTTTGTGTTGTTTATTTGTGTTATAAAATGAATAAAAAAAATGGGGTGTGTGTGAAAGCAGCACTAATTGATGCTTCCACACGCTTTTACAGGCTCTCACTTCCTGTGCCGTTGTCTGCCCTATTTTGGAAAGAATAGGGCTAGATGCCCCCAAAGAAGAGGATTCAAGACATGTTGGGCTACACTAACTGAAACTTTCATGCCCTATTCCAGCCTCTCACTTCCTGCACTGTTGTCGCTCCTTCTTAGGAAGGGCCAGTTGGCCTGAAAGAGACACAGCAGTCCTTTCCTGGAAGTGATACGAGGTCCTCAGTGATGGCAGATCTGGTCCCTGCCTGGCCACTGTGACAAAACAGACGCAGAATGAGGTGGGTTCCCCTTTGGTCTGACCCAGCTGCAGGGCTCTCTTCTAAGTTCTTGCTGAAATCTCCAAGCCACTGCTCCGTAAACATCACTGCCTTTTGGGTGTGTATTATTAGCAATTCTCAGAGACGCCCAGATGACAAATCTCTGCCACTCGTATCTTTAAGTACCCTTGAGCGACACACTCACGCTGTCAAGGGCAGTTCCTTGTCCTGTGAGCTGCCTCACAGGGTCGTTGTTGCAGGAGGATGCATACACACGCACACGACTACAACACAGGGAGCCATTGGTCCATCTAGCTCGCTTACACTGGCCGGCAGCGGCCCTCCAGGGGTTTCAGGGCAGGGGATATTCCTGGCCCTGCCTGGAGATGCCACTGGGGATTTAACCTTCTTGCATGTAAAAGAGGTGCTCTACCAGTGAGCTACAGCCTTAAGATACAGGAACCTAAGAAGCTGCCTAATAATCAAGGAGCTACATGTATGATCTA
Organism: Podarcis bocagei; assembly: GCF_964188305.1. Classification (NCBI taxonomy): domain Eukaryota; kingdom Metazoa; phylum Chordata; class Lepidosauria; order Squamata; family Lacertidae; genus Podarcis; species Podarcis bocagei. The sequence goes on along the minus strand of NC_138141.1, from coordinate 44,896,836 downwards.
GCTCAGTATTGCCAACACTGACTGACAGAGGCCCTCCGGAGTTTCAAACCCAGCACTTCTGAGAAATGCCATGGGGATTGAACCCAAGTCCTTCTGTATGCAAAGCAGGTGCTCTACCACTGAGTTCTTCCCCTAAAAACAGAGCAAGATTCTAGTCCTCATGATTCCAAACAAAGGGCTGGTTTAAGCAGGAACATCAGAAACCACCTTATACTGAGTCAGGCCATTTGGTCCATTTAGCTCAGGGCTGTCTACTCTGACTGGCAGCAGCTCTCCAGGGTTCCAGGCAAGGGGTCTTTCCTTTGCTGCCCAGGGATTAAACTTGGGACCTTCTGTATACAAAGCCTTACTCCCAAGCTGTGGTCCAGCTTCTAAAGTCAGGTTCCAGTCCTCATGGTTCTGCTGGAGTTTGAACCCGGGACCTTCTGCATGCAGAGATGGTCAGCAAATGAACCACAGCCTTTCCCCAGAAATATGATACGGCAAGTCAGACAAGCATGCTCACCAGGAAGGCAATCTCACGCCAAGCGCTGGTGGCAGAGGCAAATTACTTCCACGTAAACATGTCCCGTCGTTGGACTCTTCAACTGGGAAAGGCCAGCTGCTCCTCTTTCCCCTTTTATCACCATCATCATCGATAAGAGTTGCGTCAAAAGCTGAAAATGCACTCAATGCCCCCGCTTCTCCAGAAACACAAACACCCCAACCGTGCTCCCCCCCCCCACGAAAAACCCAGGCAAGTCCCCAGCTCAACTCGCGCCACCCAGATCCCTCGGGGCACAGCTAAAAAGACAACAGCGCTTGTACAGATTACAACCTCCCTGCGGCCTTTTTGAAAGCCATCCTCTTTTTGCAGGCAGGCAACTTCGGGGAAGAAGCATAAATCTTTTTTAAACTGCAAGGGAGGAAACCGGCTACTCCCGAGTCGCAGGGAAGGGAGCAGCCTTGGCTGATGCCCAGACAGGGTGGGTGTTGGTGTGGGTGTGGGGGGTGACCCACCCCACCCCAATAAAGGAATCCAGCCTGGGAGTTCTCTGGTCCCAAAAAGGGCTTGCAAGCCCCACCTCAAACTCAGCAGGCTCCACAAAAAACCCACCCACCTCGCCCAGGGACAGTCCAACCGCTACCCACCCCCCAAATGCACACGCAAACATCCTCTTACCAGCTTCGTCCGGACTCTGGGGCAACTTTTAGAAAGGGGCCTGGAGTTTGCAGAGGGAGCAAAAGGGAAGATTTATCCCTGCAAAGGATTCGGCCGGCCAGGAATGAAAGGGGGGGGGAGGGGAGGCCCGCTCCAGGGTGGCCGGGAAAGAGAGAAAGTGGCCACGTTCCCACAGAACCGCAGCCAAAGCGCTTCGTTCTGCCGCCTCGCTCTTTTGGGTGGGTGGGTGGGAAAAGAGGGGGGAGATTCGCTACAAGGCAGGACTTAGCCTGCTGGAAGATGTCAGGCCTGCCCCCCCTTCCCGAACACCCCCCTTCCCACGCCGCTCTCCCCCTTTCCCTGCTCTCCCAAGGGGCTGGGTTTGGGGATGACTCAGCCACACGGCCAAGATTTCGGGCTTCGGGCCAAGGAGATGAACGAGCCGCGCCTGGGCAAGGAATCGCTGGCGGGGTGGTTTCTTCCTTTCTTGCCGGAGGAGCGGACGAAAACGGATTTGCAAAGATGCCAGGAGCAGCACTTTGTGTGTGGGGGGGGGGCAGCATGGAAGAGAGACAGAGGTCTGGTCAAAATCCTGCGTTCGAATCCTTGCTTAAGGGTTTTCCTACAATGGGAATCCAGGTGGCAGCTGTGGGAGACGGGAGGCTGGACCAGACTCCCCCTTCATTGCAGGGATCCCAGCTAAAGGATCCATCCAACCTCTGCTTTAAAAACCTTAAAAGCCTTTGGTCTGATCCAGCAGCCAGGATCTTCTTAGGCTCTGACCTCGGACGCCAGCAACAGAATTCAGCTTTCGGAGAAGGTGACTTTTGGTTTTAAAGAGGCAGGCTCCCAGTCAGGATGCAAGGGCTGTGTTAGCCTGAGGCTGATGTTGTCTGAAACATCTGGGGAGCCCCAGGTTTGGGAAAGGTCCCAGGTGATCTGCAAACAAACCACTGACCACTTTCCTCCCAAAAGCTAAACCTGGGGGCAGAGAAAGGAAGTGAGCCACACGCATTGTCCTGATTCAAGAATGCAGGAGAGGTTTCAATGGGCTGTGCAAACACCATGCACTTATTCCCCACTCACTGCAATAAAAAAGTCCTGGGAAATGTACTTTGCTGGAAATATAGCCCTGCATGGGGTAAACTGCAGTTCCCAGGACACTTGGGGGGGAATGCACTTTAAATGTGTCTTGCATGTATGGTGCATACACAGGCTGGCACATGGCAAACGTGCGCACTGAATTTGAATCTTAGGAAAGGGGAGGGAAGAGTGGAGCATGCGGGAATTGCGGCAAGGAGCCAGCTTGCCCCGTATTTATTCTCACACCTGGGTCCCACTCTCTCGAGATGAAAACCAAACGCCAGACATTTTACACACACACAGACCAAATCTGAAAATTGTAACCATTAAGAACTCACACAATCTTGACTACAACAACCCACAAATTAAAACGAACTTCAGCACCCAAACAAGACAGACCAGCAACAGCAGAACTAAATAATTAGAGGCTCTGGCCACATAATGCTCGGTTTGCTTTTGTAAAAAAAATACGGCAGCACCCAGCCTCTGGAACTCCCTGCCTCTTGACACCAAGAAGGTGCTTTCACTGCACGTTTTCCAGCACCTGCTAAAAACATTTTTTGTTAAGGCAAACGCAGAATGCCGACGTTTGTTTTTATTTGGTTTTCAGCTTATCGTTGGTCTTAATTTTCTTTTGTAGGTTTTTAACACTTGTGTTCAACTAATAAGGTCCTTGTTTTGCCCTTTTTTTTGCAAACTGCTTAGAGTTTTGCTTGTTTGCTTTGCAATCGAGTGTTATGTAACTTTAATGAAATAAAATAGTTTTTTAAAAACAACAACGAACACCACCCACCAGAATAAAACACCAAACTAGTTTAAAAAGCAGGCAAAGGGAGAGGGGTGTAGAGAAGGGGCAATGAACCGCACTCCCCCCCCCATTGGAAGGCGATGGCATCTTTTTGCCCCACAAACACCCCTGCCTCTTTTTCCCAGGGCCAGCACAAGACATTTTTGTAGCCTGTAGTGCAGAACAAGATGGCAGCAGCCTGCGACCACATGCAAAAGACATTCAGACCAGCAGGAAAAATTTCCTTTAAGCGTCCTCTGTCTCAAAAGAAGGTGGCAGGCAAGTTTAAGGAAGGAGCAGAAGAAGGCCTTCAGGGTTGTCAGTCTGTGGGGGGAAAGACAGCTCTCTTTCCACCCCACCCCCCCACAGTGGATGCCAATGAGCAGAACACACAAGAACCCTGGCCCAGCAAAATGATTCCAGGTGGCTCTCGCAATTGAGCCAAGTTGCATAGACACCCCCCCAACTAATAATCTTTAGTCTCTTCTTGGAGTAAACCACTAAAATACTTTATATAAAAGGGGTGGGGTGGGGAAAAACCCACGTTCTTTCATATTTCAGAACAGAAACTGCCATAACCAAAGTTGGGGCAGAGGCTTAATTGTAGAATTGCAAAGCTGGAAGGGAACGAAGCGGTCCTCTAGCCCAACCCCAGAAATCGCAGTTAAGGGGAGTAAATGTAAGTTTGGGGGGAGAAAATACAAGGCGAGAGGAAACAGAGAAATAAGTTTGGGCAGTGGCACTAGAGCAGGCACAGGCAAACTCCGGCCCTCCAGATGTTTTGGAACTACAATTCCCATCATCCCTAGCTAACAGGACCAGTGGTCAAGGATGATGGGAATTGTAGTGTCAAAACACCTGGAGGGCCGGAGTTTGCCTATGCCTGAACTAGAGGGTGTTGGAGGGAGTCTGGATGAAGCCAGAGTTCGAATCCATCCACCCCCCCAAATAATAATAATAGATTCTTCCAATGATATTACCACAAGCAACTGAGTGCACATTGCCACCTAAAGGCCAGAGGAAGAACTACAATGAACAAACTGATTTTTAAAAAGGGGGAGAGAGATTTTATCAGCCCCTTATTCATAAGTCTTCAAGCTGGGCAAAGCCTATAAGCATTGGAATCTCCTTGCCCCCCCCAAAAAAGACCAGGAGGATATGACTGAGAAAGGGGAAAGCCCCACCCTCACTCAACAAGGGGTTAGACTAGATGACCCCCCCCAACTTCAAGACCCCCACCCCCAAAACTCTTTACCTGCATCATTCTCCCGGCGATCCACTTCATCGTAGACATCCATGGCGAGTTCCTCAAAGAGACGGTTGCTTAGCTATAGACAGATAGATAGATAGATATTTGGGGTGGGAGGGGAAAGAAATGAGATAAGAAGTCGGCTCATTAACAGGCTTCCAGGTGGTAATTGGGGAAGGAAAGTGTCAGAGCAGAGAAGGGAATGGTCTCAACTGGGCGGTCCAAACAGGGAAGCGTTGCTTAATGGTTACAGCCAGCCAGGAGCCAGACTTGTGAGTAGGAAGTATTCCCATGATCCCGAGGTTACCCAAGTAGGTTGTGGGGGTGGGATTCCCGGGGGGGCAAGAGTGCAAGGGGGCAGGGTGTGGGTGCGTGTGCTAGAGGTGTAAATGACTCTCAGATTTCCCCAAAGCTGAGGTCACTGGATCAAGTTCATCAGTTTTGTCGAACTAATTAACCTCCATAGTTTTAATTGGATTTCTGAACAACTGTGCAATCAATGGCTTTGAATTTCATAGTGTTGTTATGTTCCTTGGAGATGTGAGATGCAGGAGAGAAACTTACTTTATAAACTGAAGGCAGCCCTGTTTAGGGAAGCGTTTAATGTTTAACAGACCACTGTATTTTAATACTTTGTTGGAAGCCGTCCAGAATGGCTGGGGAAACCCTGCCAGATGGGCGGGATATAAATAATAAATTATTATTATTATTATTATTATTATTATTATTATTATTATTATTATTATTAACTACTTAACACTGTATTCCAAAGAAAATCTAAAGTACCGTACTTTTCCGTGTATAAGACGCACCCTAATTTTGGGGACTCCAATTTCAGAAAATGGCCCAAAGTTTTTTGGGGGGAGCATTGCCAGAGCTGTTGAGCTTTTTGGGGTGCGGTGCGGGTGTGAACGCAGTAAATCACTAACCTGACGATTGCAATCGCTTGCGCCAGCTAACAATCGCTCGCGTCTGCTACAAGCATCTGACCAGTCACCAACAGCAGAAGGAAATAGCAAGCGCAATTGCCGCAGCGGCAGCCCGTCCTCATCCGCCCTTGCCGCAGCCGCCAATCACACCACAAATCGCCAATGACAATCTGCAGCTCGTGGTTGCAACCAATCACCCCCCAGTTTTTAAAGCTTATTTTTGAGTAAAAAAAACCAACACCTAGTCTTATACACGGAAAAGCAGGGTCACTTTTAAAAAGCAAGTAGAAGAAACTGCAACCCAAGAGAGAGAAGGAACGTCTTTATTCAAAAGAGGCACCCCCCCCCAAGAAGCAATGCTTCTATTTAAAAGAGGTTTTCCCTCCAGAGACAGGGGAATGCCCTTATTTCAGGGAGGGGAGGGGATCTGCAGGGCCTCCAGATGTTGGAGGTCTGTATCTCCCAACTCCCATCCTTCAGCAACATCCTTCAGGGGGCATGTTGGCTCCCCAGTTCAGGGGCAATAAAACAGCACGTTTTCAGGGGGGAGAAAGCCTGGGGCGGGGAGATCCATTTTTGAACTGACCACGGGGCCCTCCTGACTCTCTGGGACAGGCTTATGACACCCCACCCAGGAGCCTCGCCCCCCCCCAACAAAACCCAGAACCACCCTCAATAATCCCTGGAAGAAGACTCACCGCCTGCAGTTTCTTCTTGGCTGCTTTGGCGAGCTCAGAGAGGTCCAGGCTGTTAGGGAGAAGGGCAAAGAAGCCGTCAATCTTCTTCCAGCGAAAATGAAATCGGGGATCAATGCCCATTTCCATGCACCCCACCAACACACACACACACACACACCCCTTACATCCTCCAAACGAAGCCTGCCGCCAGACTGTTCAAATCTGCAGAATACCCCCAATGAAGAAGTTGCGACGAACAGATTTGTAAGGGCTGGAGGTTTTTAAGCTGAGGGTGGATGGCCATTGGTCAGGGATTCCTTAGCTGGGATTCCTGGGGTTGGGCTAGATGGCCTTTGGAGGACCCTGCAAACTCTCAGGGCCTGTAAGACAGAGCTATTCCGCCTGGCTTTCAATCTGAATTTAGCCTGATCTTTTATTCCCCTTCCTTCCCTCCCGCTCCCCTTTTTATGAAGATTACCCACTCTGAGATCCCACAGCTAATTCTCCCCTGGTCTCCTTGTTGGCCCAAATAGGACTAATTTAGCCAGCTAGCCCAGGTGATCATTTCATGTTTATTGGATGGATTTCCCCCCTAAATTGATTTTGGAACTTTGAATTTATTGTTATCACACTTTTTTACTGTATTTTATGCTGTTTTTTTGTTGAATCACAATTAAGTGTTTTAAATTTGTTGTTAGCCGCCCTGAGCCCGGTTTTCTGAACCGGGAAGGGTAGTGTATAAATAAAAAATTATTATTATTATTATTCATTATTATTATCATAATTGAGGGGCAAAGGCAGGTTTGTCTTCGGCCCGATGGACGCAGGTGAGAGCGCGCTGGAGATTATAGGCCCTTCTTATGCCCATTTATATCACACTTCTGTCCGGTTTCCATACGACTTTGCTTGCCGCCAGTGGTGGCGGCATTTAGCCAAATCTGGCTAGCCACAAAGAGAAGGAGGTGCTGGACTAGGTGGGCTCCAGCGGTCAGACTCTCTTCTCATCCCTAGACCCTTGGGCAGATTCTCTCAAGGGCGACCTTCTAAGCATTCATAATCCTGGGGTTTTTCCAGCCCTGCAGAAGACTGGGGGTGTGGGGAGAGACTGACAGGCCAAACACGGTCACAAAAATATTCTATTTATTCCCACCCTCCCTGCCATTTTGCATCCAAACTCCTCCAAGCCCACCCCATAAAACAGGCACTGATAATCCACGTTATATCTCCCTAGACCCCACAGAAATTTGGAGGGCGTGTGTGGGGCACACAGGGCGACGGTGGCGTCATGCAGACGGAAGCTGAAGCCTTGGTACCTTTGAGACATGCATTTTGGGCGCACTCTGAACTCCGAAAAGGCAGCGAGGGGTTGGAAAAAGAGAGAAGTGAGGATGTTAAGAAAAAAAACAAAAGCAGAGTGTTATGTAGCCAAAGGGTGGGGATTCGCACTCGCCTCCTGAAGGTCTCGCAGGTGCTCACTGGGTCAAGATATCAAGCCAGTCTCTCCTTGCCTAACACTGACCCAGACTGTGCCCAAAACTGAGCCGAGGGATGCAGTGAAGGGGGTTGGACTAGATGACCCTCAGGAACCCTTCCAGTACAATTCTACGCTTCTAAGACCAAAATACACCACAGTCTGGGGGCCTCGACAAGCAGCCAGGGCCCCCTGTATCTGGTGCAGAGGACCCCCCCCTTTGGGGTGGGTGAGAGCGACCCACTTAAGAACCCTCCTCAGAGACGTCAGAGGGGCCACCACCACTCAGCCCTTGAGGCAGAAGCACCCAAAGGTCAGATCTGAGGAGCAACGATGGGGAAGGCTCTTGCTTCAGCTGTAGACAGCTCAGTTGGTCAAGCATAAGACTCTTAAACACAGGGTTGTGGGTTCGGGTCCTGCCTTGGGTGAGATTCCTGCGTTGCAGGGGGTTGGACTAGATGACCCTTGTGGTCCCTTCCAACTCAGCAATTCTATAATACAGTCGTAGCTTGGATCCCGAACACCGTTTTGGCTCCTGAACGCTGCAAACCCGGAAGTGAGTGTTGCGGTTTGTGAACGTTCTTTGGGACCCGAACATCCAGCGGGGCTTCCGATTGGCTGCAAGAACTTCCTGCAGCCAATCAGAAGCCACGCTTTGATTTCTGAACATTTTGGAAGTCGAATGGACTTCCGGAACGGATTCCGTTCGACTTCCGAGGTACGACTGTACCAGGACGCGGTTTAGGAGGCCAGGCCAGTCGTTCTCAAAGGCAAGGAGGCAGCAGGGGGCGCAAACGACTATCAGACTTTGAAATAGCTGGCCTCCCCGCCAGTTCTGTTGAGTTCAATGGTTTCAATTGCATTTTGAACAAATATGCCATGAATTGTCACTGTTCCTCACCTGTCTGCCATTTGCGGGATGATGTAATGCCCATTCTTGTGGTCTGCGTAGAGAGACAAAATAAAGAAAGGAAATGGGTTGAGTGAGATCAAAAGCGGCTCTTCTGAATCCAGTTGCCCTGCCCCCCTTGCACAGAGGCAGGTTCGCTGGCTCCCTTGGACCCCTGCATTGCAGGGAGCTGGACTAGATGACCGCTGGGGGTCCCTGGGCCGACTCCCTGGTTCCACAAAGATTAGCAGGATGGCTCGTTCCACAGCACCACCAAAACATACATTCCCACTTGCTCTGTTGCAGCAGAAACAGGAAATGCCAGGAATTATTTGGAAAGGTAAGGGTTTTAAACAACAACAGCCATGGCATCATTACGTGTGAGCGAAAGAGCAATGGCCCTGTGGCGAAGTTTCCTGGGAGAAGAGCGACAGAGAGGAAGTTCCTAAACAGAATCAAGTCACACCACTCTTGCCTTAACAGTAAACACCATTCCAATCGCTACATTTTTTAATAAAGCAAGTAAAATAGCAATATTGCACAAAAGGGGCTCTTGGGAAAGGACGAGCGAATCACACGAGCAGAACAAAACACCTTATCCCGAGTCAGATTCATTGGCTCATCTAGCTCAGTGTTGTCTACACTGACTGGCAGCTGTGGCTCTGCAGGGTTATTTTTTGGAGGGGGAGACGCCGGGAATTGAATTTGGGGCCTCTAGCGTGCAAAGCAGACGCTCTCCCAACGAGCTGCAACCCTTGCCTTAAAAATTACCATACTTTTCACTCCATAAGACGCACTTTTCCCCTCCTAAAAAGTAAGGGGAAATGTGAGTGCGCCTTATGGAGCGAATGCAGACAGGAGGCTCTGCTCAGTGTTCCCTTTAAAGAGTCGCGTGGAGTGTGTGTGCAGCTCTTGGGGGCTTTTCCCCGAGGAGGGAGAAGGGCAGCCGCGCTCCCTTTAAAGGGCGTGCTGAGTGTGTGTGTGGTGCTTGCAGGCTTTTCCCTGAGGAGGAAAAGCCTGCAAGTGCCACACACAGCTCCACGCAGCTCGTGAAAGGGAGCGCTGAGCAGAGCCTGGAATGCATACAGGCTTTGCTCAGCGCTCCCTTTAAAGAATTCCCCCCCCCCTTGCATTCCCCCTCTAAAAACTAGGTGCATCTTATGGTCAGGTGCGTCTTATGGAGCGAAAAATACGGTAGATGTTGGTCCTTATGGTTCTGATTTAGGAGCCGATTTAAATAGGAACACAGGAAATGCTGTGTGTTAGCTCGGAGGGTTGCAACTTTGCATGCCGAAGGTCTCAGGTTGAATCCTGGACATCTCTAGATTGGGTTGGGAGAGATGCTTTATCTGAAATCCTGGACAGCTCCTGCCAGGCAGGGGAGACAACACTGAACTAGGCGGGCCAATCGTCTGGCTCAGTGCATGGCAGATTCCCTGTTTCCGCTCTGCAGCTGTTTTGTCTTGAGCAGGGACCCCTCCCTGAGCCCCCAGCTCATCTGTGTTCAGAAGGGAGGCTGGACAGACCGCTCAGCGGGAAGCTTCTGTGGTAGTAGGTTGTTATCCCAGAGGTTCAGCTCCCTCCCGCTGGAACAGTGTGCATTCTCTTACCTGGCTTCCGCCCGCAGAGGTAGAAAGCCAGCCTGTCCGTCAGCTCGTACTGGCATTCCACCAGGCGCTCGGCCAGTTCGTGCTGAGACGCCTGCCTGTGGGGAGGGAGGGAGGGACAACGGTCAGACGAGGTAGGCCAGGGAAAAAGAGAGAGGGAGGGAGGGAGGGAGGGAGAGAGAACCCACCCCAGTAAACAGGACTCGTTACAAACTTAACACAACAGAGCGGATCTGCTGCAACCAGGAACCACAAATGGGTAACCATCTAATAGACTGCTGATAGGTAAAGATAAAAAGGTAAAGGAAGCTTTTAATGTTTGATTCATTACTGTATTTTGATATTTTGTTGGAAGCCGCCTAGAGTGGCTGGGGAAGCCCATTATTATTATTATTATTATTATTATTATTATTATTATTAGTATTATTATCATCATCATCATCATCATCATCCCCTGGACGGTTAAGTGGTTAAGTCCAGTCAAAGGCAACTATGGGGTTGCGCCACTCATCTCGCTTTCAGGTTGAGGGAGCTGGTGTTTGTCCACAGACAGCTTTCTGGGCCATGTGGCCAGCAGGATTAAATGGCTTCTGGCACAACGGGACACCGTGACGGTAACCAGAGTGCACGGAAACACCGTTTACCTTCCCATCGCAGTGGTACCTATTTATCTACTTGCACTGGTGTTCTTTCGAACTTCTAGGTTGGCAGGAGCTGGGACAGAGCAATGGGAGCTCAACCCATTGCGGGGATTCGAACCGCCAACTTCTGATTGGCAAGGCCAAGAGGTTCAGTGATTTAGACCACAGTGCTACCCTGTTAATAAGCAACATTGTGCCAGCAGTGGGAGAGGCTAGAGTCAGAAGTGGGCGGGGCCATGCATGTCATTCTTATAGACACTCTCACCTGGCATAATCGATGGGGCTGCGTCCGTTCACGTCAGGTGCCCCGGGGTCCGCCCCGTAGACGACGAGCAGCTCTGCCTGGAGGATCTGGCCCGCCTTGGCAGCAACGTGCAGGGGCGTCGTCCCTTTCTCCTACAAAAAGCAGAGGATTTTGCTCTACCGCCACACTCAGCGCATGCCCAGAGGCACTCTTTCTCTTTCCTGGCTATTCTACAGCCGGGCTCCGCCAGTTAAGCGAAAAGGGCAGATATTCAAAGACCTAGCAGGGTAAGAAACCCGACATTGGGAGATGGGCAGTGGCGGGGGCTCACCGGGTGGAAGAAGTTGGCCTGGGCGCCCAGGGAAAGAAGGCGCAGGCAGGTCTCCAGGTTCCCCGTCCGGACGCTTGAATGCAGTTGCTGCGGAGGAAGGAGGAAAGATGTCAGGTGGAAGGAAACACAAAGCTATCTACAAACATGTGCGCACACAAACAGGCCAGCCCCCCACAAACCGAGGGACGAAGACCCCGGAAAACAAGAGCTCATATATCCCATTTAATTCCTCTCAACCACTTCAGGCTGGGAAGCTGGCATGGTTACAGATGCCACACAATACTCATTCTTCATTTGTAAGAAATCCATGTTTTAGCCTGACAGCTCCTGTCCTTTGGAACTCCCTGCCTAGTGACATCAGTCAGGCGCCTTCGCTGTGTACTCCGTTCAGCAGCTGCTAAAAACTTCTTTGCTTAGGCAAAGCCCGACATGTGTTTTCATTTGGTTTTTAGCTTATTCCAGTTATTATTATTTTTAATTATTTTAAATCGTTGCTTTTAATCTGTGCTTTTTTCTGGGGGGGACGCAGAGGTACACTTACCCCTAAACATTTTGTGAATCTAAGTTTGGCCTCACTGAGAGGTAGTATTTCAATAGGAGTAGGAAAATGAGAGCACCCCTAAACATTTTTTTTAAGAAAAAAGCACTGCTTTTAACTCTGATGGTTTCCTGGCGTTGTTCTTTTCGTAAACCCCTTTCAGGTGCGCACGCAGAGGTGTCTACCTTGCTGAGGTCCTTGGCGGTGACGCCGTCGTCGTCTCGGCACGGGAGCTTGTGGACAAAGGCCAGCATCTGGTATTTGGCACGGATGAATTCAGACTTGGTGGGGCTGCGATACAGAACAGGAGCAGATCAGTGAGGAACCACACTAAGGCGCCGTCCGCACTACAGATTTAAAGCACGATTATACCACTTTAAACAAACATGGCTTTCCTCCCCAGAAGGAATCCTGGGATCTGTAGTTTGTCATGAGTGTTGAGCGTTATTAGGTGACACCCCCCATTCTCCCCCTCACGGAAGTACAATTCCTAAAGTGGTGTGACCATCAATTCCTCTTTTTCAGGGAACTCTGGGAATTGTGGCTCTGTGAAGGGCACAGGGGGAGGGATCTCCCAACAACGAACTACAGTTCCCAGGATTCTCTGGGGGAACTGTTACAACTGTATGATGCTGCTTTAAACGAACTGCCTTTCTCCCCTACAGGGATTTATTCATAGCAGTGGCCTTGAGAAGACTCAGGTAGTCTGGAAGCTCACCAGGCTTCTGGATAATGAGGGCTAAGAGTACCTCTGCACATGACCAGAGGCACTCTTTCCCTCTCTGCTCTACCTCCTCCAGCACAAGCTTTGGGCCCTGCCCTGGGAAGGCACTAATTCTTGGTTTGAACATTTTATTAAAAACAACAAAATATGGAAGTGGAAGACTGCCTACAAGGCAGAAAACCATAATAATACCAAGAAATGCAATTGAACATAGAGACCTACAAAACACTTTGACAGCTATTCATTGTTTTTGCCTTCTTCCATCATCATCACCATCATCATCATCATCTCCTCGTAGAAATGTAGAGTTGGAAGGGACCCCAAAGGTCATTTAGTCCAACCCGCTGAAATGCAGGAAGCGCAGCTAAGCTGACAGGTGGCGTCAGAATTTAAAGCCATCAGAGCAATGTGCAGAGCAAGAACAGAATGAAACTTGGATATGCAAGCTCTGCGAAGGGCAAAATAAACTCCCTTTGATTTTGCAGTAGCTCAAACGCTGTCAGAAATGATATATGGGTCCCTTACCACCTCAGACAACCTACATATCATTTCTGAAAGAGTTTGAACCCTCCAAGTTATTGGGTGAAGTGTGGAAATGACCAACGGTGTCCATGGAAATCTTAAATCTGCTTCTGCCTGATCTGGAGCCCTTTGGATGCTTCGTACTAGAATTCCCATCAGCCCCAGCGTCAGATAGCCATGCCTGCTGAGGATGATGGGAGTTGTAGTCCGAAATATCTGGCAAAGGCGGAGTTATGACTTCGTCGGGTGTCTTCTGCAACCAGAGCTGCTCCTGCTCCTTTTCCAACCCTTTCAGACGTCCGCTCCAAAACAGGCAGAGCTCTTGGGTCTCTCCTCTCTCTGCTGCGGTCAGCAAGTTCAAAATTAGTTCCCCGCTTCGTTTGCAGAACTATTAAAAGGGCCCTTGCAGGAGGCTGAGATGTCTGAGTAGGCCAGGAATATGGCCACAGATAAAGAATAGAGGCATAAAGGATAGCTCAGTCGGTAGAGAATGAGACTCTTAAAGGGTTGTGGGTTCGAATCCCATGTTGAGCAAAAGGTTCCTGTGTTGCAGAGGGTTGGACTGGATGACCCCCGGGGTCCCTTAAAACTCTACATGTCTATGAGTCGATGATCAGAGAGGCCTTGGGAGAGTGTGTAGAACAGCTGTCCCTAACCTAGCGCTCTTCAGAGGTTTTGGACTACAACTCCCAATCAGCACAGGTGCAGTCCAAGACAAAGCCAGGATACCTAGGGCTGATGGGAGGTGTAGTCCAAAACCTCTGAGAGGCCATCAGGTTGGCAAAAGCAGATTTAACTCTATACAGAATTAAAGGAAGAGCTTTAAAATTGAGCTGTCCTCATCCTTTAGGTTGCACGGTCTACCTTCTAATTCCAGATGGGTGATAAAAATGATAAGAAAAATATTGAAATGCGACGTTCCCTTAGATCCAGCGTCGATACTGCTCAACTGTACACTGCCTATCACATGCAAAGAACATTTAAGGAACTTACATCAGATCTGCTAATGGCTCAAAAGTTACATTCTTGGAACGAATGCTTAATAAAATTTGGGATTTGGCTACAGTGGCAAAAACAATGATGCCTCAAGAGCCAGAATTGCAAGTGAATACATAAAACAATTCTGGGAAAATTGGCTGCTCCTATGTAATATTGACATCCCACGAAAGCAAATTCAAGTAGATTTTGAGAGGTTTTTAGAAGAAATATTGCAATTTTACACTAAGTTGTATTTTCTTGCAGATTGTTACGATTTGCAGCAATCTTATCTGGGGCAGTGGAGTTGTTAGTAACTGTCAAACAATGATTTTTTTTTAAATGGTTCCAGTTAAGAATGAGTTGTCAGTGGAGGCTAAATGGTCCAACATTGACATTCTGAGTAAGACAGGGATGTACCACTTACAGGTAGGTAGCCGTGTTGGTCTGCCGTAGTCGAAACATAATAAAAAAATTCCTTCCAGTAGCACCTTAGAGACCAACTATGTTTGTTATTGGTATGAGCTTTTGTGTGCATGCACACAAAAGCTCATACCAATAACAAACTTAGTTGGTCTCTAAGGTGCTACTGTTAGGGATGTACCAGAAAATCATAATTACAGCTGGCTTCTTCCAGCGGCCCCTCCCTTCTCTACGCACCCCATATCCCCCACAAAAATTAAAAAATGGTCAATGCCCACCGCCATCCCTCCTTGCAGGATGAATGAGCCCCACCCATCTCCCCAGGTAGGTACCCCCCAAAAAAAATCCTCTCCCCATCTACCCCCTCCCCCAATCCACCGGAACTCACTGGACTTTATCCTGCGGGTTAGCCTTACGCTTCCCGCTCTGGACCTGCGCCGGATCAAGCAGCGAGTGTTCCCATATAGAATTGGCACCGTTACTCGCGAGGGTGTGCACCATCTGAGGACCGGGGGGCAGGGATTGGGAGAGTGGGAAGAAAAAAAGGAGAGATAAATCAACAGGGAAATGGCCAGTTTACCTGCAGGATCACCTTCTTGCATCGACGCTCATCTGACCGCTTTGGCCTGTGGAACTGGCATTTGTTACAGGTGCCCGAATAAATTCTCCTTTTAACACGCTTGTAAGAAACCAACCTCTGTGGAACTCCCTGCCTGTTGAAGTTGGTGTACTCGTTTTCGGCGCCTGCTATAGGCACATGCCATCCAGGTGGGTAGAATGTGGAGATCAAGTTGTTGCTGCTTATAATACCGTACCTTTCGACTGCTTTTAATACCTGCTATTGATTGCTTTTTAACATTACAGGCCTTGAAGGTCCTCTCTGAATGATTACATGGTCTGCCTCCCCAGTGCCCCCAGAACTCCTGCAAAGACTGTGACCTGGCCCCCAGCCCCAAAGCTGAGCAAAACTTGTTTAGGAACATAAACAATGCACATTTCCGAGCACAATTCAAAGTGTTGGTGCTGACCTTTAAAGCCCTAAACGGCCTCGGTCCAGTATACCTGAAGGAGCGTCTCCACCCCCATCGTTTTACCCGGACTCTGAGGTCCAGCACCGAGGGCCTTCTGGCAGTTCCCTCCCTGCGAGAAGTGAGGCTACAGGGAACCAGGCAGAGGGCCTTCTCGGTAGTGGCGCCCGCTCTGTGGAACGCCCTCCCATCAGATGTCAAAACGATAAACAACTACCAGGCTTTTAGAAGACATCTGAAGGCAGCCCTGTTTAGGGAAGCTTTTAATGTTTGATGTAT
Organism: Podarcis bocagei; assembly: GCF_964188305.1. NCBI lineage: Eukaryota > Metazoa > Chordata > Lepidosauria > Squamata > Lacertidae > Podarcis > Podarcis bocagei. The sequence goes on along the minus strand of NC_138141.1, from coordinate 44,881,298 downwards.
CACAGTATTTTAATATTCTTTTGGAAGCTGCCCAGAGTGGCTGGGGAAGCCCAGCCAGATGGGCGGGATACAAATATATTATTATTATTATTATTATTATTATTATTATTATTATTATTATTATTATTATTATTATTAGGAGAGTCTGCTGGATCAGACCAAAGAGGGCCCCCTACGCCAGCATCCTGTTCTCACGTCGGCCAACCATATGCCCCAGTACGAAACTCTCAAGTAGGACCCAAACACGAGAGCACTTTCGCTTGCTGTGGCTTCCATCAATTGGTATTCAGAAGCATTTCTGCCTCTGACAGTGGAGCCAGATAGTAGCCACTGTGGCTAGTTGCCATTGATAGCCTCCTCCTCCTCCTCCTCCTCCATAAATTAGTCCATTTCTCTTTTAAAGGCATCCAACTCGGTGGCTGTCACTGCCTCCTGCAGCGGGGAGCTCCACAGTTTAACTGTGCAAAGAAGTCCTGCCTTTGGTCTGTCCCGTATCACCCAACACGCAGCTCCATTGGATGTCTATGAGTTCCAGCACATGGACACACAATTATGACATACGCAAGTTTAGAAGCTTCTTTCACATCGCCTCTGATTTGCCTTCTTTCTAATTTGAACACTGCAACCTTCCTTCCCTGGGGATCCTCTTAATAATTTTTTTTATTGCATTTTGGTGTGCTGGAAAGAGAGATGGAAGAGACAGGCCCTGCCCCCAAGGAGATTACAATTCCTCTTTAACCAGGCCTTTATACATTTCACTGATTTTACAATCATTTTGACATTTCAAAACTTCCTTCCCCCACCGTCTGTGGTTCCTTAAATTTATTTTTAATATCTTCTGCATATCCAAATTAACTTAATTTGTTCATTCATTCATCTTCTTTAAATATATACCTTATGAAACAGCAGGTTATTACAATAATCCTGACAATGTTTTTAATCTGTTTACAATTTATCTGTAAATATTCAATACACCATTTCCATTCTTTTATAGAAAGTTTGCTATCTTGATTTCTTATTCTTCCGGTAAGTTTTGCCATTTCTGCATATGGATTATGGAATATTTTGTCTTTTTTATATTGTAATTTTAGGTTGTAAATTGCCCTGAGATCTACAGGCATAGGGTGGTATATAAATGTTAATAGTAACAACAACAACAACAACAACAACAACAACAACAACAACAACAACAATAATACTGTATTGGCCTGAATATAAGCTGCACTTTTTTTCCAAATTCTGATCGTGAAAAGTTAAAATGTAGCTTATATTCATGACCTTACGCCTCCGGCAGAGTGGCGCACCTCCCCACCCCCCCCAGAAAGCAGCCCAGGACCACGGGGCAATGGTGCTCAGCCCTCCCGCTGTTCCCAAACATCCCCAAAGCCGCTGAATTTTAAAGTTGCGGCTTATATTCGGATGCGGCTTATATGCGGGCCAATACGGTAATAGCAGACTACGCTTCAAAATCAGCCAACCAAAACAAGTCTATAAGGATTGGAGAATCTTTAAAGAATATTTAGAAAACTATGGAATAAAAGGAAACATCTTGGCAGAATTAGACTGATCCCTGTATTGTATAAATATAAGTTTGTAGGGAGGGAAAAAGAAATTATATGAGAAATACGTAACTGTACGGTATAAAGTAATGGATAGACAAAGTTCAGTGAGATTAACTGGAAGTCAGTTTTAAATTTCTTTTCTATAAATGTTATAACTGTGTTCAATACCAGGAGTATATATGATGATAATTATATTAACCTTCTTATATCTTAAGAGTGATGGTTTGTTTGATTTTTCTGTTATTGGTTTGATTGTATGTTTGTTTACTTGTATGTACGTCTGTTTTTCATACATGTATTTATTTTAAATTAATAAAGATATATTTTTTAAAAAAATCAGCTTTGTGCCACCATTCTGGGGATGCCACTGTCCCTCCGCCCCCATCCCAAAAGGTGCCCCCACTCACCTGCAACAAGGTGGCCGACCAAGGGCTGTGACGAAGGTGCTTGACGATGGATATATGGCGCCCCAGACTGCGATGGACGCTGCAACATTCGTCGCAGACCAGCACTCCGCGATTGATTGACGCCCAGCCAGGGTCTGGAGGGAGAGAAAACCACAAGTTTGAAAGTTTGGAAATAGCAACCCTTAACATCCGTTCCCAGTTTTCTTAGGGAAAGCACCTTGAAATTGCTACACAGATGATATCGCACTCCTTTGCAAATGTCAGAATCGCTTCCTTCCATATCACCTAATGGTTGGAGATTGTTGCTGCAATGAACTTGGTACATTCTAACTCTCTTTCAAATCAGAACCAGTGAAGGCGGTGAAGGTCGTGTGTGAGTTTCTGGAGGCGGTTGGAGGATGGATGGCGGCTAACAGATTGAGGTTGAATCCTGACAAGACAGAAGTACTGTTTTGGGGGGACAGGGGGCGGGCGGGGGGGGGGACTACCTGGTCCTTCAGGGGCAACTGTGCCCCTGAAGGACCAGGTGTACAGCCTGGGAGTCATTCTGGACTCACAGCTGTCCATGGAGGTGCAGGTCAATTCTGTGTCCAGGGCGGCTGTTTACCAGCTCCATCTGGGACGCAGGCTGAGACCCTACCTGCCCGCAGACTGTCTCGCCAGAGTGGTGCATGCTCTAGTTATCTCCCGCTTGGACTAATGCAATGCGCTCTACATGAAGCTACCTTTGAAGGTGACCTGGAAACTACAACTAATCCAGAATGCAGCAGCTAGACTGGTGACTGGGAGCGGCCGCCGAGACCACATAACACTGGTCTTGAAAGACCTACATTGGCTCCCAGTACGCTTCCGAGCACAATTCAAAGTGTTCGTGCTGACCTTTAAAACCCTAAACGACCTTGGTCCAGTATATCTGAAGGAGCGTCTCCACCCCCATCGTTCAGCCCGGACACTGAGGTCCAGCTCTGAGGGCCTTCTGGCGGTTCCCTCACTGCGAGAAGTGAAGTTACAGGGAACCGGGCAGAGGGCCTTCTTGGTGGTGGCGTCCGCCCTGTGGAACACCCTCCCATCAGATGTCAAAGAGAACAACAACTACCAAACTTTTAGAAGACATCTGAAGGCAGCCCTCTTTAGAGAAGCTTTTAATGTTTAACAGACCACTGTATTTTAATACTCTGTTGGAAGCCGCCCGGAGTTGCTGGGGAAACCCAGCCAGATGGGCAGGGTATAAATAATAAATTCTATTCTATTTAGGATGTGAATGTACCGGTAAGTCGACGCAAGATTCCTAGAACTTAATTTTGACGGAAACGAGACAGGTTACTAAAGAAACCATGGCTTGCTGTCCAAAATTAATGTTTCTGATGGTGCCAATGTAGATATAGGGCCAAAAGAATTGGTGCCCTATATGATCTTGGCATAGTTATTTGCAACTCAGTGGGAAATGGCCCAAAATCTCACTCTGGGTGCTTGGTACCAATCACTCTGGAACAGAGCTAGAATGGATAAAATTATGCATAATTTGGTATTTTGACAAGGACCAGGCCCTTTTAACATGATTTGGTATTCCTTTATTACATGCGCAACAGAGCCAACATTTTCAAGACAACTCTCATCCCAAGCTTGGCAAGTCTGGAACCAGATAATCAGATGACACGAATATTCTTTACTTGGACTTCGTTATTTGAACCCACGTGCAATCGGACTCAATTCTCCGTGCCTGTTTTATAGCTTTGTTTTTCATCTTTTAACTTTCAGCTCTTAACTTTGGTTCTCTGTTTTATATACATCACAAAACGAAATTTAAAAGTATATTTACGGAAAGAAAATGGAAATGTATATTTGGAGAAGGGATGCAGGAAGCTGCCTTATGCTAAGCCAAACCACTGAGCCCATCTAGCTTAGTACTGTCTTCACTGACTGGCAGCAGCAGCAGCAGCTCTCCAGGGTTTCTGGCAGGGAGTCTCTCCCAGACCTACCTGGAACTGTCAAGGGTTGAACCAGGGACCTTCTACATGCATAGCAAGTGTTCTGTACCCCTGAGCTAGAGGAGGGGACGTGTGTGCTTTGTGTTACCCTGATTTCATGGGAGGACGGCTCATGCGCTTTTCTGAAAAAGGCAAGCTGTAAATTAATAACACGAACAATATCGGTAAGCAGGAACGGGGGTGATGAGGCTTCTGAGTTATCACTGCAGTGCAGCCAACGCTTTGGAATTATTTATAATTAAAAACAGCTACAGCTGCCTTTTCACACCTACAAAGGCATCCTCAGAGCGAAGTCATATTGTCAGATCATTAAAAATAACTAAATCACCCAGTAAAGTCAAGATGGCATCAGATGCAAAGGCAGCGCATTTAAATTTTCTTTTTTAAATAGATTTGGGGGCTCTGGACTTCTGACTTGTCTCTAATTCTCAGCTTGGGGGGGGCAGGGAGAAGAGAAGATTTTCGGTATTGTTCTTATTCTTATTAGAAGTCAGTTACTTAAAAGGTAACTTGTTTTGCATTTAAAAACATAAATATATTACCCTACACTATACATACAATATACTACACATATAGACTACCAAATATGATTTTATCTGGCAATGTTTTTGAACCCTTGATACATTTTGTATAAATGTGAACTGTGCATCCCACTATGGAATATATTTTACACTATTCATTCTTTTTTTAATTAAAAAAATCCTTTATTTTGGTTCCTCTTTCCTATGGCATATTTTAGCTCGATGTTTCATTGGTCGTACTTTCAAATTTACAAAAAATATGCATTATGCCATAAAGAAGAACAACAATTACCATACAAAACATTAACGTTTTCATGCAGCGTGCTCCTTCTCCCCCCCAAAAAAACCCTTTGTACATGCTCAGAGGACAGTCTCCTCATCCCACACATTCTGGGGCTAAGTCTGGGCTCAAGGCCACACTCCTCCATTGGGCCACTGGCTGTGAGAAGGGGCCCTTCCTCCCCACCAGGCCCCAAATGCATATTCTGCCCCCTCAGCAGCAAACCTTATTCCAGGGAATTTTCATGGGAAAGCTAGGAGGGGGGAGAGCACCCATCAAAAATCTATTGATGCAGAAGAGACACACCTTGTCTCTCCTGCCTGGTTGCTACGGAAACCCGAAAGGCCGCCCTAGAAACATCGAGGCAACTCTTCCCCTTCCAGCACGGTGACAAAGAGAGAAATCGTTGAGTGTGTTTTAGGCCGTGACACTTTAAAACAGGGGTCGGCAACCTAAGGCCCATGGACCACAAGCGGCCGACAGCAGTCGTTTAACAGGTCCCCAAGCCGCTCCCGAACCGAGCCACCTGCTTGGTGAGTCCCTGTGTGCTGCACTAAACCGGAGCAGCGCGGCGTGGGGACTCGCTTCCGCGACACCGGAAATCGCGCCTGCACAAACGGAGACGCTGGAAATCATGAGCATGCACACAATCCAGCCCACAGAGGGATCTCCACTGGAGTAAACCTTGCCAACCCCTGCTTTAAAAGCATCCTCAGGTGGGAATCTCATTCTTTCCACTGTCTCCACTCACCTCACCTCACCACAGCATGATTTAAGGGCATAATGACATCATAAGAGCAATGTTGAAACTCAGATATATAAGCTAGGGAGGCTGCTAAATTGTTGTTGTTGTTGTTGTTGTTGTTGTTGTTGTTGTTGTTGTTGTTGTTGTTGTTGTTGTTACAGTGGAACCTCGGTTGTCAAATGTAATCTGTTCCGGAAGACTGGAAATTCCTTTAAAAAATGGAGAAACGCACCTCGGAAGCCGTTTGACCTCTGAGGCGCGTTCGAAAACGGAAGCATTCATTTCCGGGCTGTCGGCGTTCGGGTTCCAAATTGTTCGGCTTCTGAAGCATTCAGCAACTGAGGCTCCACTGTATTGTTATATTTGGAGCTGGCCCATCTGACTGGGTTGCCAACAGATATAAAAACATAGTAAAACCTCAAACATCAACAATTTCCCAATACAGGGATGTCTTCAGATGTCTTCTGAATCTTGTATACAGTGGAACCTCGGGTTGCGAATGTGATCCGTGCGGGAGGCACATTCGCAACCTGCAGCGCCACTTCTGCGCACGCGCGGATCGCAACCCGGTGCTTCTGCGCATACGCCAAGCACGATTTAGCACTTCTGCACATGCACCGAAACCCGGAAGTAACCTGTTCTGGTACTTCCAGGTTCGGTGCAGTGCGCAACCCGAAAACACATAACCTGAAGCGTCTGTAACCCGAGGTACCACTGTAGTTCTTTATCTGTTTGACATCAGATGGGAGGGCATTCCACAGGGAGGATGCCACCACCGAGAAGGCCCTCTGGTTCCCTGTAACTTCACTTCCAGCAGCGAGCAATTTTAGAAACTCAAGATATATAAACTAGGTACCAAATGGTGCCTTCATCTTTCTGAGACGCCCAATGTGGCTCCCGAAAGTTGGGCAGAATGGGCGTCTCGGCCAGATAAAGTGTCAGAGGAACAATCTTGGAGGGAGCGGGTGAGGAGAGAGGAAGAATCAAGGCTGCAACATTCACCCTGTTCTAACTATGCCCCCCCACTGCCAGCAACTTCCTTCTGCACCGCACAGCTAGCAGACTTCATGGTTAAAACATTGTGCAATCTTCACACCTCCCTTTGCCTATGTGCAAATAAAACTAAAAACCCAAGGAGAGGCTCCCACGCAAGTAGCTATTCCAAGCTTAGCACCCCCACCCTGTACTCCCTGGGGATGCACCGAAATTTGCAGCGCCAATCCTCCACTCCCCGCCCCTTTCAGGAGGATTGCAGCGTTCGCTGACATGTTCCTCAGCTCCTGACACCCAAGAACACCGCCATCCCCTTCAGAAGAACCCAGAAGACTCTCATCAGGAGTCTTCTCCACCCACAACTCTGCTTGGCACGCAGTAGGACCCTGATTCGACACCTGGGGTCTCTAGGAAGAACTGGGGAGGTACCCCCTTCCCGAAACCCGAAAACATGGCGTAAACAAGATCAGGCCAGGTGGGGCAATGGCCTGGTTCAGTAGAAAGCAGCTTCCTGTGTCTCTATGTACCCAAGGCCCAATTCTGCACCACCAAGAGTCCGAAGAGACAATGGAGAGAGCACTTCTGAGCACGTGAAGAGTTTGCGCTCAGTGACCCCCCAGTGTATCACTGATCAGGTTGTGGGGTTTTTTTGAGGGGTGCATTGGAGAAACGAGAGAGGGAAAGAGGAGTGTTCAGATTTATAATAAAGCTGTTTACAAAAAACAACAAGACACCGGCAGGGGTTTGGACTAGATAAATGCCCCACCAAAGCATCTCTAAAATCCTGATGCTGCCCCTCTGACACATAATAATAATAATAATAATAATAATAATAATAATAATAATAATAATAAACAAAATTTTATTTATATCCCGCCCTCCCCAGCCAAAGCCGGGCTATTACTCAGAAAGTGAACTCCTATTCACATAGAGGAAGGCTAAAAGGCCATTAACATAGCCTAACACATTCACGAAGTGCCCCCCTAAAAATCAAATTGCCCCCGCCTGTGGGGCATGTGCCCCACGTGTGGGAACCACGGGGCAAGATGATCCTCCAAGTCCCCTCCAAGTCTACAATTCTGTGATTTAATTGGTTAAAAAAAGCAACTATTTACAATTATTTCAAAACCAGTTTTGTTTGAAAAACAAACAATTAACAAGGTGCAGCTAAATCACCTAATTGCCAAGCTGGAAGGGTTCCTAAGAGTCATCTAGACTAACCCCCTGCAGTGCAGGAATCACAACTATTGAACCCCCGACGTGCAGCGCTAAAACCCTGGCATCCTCTCTGCCAAGATTTCTACATGGGGCCTCTGCTGCCTTTGCCACTGTGACACTCCTGGGAGGGACGCCTGTCCCTGGGTGCTGCCCCGAGGCTCCGAGACGTCACTTGCCTCCCCCTTGCTGGGAGGCCCTGGCTCCCCCTCCCCCCCAAATCACTGGGGACCTTTTGTTCCGCCGGCACAAAAGGGCGTTTGAAACCGGGGAAGGCTGTTCTCTGGATGGGGGCGGAGAGATGGCTGGCACCCTGCCTTCGACCCAGCGAAGACTCACGCCAGATGCCAGACAGGGCTGCTTCAGAAGATGCCACCCTGACCCAGCTGCTAGAGGAGGCGCCCCGTTGCCCCAGAGACCGAAGGCACAAAGAGCCACCCTGAACAGAGGGGCCTTGTTGGTGTCCATGCCCCACTCTGAGGCCCCACACAGTCACCCTGGCTCAGAGGAACGAGGGGGACTCCAGACTCAGCAAAACTCCCCTCCCAAATGACAGAAGCAATGCCTCCATCTATACAGGGGTCTCTCCTCCCCATCGCGGGAGGCCGTTAAATCAAGAGTCTAAATAATAATAATAATTTTATTATTTGTACCCCACCCATCTGCGTGGGTTGCCCCAGCCATTCTGGGCGGCTTCCAACAGATATAAAGGTAAAGGGACCCCTGACCATTAGGTCCAGTCGTGGCCGACTCTGGGGTTGCGGCGCTCATCTTGCTTCATTGGCCGAGGGAGCTGGCGTACAGCGTCCGGGTCATGTGGCCAGCAGGACTAAGCCGCTTCTGGCGAACCAGAGCAGCGCACGGACCCGTTTACCTTCCCGACGGAGCGGTACCTATTTATCTACTCGCACTCTGACGTGCTTTCGAACTGCTAGGTTGGCAGGAGCACGGACCGAGCAACGGGAGCTCAGCCCATAGTGGGGATTTGAACCGCTGATCTTCTGATTGGCAAGCCCTAGGCTCTGTGATTTAGACCACAGCACCACCTGCGTCCCTTTCCAACAGATATAAAAATGCAATAAAACATCAAACATTAGCAGCTTCCCTATACAGTGGTACCTTGGGTTACAGACGCTTCAGGTTACAGACGTTTCAGGTTACAAACTCTGCTAACCCAGAAATAGTACCTCAGGTTAAGAACTTTGCTTCAGAATGAGAACAGAACAGACAGCGGCAGGCCCCATTAGCTAAAGTGGTGTCTCAGGTTAAGAACAGTTTCAGGTTAAGAACGGACCTCCATAACAAATTAAGTTCTTAACCTGTGGTATCACTGTACACAGCTCCCTTCAGATGTCTTCTAAAAGCCGTGCAGTCGAACCGCCATTCCGGAAGACCGTTTGATTTCCAAAACATTCGACAACCGAGGCACAAAGTGCTGCCAGCAATTGTGAGGCACATTTGAAAACGGAAGCAATTACTTCTGGGTTTTTGGCGTCCAGGTTCCGAAACGTTCAGCTTCCGAGACGCTCGAAAACCGAGGTCCCATTGTATAGCTGTTTATCTCCTTGACATCTGAAGGGAGGGCGTTCCACAGGGCGGGGAGCCACTACCGAGAAGGCCTTCTGCCTGGTTCCCTGTAACCTCACTTCTGACAGTGGGCAGTGTGTTAGAAACTCAGATATATAAGCTGAGTACCAAATGGCAGCTTAAACCTAGGTTATGGTTGCCACAGAGGAATGTCTATTCACCAGGGGGTTGGTCGAGATGACCCTCAGGATCCCTTCCAATAGTATAATTCTACGATACACTCCCTGGATAGCTCAGCTGGTTAGGGCAGAGGTCAGCAAACCTTTTCAGCAGGGGGTCGGTCCACTGTCCCTCAGACCTTGTGGGGGGCCGGACTATATTTTGGAATTTTTTTTTAAGGAATTCCTATGCCCCACAAATAACCCAGAGATGCTTTTTAAATAAAAGGACACATTCTACTCATGTAAAAACACGCTGATTCCCGGACTGTCTGTGGACCAGATTTAGAAGGCGATTGGGCCGGATTAGGCCCCCGGGCCTTAGTTTGCCATGGGGGGCCTTAGTTTGCCATGGAATTTCTGCAATTTCTCAGACCCTTGATTCTTTTGTAACCCATGAACGGAGGCCCTTTCAGCCAGGACGTGCCAGGGATCAAACCTGTGCCCTCCTGTACTTCACACAGCTGAAGAAAAATTGGTTCTTTCCTCGACCGCCACCTCCCCGCTGTGGATCTGCAAGGGAGGGAGGAGCTGTCGCCCTGACAAGAAGGCCTTTTCTTCTCCATTCCCTTTTCCAGAACAGAGAAGCAAGCAGGATGGAAAGGTCAAGAAGGGAAGGAGGCATACAGGGAGAGACAGCCCCACCGTCCACAACCCCGCCGGCTCCCTCACCCAGCTTTGACCCTGCCGTGGCCAAGAGGCCACGCTCCAAATCCCCTAAAAGAACCACAGCCTCCCGTAATGGTTCCATCCAAGTCCCCTTTGCGGGGGGGGCGCCGAGCCCTGGGATTGCATTTGCTTTATTTATTTATTTTATTATAATTGTAATTATTAGCATTATAAATATATTCAGTGCTTTTTTCTGGGGGGGGGGGCGCAGGGGTACGCATACCCCTAAACATTTGGTGAATCTAAGTTTGGCCTCATTTCGATATGAGTAGGAAAATGAGAGTACCCCTAAACATTTTGTAAGGAAAAAAAAGCATTGAATATATTTATACCCTGCCTTTTTCCCAGACCAGGGCTCAAGGCAGCTTGAACAGATCAAAGCAACTCAGAGAAAACACAAAACAGCTGAAAAGTTAACCGTTGGAAGGTAATTCAACTCTGACACAATCAAAACGATATCAAAATCATTTTATGTATCTTTAGGCGCTGGGCAAAAATGTTCCTCTTCAACCAGGTCTTGGGCTGATGCACATGCCATGCCCTTTTAAAATGTGTTGGTGGGGGGAGTTATAGGGGTTGTTTTCATTTTGTGATTTTATGCTGTATCTCCCCTGAGACCTGGAGGTGTAAGGAGGTATACAAATTTAATAAGCAAAACTAAAACAATAAAAAGCAAGCCTATTAAAATCTGGAGAGTAAAAACAGCACAGAGCTATTAGGAGCCCTTTCTTTAAAACCAGGCAGTTCCCAAAAGCCTGACCGCTAAGTTGCTAGTCCTCAAGGTTTTGAAACAGGAACGTAGGAAGCTGCCTTCTACCAAGTTGGACTCTGGGTCCATCCAGCTCAATACTGTCTACACCGACTGGCAGCAGTGCTCCGGAGTTTCGGGCAGGGAGCCCTTCCCCGCCCTACCCGGGGACCTTCGGCCTGCCAAGCAGCTGCTCTGCCACTGATCCATGCCCGCCTCCTATTCCTCACCCAACTCTGGGATGCGTCACTTCCATTGTTCACAACAAACACCCAGCCTTTGCCTCAGAGTTCCCCAGCTCCCTTCGATGGGCGGGCACAGCTGGCAGCAACTGTTCCTTCTTTGGGCGAACAGGGGGGGGGCATGTTTTGTGTGGGTACGGTGGCTTCAGAGCCAAGCGGCAGCTCCCAAATCGCTCGCAGGCCGCAGCTTCCGCCTGGCCTTGTTCAATCATGTCTCAGAGAGGCCTGTGGGATGCAAATCTCTGCCAGAAACAGGGCGTGGGAGACAGCTGGGAGCCCAGAGGCCCGTCCTAAAAACCCCCGAATCAACCGTAACCAGCCTGCTGCCTGCTCCGGCCCCACCTGGATTTGGTTCCCAAAGAACTGTCAGGTTGAGAGGGACCCAAGTGGTCATCTTGCCCAACCCCCTGAAATGCGCGGGGTTTCGTTTGCTAGGATGAGTTGCTGGTACGGTACGATAATCTTTGTTGTCATTGTCCCACACAGAACAACAAAATTGAAAAAATCTACATCAGACATTCAAAAACCAACAAGCCTGCTATCCCAGCCTGGTTAGAAGTAAAGGGACCCCTGACCATTAGGTCCAGTCGTGGCCGACTCTGGGGTTGCGGCGCTCATCTCGCTTTATTGGCCGAGGGAGCCGGCGTACAGCTTCCGGGTCATGTGGCCAGCATGACGAAGCCGCTTCTGGCGAACCAGAGCAGCGCACGAAAACGCCGTTTACCTTCCCGCCAGAGTGGTACCTATTTATCTACTTGCACTTTGACGTGCTTTCAAACTGCTAGGTTGGCAGGAGCTGGGACTGAGCAACGGGAGCTCACCCCGTCGCGGGGATTCGAACTGCCAACCCTCTGATCGGCAAGCCCTAGGCTCTGTGGTTTAACCCACAGCGCCACCCGCGTCCCTCCCAGCCTGGTTAACCCCCTAAAAATACCCCATAATTAAATACAATATACTCCTACAGAGACTACTTTACACTGTGTTTAAACCCAAAAATCGCATTTGGATAAAAACTGTTTCTCAGGCAGTGGTGATGAATGACTTGGGCAAGCAGGCTGCAGTTGAGTGGGAGAGCACCTGCTCTGACTTTAGAAGAACCCCCCGCAGGATCAGGCCAAAGAGCCCTGTTCTCACAGGGGCCAACCAGATGCCACAATGGCAAACCAGCAAGTAGGATTCAAAAGTGAGAGCAACTCTCCCCTCCTGAGCTTTCCAGAAAGGCTGTCTCCAACTATGGAGGAAGGGCAACAGCCCTCCTGGCTAGCAGCCATTGATAGCCCTCTCCTCCCCATCCTTTTCCTGCAAGAATTTGCCCAGTCCTCTTTTAAAGCCATCCAGGTTGGGACCATCATTGCTTCCTGTGGCAGGGAGTTCCATAGTCCAACTCTTTCTTTGGTCTGCCCTGAATCTTCCAGCCTTCAGGTTCCCTGGGTGTCCACCAGTTCTAGCATTAAGAGTGGGAATGAAAAGCTTTTCCCTCTCGCCTCTCTCCTTGCCTTGCATAATTTTATTAACTCCTCACTTGCCACTTCTTAAGTTTTCCTGTAAATGAAAAAGATGCAACTCTCCTCCCTGGGGAGTCACTCCACTCCCTGGTTCATTTGGGTTGCCCTTTCCTGCACCTTTTCCAACTCTGCAATGCCCTTTCCCGACGCCGGGAAAGACCCCTTGTCTCAAACCCGGAAGCCACTGCTGCCAGTCAGTGCAGGCAGCAGGCAGCAAGACAGCCCAGTGGTCTGCACATGCCCCTGTTTATACCAACCCTTCAGTCAGAACCATGAAGACTAGAACCTGGTTTTATTTTTAGATTAAGCTGTAGCATGGCAAGTAGAAGTTTCGGACTTCAACCCCTGCCATCCCCAGACAGGGCTGCCTGAAATGCTGGAGAGCTGCTGCCAGCCAGTGTGGACAATACTGAGGTACATAGATGGGCAAGTGCTAAGGAGTTCCTAAGACCCACAAAGGGGAGGAACTAAAAACAGAGCCAAACCTCCACCACCACCAAAGCCAGCTAGGAAACGAGGCCTGGGGAAGGGGGTGAGCCGCAGGACTCCTGGGTCCCTTTCCCCACCACCAAACAGTGATTTCATGGGGAGGGTAGAAGAGAAGGCAAGATAGGTGTCAACAGACTTGGGGGGAGGCAGTCCCAGCCCCTAGCTTGAAAACAAGCCTGACACCACAGCCCTACTCAAGGCAGGATATGCCCAGGGCTTGCAGATGGAGAGCCCCTCCCGGCATTTCCTTCCTATCCTGGCCTGGGGGGAAGTTCATGGCTGACCTGCGAAGTTTGGATTGCGGAGAATGGAAAGAACTGGACAGAAATCTCCAGCCCAGGCTAACAAAACAAGGCAGGCTCTGCTTCAGTGGTTCCCAATTTATTTGAGGGAACTGTCATCCCCCCCCCCAGTTCCATAAACACATCCGCAGTGCCCCCCCCCCCACCTCCACGAAAAAGCATTATTCGGAACAGCGGTTTGCACGGCCCACGAAGGAAGATCGTAACACAATGAAACAATTAATCGCACGTTTGTTCAAAGTTAAAACTTTGTGGTTGATTAATTCAACGAAACTGGTGAGCTTGAGGCAGGGAGACCAACTTTTGAAAGTCTGGTTGGCATTGGCATCAGTGCCACGCTGCCTCTCAGCACCCCCCCCCCAGGGAATCCCATCGCCCCCCCCCAAATAGTGGTACCCTCCCCTCTGGGAATCTGGAGTCTGCAGCACATAGGGCATGGGTGAGTTCCCGTGTAAGGACAAGCATCATTCTTAATAATTATTATTATTTATTAATTTAATTTACACCCCTTCCTACCGAAGGAGCCCAGAGCACCATCCAATTCACCTATCAACTTTGCTGTCTGCCAGCCAGCCTCAGCCTCACTAAATCATGCTAAATCAGATGACCAAGTATATCAGGTGATAGACTCATACGGCCGTAGAGACTAACAGGCCTCAGTAGGTAATGGGTCCAATCTTCTTCAAAGTCATCTAACCTAGATCTACCTTGTGGCAGCGAGTTCCATAGGCAAACTCACTGCTCCATGACATCCACTGCTAACACACTGGAATGCTTTTATTCAACTGCACAAATATTGCTTTATCACTTTTTGTTGACCCAAGTCTGTAATCATTTGCACTTTATTCTTATTTTATCACACACTGCTTCGGTAAGTTTTGGACCAATGGTTGTCCTTCTAGGTCGGTACTGCTTACACTGACTGGCAGCAGCTCTCTGGGGTTTCAGCCAGGATTTCCATGCCCCTCCTTCTCAATTCGGGGTCCCCAGCACCAACCGGCAGCGCCGGCAAGGACCTCTCCAGCCGTTCCTCCCAGCCTCTCATTCGCAAGACTTGAAGGATGTGCGTGGGCTCATCCTGCACAGATGGCAGTGAAGAGAGAGTTGACTTGGCAGATGTCTGCATTCTGTGCCCCCGGGAGCCTCTGGCACTGAGGAACGGCTTGTCATGCGTCAGGAGAGACTTCTCTGCCAGCGGCATCCCTCTTCCGCCTGCCGCCAAGGAAACCGGGAAGGGGAGCTAGATCTCCACTCCTGGGTGGATCAGAAAGGAGCCCCCCCTCCCGGGTTCAGAGCGATATCGCCCCACAAAATCCGAGACAAGAAACTGGGGTTCTCCAGTGACCAGTAGGAATCGCTGACTCTCAGCCACACGGGAACAAGAAGGAGAAACACCCCATAAGCCGGGGCAGGGAAGATGAGGCTCTCTGGATATTGCTGGAATACAACTCCCATCATCCCCGACTGCCGGCTCCTAGGGCTGATGGGATTTGGAGTCCCACCATACCGTGAGGGTCTCCGGTTTTACTCACCCTCAGGATAGGCCTTGCAAAACCACGGAAGAATATATTTTCAAAGCGTCCCCAAAGAGTTCTAAGCAAAAGGAAAGGGCAAATGGGAGAAATAGGAAGGAATGAACAGCGGAAGGCCCAGGATCAGGTCTAGCCCATCTGCGTCAGGAATCTCCAGCAGAGTCACGCCCAGCAATCAGAGGCCGCACCTGCCCTTTGGAACTCCCTGCCTCTTGATATCAGATGGGCTCCTTCACTGTAGTTTTTTCGGTGCCTGCTAAAGACATTTTTGTTTTGACAAGCCAGTCCAGATATCTAGAACACTGGTATGGGGTTTTTTTTGTTCATTGCTGGTTTATTTTTTTTTTAATGGTTCTTACTCATAATTATCTTTTGCTTTATACTTTTCATAGACCACATTGAGGTTTTGGGGTTTTTTAACAACCAAGTGGTATAAAGATTTTGAGAAATAATAAATAAATTTGAAGCTTTCCGGACACTAGGGCCATCACAGCCTCTGCAACCTTAAGTTTAATTCATGGGTAGGTAAACTAAGGCCCTGGGACTGGATCCGGCCCAATCGCCTTCTCAATCCAGCCCGCGGACGGTCCTGGAATCAGCTTGTTTTTACATGAGTAGAATGTGTCCTTTTATTTCAAATGCATCTCTGGGTTATTTGTGGGGCCTGCCTGGTGTTTTTACATGAGTAGAATGTGTGCTTTTATTTAAAATGCACCTCTGGGTTATTTGTGGGGCATAGGAATTCGTTCATTATTGTTTTTCCAAAATATAGTCTGGCCCCAAACAAGGTCTGAGGGACAGTGGACCAGCCCCTTGCAGAAAACGTTTGCTGACCCCTGGTTTAATTTCTTATTTCCTCCCCCCCCCCCATAGAAGCTGATACTTCATTCTTTGTTTATTCATGGCTCACCCTCCACCCTAAGGACCATCTTGGCTGTGGGTCCTGGGAGACCTGCTCCCTGCCTCGCACACCTTTCCCCACCTGGCCTGGGAGGGCGGAGCTTGGACTGACTCCAGCTACAAAAGCAGAGGCTGCTGAACAGACTTTTCGGCTGGGGTGTTGTTTGGGGGAGGGTTTTAATAGGTGGGGTGTTTTTGCTGTTGGCTTTTGTGTATCTATATTTCAGATCTTGTGATTTATGTGGAAACCGTTCCGTTTGGTTGAGTATTTTTCGATGTTTTGTTTATTGTTTATGACTACGCTTGCTATGTTATAGTTATGTATATTTTTCGCGTTGCAAGCCGTCTTGAGCATGGCTTGAAATGTGGAAAGGTGTGACACAAATAAAATGAAACATGTATGTAAAGTCGCAAGGCATGCTGCAACATTTGCAAGAGCTCAGTATTTTAGGGTGGCAGCTATGGACTTCGGAACTCCCTGCCTATTGACTACCTCCGTAGCTATACACCCTTTTCAGCTCCTGCTAAAAACATTTTTGTTTGGCAAGCCTAGCCAGATACTTAGAAAACTGATGTGAGTTTTGATCTGTCGTTCTTTTAACTTTTCCAAAGTCTAAAATGATTGTGGTTAATTCACTCCCCTGATCGTTTTACTGTGTTAATTATGAACTGCTTTGAGGGTTGCTGCTGTTGTTACAATCAAACAGTGCATATATTATACGGAATAGATAAAATAAAATGCAATATTAAAAGCAACTTATTTAGATTATTTTTTGCAGAGCGGGTAGATGTGGATGGAGGGTGTGTCTTGCCCACACCTAAGGATGATAGCAGGGGGGAGCAAGGAGCAAAATCCTGCTTTTACCCTCTGCAGGAAACAGACCCCCCTCTAATGTTTTTCTCTATTGTTCACTTCCTCAACAGGCCATTCTGCAAGATAAGGACTTCTGACCCAAGCCAGGGAATCCTCCAGGCCAACACAGAAACCTCCCTGCACTATTACTGTTGCCCTGCATAGCTTAGTATCGCTTGCCCTGACTGGCAGCAGTAGCCCTCTCCAGGGTTTTCAGGCGGAGGGGCGGACATACCCAGTCCATGAAGGTGATGGACTACATGGAATTGGCAGAAATGACTGGCAGAATCCGAGATCAGGGAGAAGAGGTGGTGGAAGAAGACTGGAAGAAATTTAAAGACTACTTGCAGAAATACTGTAAAATTAATGAATGCTGAAGGGATGTTGGATTGAAAATAAGCGGTATTGGCAAAAAGATTAATAAGAATATGTAAATGCGGATTGATAATGGCTGGAAATATATAGTTATAATAGGTTAAGATAATAAGTAAAGATAAATGATAGAGGGTAAGGATTTGCTGAACTAACCATGTGAACTGGAATACAGAAAAGGGGGGGTGAGAGGAGGTCAGGAAATAAGTAAATGAAATATAAGACATGAAAATATTGATTATTTTTTTCTTTAACTTTTTTCTTTACTTTTTATGTATTTTGTCTTTGTATTTTTGTATTTTTTTGTTTTTTATTATTGTTATGCCTCTTTTATTTTCTATCTTTAATTTTGTAACTTCTTATTGTCTGAAAAAGCTTAATAAATATCTTTTTTTTTAAAAAAAGGACATACCCAGTCCAATCTGGTAGGTGCCACAAAGGACTGGAGCCACAGTCTTTTCCCCACAAAGCAAGCGGGAGGAAGATCACAAGCAGGGCACTCCAAGGTAGACTGCTCCTGTATAGGGAGGCTCAGATTTGGCTCCTGCTCCGATCTAGCCCATTCTTCCCCGAGTCAGGATAGATCCCACAACCGAAGGACTCGAAAGCAGCTGAGGACCTTGCTCCCCCTTCCCATTTTAAGGAACGATTCACACAGTCATCCCTTGACCCAGAATCAGTATTTGTGCCGAAATGCTGTAAATACAGAACATTTCCTATCACATTGCAAGTGCAATGGGGTTGTTAAAAAAAAGGAAAGAAAGATCTGAGCTCTCACATTCAACTGTCGGTAATCGCAGGAGGCAGCCTTATACAGACAGAGTCAAACCATTGGTGTATCTAACTCAGTACTGCCTACACTGGCTGGCAACAGCAGCTTTCCAGGGTTTCAGGCCCTATCAGGAGATGCCAGGCGTTGAACCTGGGACATTCTGCATGCCAAGCAGGTGCTCTAGCTCTAAGCTATGATTCTTCGCTTTCAAACAACCCCTAAGATACCAGTCCTCATGATCATAAATAAAGGACTGGCTTAAATGTTTATTTACCTCTTTTTTATCCCACATTTCCCTCCAAGCAGCTCAAGGTGACAGTTCTCCCCTTCCTCATTCTAATCCCCTACAAAGCCAGATCACTGGTGCATCTAGCTCAGTATTGTCCACACTGACCAGCAGCAGCTATTCCAGGATATTAGGCCAGGGACATCCCCAGCCTTACATGGAGATGCCAGGGGGTTGAACCCGAGAACTTCAGATGCTCTACCACTGGGCTATAGTCCATGGACAGCTCAAGAGAGTGAGCCAAATTAGAATGAAGGGGCACGATGGGCCACAGAGATTTGTTTTGAGTACAGTCATACCTTGGTTTTCGAACAGCCTTAGTTCTCGAACGTTTTGGCTCCTGAATGCCGCAAACCCAGAAGTGAGTGTTCCGGTTTTCGAACGAATTTTGGAAGCTGAACGTCCGACAGGGCTTCCACATCTTCCAATTGGCTGGATTAGCTTCCTGCAGCCAATCGGAATCCGTGCTTTGGTTTCTGAACATTTTGGAAGTCGGATGGACTTCTGGAACGGATTCCATTCGACTTCCAAGGTACGACTGTACAGTGGTACCTCGGGTTAAGTAATTAATTCGTTCCGGAGGTCCGTACTTAACCTGAAACTGTTCTTAACCTGAAGCACCACTTTAGCTAATGGGGCCTCCTGCTGCCACTGCGCCACCGGAGCACGATTTCTATTCTCATCCTGAAGCAAAGTTCTTAACCTGAAGCACTATTTCTGGTTTAGCTGAGTCTGTAACCTGTACTAGGACTGAGCTGAGGGCCCTTCTTCCATATCTCCCCAAAAATCTGTTCCTAGTTACATCAAACTTTCTTCATTTCAGAAGCCTAATGGCGATGGGAAAAAAAGTCATTTAACGTAGCAGGAGTAAGAAATCCTTGCTGATCTGTTGCAGACCACCCAGAGGTCTCCCAGTAGATCCCAATCTCCCAGTAGATCAATAGTCAGAGTCATTAACCAGCTGGGGCCAAAAGCTATAGCTCCATGGTAGAGCATCTGTCCTGAATACAGAACACCCCAGGTTTCATCTCTGCCGTTTCCAGGTATGGCTGGGAATATCTTCCACCTAAAACTCTGGAGAGCAGCTGCCAGTCAGAGTAAACAGTTCTGAGCCGGGTGGCCAACAGACTGACTCTGCAGATGGATTCCAGTTTAAAGCAGCCTTTAATTCAAAACCATGAGGACTGGAATCTTGGTTTCAGTTTTAAAGGAAGAGCTGTAGCTTCCTGGTACTGCACCTGCCTTGCATGCAGAAGGTTCCAAGTTCAATTCCCAGGTAGCCCCGGCAAAGACCCTCCCCCTGCTGCTGCCAGTCAGTAATGCACTAGGTCAGTGTTTCCCAACCACTGTTCCGCGGCACACTAGTGTGCCGCGAGATGTTGCCTGGTGTGCCGCGAGATGTTGCCTGGAGGGAGGCGGGCGAGTCGGGCGGCGAGAGGCGGGGCGGCGGCGGCGAGGAGAGGCCGCCCAGCGCGGGGCTCTCGCCGTCTGCCTGCCTGGCTGCCTGCGAGCTCGGCGGGCAGCGCCTCCGTCCGCAGCGCCCGCCTCGCCGCTCTCATTCCCTGCCCCTGCCAAAGCTCACCCAGCCAAGCCGCGCTCTCCTTCCTGCCTCGCTTTGCTGCCTCCTCCCCCCCACCCCCAAAGCTTGGAGGTTCCCCGGCAAGGGGGAGGGGAAAAAATTGAAACTTACACTTTCGTGCGTCCCTCCCGGCGTGACGCTGCGCGCTGACGTCACGGGGCTGTAATGGTGGTGTGCCTCGAGATTTTTTTCATCAAACAAGTGTGCCTTTGCCCAAAAAAGGTTGGGAAACACTGCACTAGGTGGCCCAATGGCTTGATTCAGCTTGCAATCTAGGGGGAAGTATCCTAGTGGGACAGGGTGTGCCTGGTTCAAGCACATAATCAAACAATGTTATTTGGCGGATTGTTACATTCTGAAACAATATAGGCACATTTGATTGTCGCCGTAATGATGCAATGATCTGCATTTATTTTCCTCCTGTGGCAAGCTGCTGCTTTCAGTAGACTTATACAGAAAAGTTGTGTTATCAAATCTAAATATTAGCCGTACCACCAC
Source organism: Podarcis bocagei (assembly GCF_964188305.1). Lineage (NCBI taxonomy): Eukaryota > Metazoa > Chordata > Lepidosauria > Squamata > Lacertidae > Podarcis > Podarcis bocagei. The sequence continues at coordinate 44,861,095 of NC_138141.1, read as the reverse complement.
CCAGCAACATCTTCAGGTGGGGCTGGGAGAGAACCTTGCCTGAAACCCTGGAGAGCTGCTGCCAACCAGTGCAGACACAATGGAGCTACACAGAGTCACATTCTGACCCACTATAAATTCCTCTGTTCCTAAATTATAGGGGCCTAGTTTGCTCCGTAAAGCAACCGACCAACCCTGGAACCCCCAACCACAAGTAAGAGAAGCTCGCACCTGTGCCCAGGTGAAGATACGTCTCAACACACACAGACACACACCTGGCGAGGGATCTCTCCTCCATCCCCGCATGAAACTTTTAACTCCTGAGAAACTACAAATAGCAACCAAGACGCCTGGATCTCCTATTAATTAGCGAAAGCGGGGCAGGAGAGAAACAGCTGAGATTTCCTGATGGAGAAGAAGGTTTTACAATTCAGGCCTCCAGATTTTATATAACGAGCAAACGCCCCATTTCAGATCCACAGGGAAGTGGTGTTTATTTTTGGAATGGGTGGGAAGAGGGAGAACGCTGCCCCAATGATCTTACAATCCCCTACACACACAGAGAGACCCCAAGGAATGCCGGGCCACTTTAGGAAGGCCTTGGTTGGGCAGCTGAAAGATGGGGTCACATGTCTCTCCGAGGGTAAGGGGGGGTGTCAGCCAGAGGGGGGAAGCACCCGGACACCTGGGTTCTGCTTGCAGGATGGGAGCCCTTCTGGGCTCTGTTCCAGGTTACTAGGAGTGCGATAAGTAAGGAGTGTGTGAAGGCCTAGGCATTTGGGGGGGGGGGACTCCCTCCCCAGCGCTGGTTGGGAGGGGCCCTAAATGATGCCTGGGAGAGGAGGGGAAAGAAAGAGGGGCGGGGTGGGGCAGGAGGCAGTCAGACCATTGGCTCATCGATCCCTGTACTGTCCACACAGACTGGCAGCAGTTCTCCAGGGCACCAGAGAGGCAGGGTAGAGATGCCACCAGGAAGCGAACTTGGTGCCTTCTGCATGTGGAGCAGGTGTCCTTCCTGCCCCCGCCCCCCAGCCCCCCTCTCTCAGAGAAGCAGCATGAGCAGAATCAGAATGCAAATATCCCTGTCTGTAAATTATAGGGGGGGGAGGGGGAGGACCAGGATGCCTGGGTCCTATCCTGGTGCCTCTATGGTTAATGAGGGTGCGCACCAGGGCCCTGTATTCCTAGTCTCCCTATGATGGGGAGGTGGGTCCTATTCCTGATATTTCTATGGGGAAGAGAATGGCCGGCTCATATTCCCAGTGCCTCAATTGGGGTGGGGGCACCAGGACGCCTGGGTCCTGTTCCCAGTGTTTACGGGGGAGGGGGTCACCTGGCTCCAGGTGTATCCACTGGGGTGCGGGCACCAGGGCGCCTGGGTCCTATCCCTGGCGTTTGTAGGGGTGGGGTGGGGTGCGGCGCGCCAGGACGCCTGGGTCCTCTTCCCGGGGGCCGATGGGGGCGCCTGGGTCCTCGCGGTGGGGGCGACGCCAGCCAGGCAGCCCGAGGGCTCGCCTTTCTCTCTCCGGCGAGGCTCCGCGCTGGTCTCCCCGCAGCCGCAGCGGGAGCAGCAGGCCCGGCCGCGGCGCTGGCCCTACCTGGCGGCCGGTGGCGTCGGATCGGGCGCCGGAGCTGGTGCTGCAGGCCCGGCCCCGCCTTCCCCGCCTTCCTTCCCCGCCCGCCTTCCCGGCGCCGCCGGGCTCACCTGGGGCGCTGCAGTCGGCGCACACCTCCGCGCGGGGCACCTTGCGCGACATCCTGAGCGGGCGCCGCGCGCCGCGACCACCCCGCCGGCGCCGGGCTCCCTCGGCCGCCGGGCTCCGGGGCTCAGCGCGGCGGCGGCGGCGGGGGCAGCAGCAGCAGCGCCAGCAGCAGCCGCCTCCTGCGCCTCCTCCTCCTCCTGCAGGAAGAAGCCAGGCGGGCGGGCGCGCAAGGCCGGCCCTCCGGAGGCGGAGCGAGGCGCGCGGCGGGAGGGCGCAGCCAGGCGCGACCTCGCCGGGAACGAGGAGGAGGAAGAGGAAGCAGGACGCCTGGGTCCCCGGGAGCAGCCGCGCCGGGACTCCTGGGTCCCTTCCAGACCCGCGGAAAGAGGGAGGGAGCGAGGGGCGCCACCCAGAGAAGGATCCTGGCTTCTGAAGCTCAGGACACCTGGGTCCTTTCCTCCTCGGGGAGAGTGGATGCGCGCAGCAGAAACGCCTTGACTTTGCAGGGCAGGAGCCTCGGGGCGGGCTCTTTGCACATGCTCAGGAGCTCTCTGAGAGGAGGGTTCCATTTTAGTCGGGGTGTATTTCATTCGTTTATTATTATTATTATCTAAATAAATGTATCATTATTGTGTACTGTTTCAATTCTGCTCGAGTTTATTTGCTTTCTAACAATTCTCTTCCGTTTTAGCTGTTTGGGTTTGTGTAAGCTGCCTCCAGACCCGGGCTGGGGAAAATGTGGGATAACAACATCAACAATATTTGTCTCTTTCTACAAAGAAAAGGGGGGTTGTATCAAATTAAGTTATGCTCTCCGCAGACCCATGGAAAGCAACGGAACTGATTGAGTTATGCCTATTAACTTTAATGGGTCTGCTCCAAGTAGGGATGACATTGGGCACAGCCAAATGTGAACAAGAAGATGAAATACTAAACAGGTGAACTTGAATGGGAGATTAAAAAGAAATCCCACGAAACATTTCCTAAAAGCGTTGATCCAACAATGGAGTTGAAAGGACCAATCTTGCCACACCCCACGGTAAGGATAAGGCCCACAATAGAGGCTAAAACTGCAGTATTAGCTGCGATTCCTGCATTGGAAACCAAAAGATTTTCTTTTGGTTTCCTTCCAACTCTATGATTCTGTTATTTTCATCATAATCATTATCGTTATCATCGCTGATTTATTCGTTGCCTTCTAAATATTCATCTCAGTACCATTTGCATGATCTCAGAAACCTAACTAGCCAAAGCCCCAGTAAGGAAGTGTGCTTTGAACAGCAGCCAAAGTCTGCCCTCGTGGATCTGACCAGAAGAACATGAGACAGCCTGGCTGCTGGATCAGGCCCAAGGATCAGGCCCATCTAGCCTGGCATCCTCTCTTACTGTAGCCAACCAGGTGCAAGATTGGGCCGCTTGCTGTTGTCAGTGATGGCGAATGGAGAGTGAAGATGCTGTGATAGAAAGGGATATAAGAGCAGCCGGGCTGCTGGATCAGGCCCAGGGGTCCTGATCTAGCCCAGTATCCCTTTGTCACTGGCCAGCCTGGTGGCAGATTGGACTGGATGCCACTATCGCTGGCAGCAAGCAAAGTCAAATGGAGACAGCAAGACCTGAGCACAACGGCCACTCTCCGCACAACAGATGCATTTACTGTCTCCGACAGAGGAGGGAGCACAGAATCCCTCCTCCTCCTCCATGAATTTGTCTAAATCTCTCTTAAATCCATCCAAGTAGGGGGCCATCACTCCTTCTTGTGGGAGGGAGTTCCACCGTTTAGAGCACCCTGCTTCCAACCCACAAGGCATGGAGGCCACCGCTCTCTCCTTTGTCGCCTGCGTACTCAGAGGCACACTGCTCTTGGACATGCAGGCTCCATTTTAGATGTTCTCTATGAACCAGCTGCCAATAAACCAGAAGTGTAGAACCTGCAGCTCTCCCGATCTACAGATGCTTCCTGGACCCAATTATTTTTTTTGTTATTATGTTTTTAACAAAAGAAAGGCCTAGAATTCCATCTCTTGTTACCACTGCCCAGGTTAGTTCTTCAGACTCCTTTGCTAGCTCAGCCACAAATATCTGCCCTACACCTTTTGCGGTGAAGACAGCCACAAAGTATTCATTCATCCTGCCTGTAATCTTCCTTTAACAGTTGTCCAACTACTTCCCTTTCCATTTTCCTGCCTCTATTTAAATATATATTATCGGGCCTGGCATTTTAAAACAATATCCTCTCCTTTTTCAAAAATATTCTGTTTGCTTTCTCAGTAACTTACATTATCATTTTTCCTTACTTTTGCTTTCCTTTTTCTTCTCTTCGTCAGGAAAGTTTTCTAAAGGACACCTTCTTGCTTCTTATAGTTTCCTTGACACTGCTCATTAACCATGCTGGCATCCTCGTGGAGTTGATTTTATACCATGTTATATGATAACATAAGCCATGTTACGATGCCTTATGAGGAACGGCTAAGGGAGCTGGGCATGTTTAGCCTGGAGAAGAGGAGGTTATGGGGTGATATGATAGCCATGTTCAAATATATAAAAGGATGTCACATAGAGGAGGGAGAAAGGTTGTTTTCTGCTGCTCCAGAGAAGCGGACACGGAGCAATGGATCCAAACTACAAGAAAGAAGATTCCACCTAAACATTAGGAAGAACTTCCTGACAGTAAGAGCTGTTTGACAGTGGAATTTGCTGCCAAGGAGTGTGGTGGAGTCTCCTACTTTGGAGGTCTTTAAGCAGAGGCTTGACAACCATATGTCAGGAGTGCTCTGATGGTGTTTCCTGCTTGGCAGGGGGTTGGACTCGATGGCCCTTGTGGTCTCTTCCAACTCTATGATTCTATATTAAGCTTTCCCGCATATTGTACACTGCTAATATATATATATATGGATTTTTTTCTGAATGGAAAAGGAAAAGGAAAAAACCTGCAGAGCACATTCAAGGAGAGTTTCTTGATAATCTCCCAAGATGTAATCTTGTTTATGTATGCCACAATGGCAGCAAGGATACTTTTGGCCCAGAAATGGAAGCAGCAGGAACTTCCAACATTGGAAGAATGGTAGACCAAGATGACAGAATACGTAGAATTAGCAAAGTTGACAGGAAAGATCCGAAATCAAGACGATGAGCTGTTTCAAAAGGACTGGAGCAAATTTATATTATATATAAAAGAACATTGTAAACATTTGAAAACGTTTGTAGGTTTGAGTTGAAATATTTTGTAATGCAAACATAGGGAACTGATTTACATTTAACGAGGTGAAGTTTATTAAGAAGAAAAGAAGGTAAATAAGTGGATATAGTAACGCTAAGATGTAAGTGATTATTTATGAAAGTCAGAAAGCGGGACGGGGGGGAGGTTGATGTTCAGTGTGAGCAATGCTTTTGGTTATCGAATTATGTAATGGAAGGTGATTATGATAAAATGTAAATTAAATAAAATTATATCTGTAAAAAAGATAATCTCCCAAGTGGTCTAAACTTGACTTAAGTGGGAAAGAGCTCCCTTCTTTCGACTTCCTCTTTCAGCTCCATGTCCTTCCCAAGGGAGAAAAAAGAGAGTTATGAACAAGGGGGCAGCAAGCTGGATGGGGGCTCAGAGGCTTTGTGTTGCCAGGGAAAAGGGGACCTCACAGGTACCACTGAGGCCATGAGCACCATATTGGGGACCACTGGCCTGGAGAGTTGATGCTCTGTCTCTCGGTCTCCAACCCCAGGCTGGACCATTATCTGGAGCTGGGGATTTTCTAACCCTGACTTCCAGGGACAGCCTCCCCCAGCACTAGTACAGAGTTCCTTTTTGAGGATGGACAGGCTATACATGAAAGGAAATAGTGTAAAAATTTTCCCGTATATTATGTTTGTCTTCTCGTTTATTTATTTTTACATTTGTATTCTGCTTCCCCCCCCCCCAAGGAGCTCAAGGCAGCATACGCAGGTCAGTCCCCTACAGTGGCGTAGCGTGGGTTCTCAGCACCCGGGGCAAGGCAAGTAATTTGCACCCCCTAACCCGTGGATTTTAGCACTCGTGTCTCTTCCGCCCCGCCCCCCCAGATGTTGCGCCAGGTGCAGCAGGCCCCCCTGCACTCCCCACGCTACGCCACTGCTCCCACCACAAGTCTTCAGGACAGCCATCCGAAGGCTGGCGTGGGGAGAAGGTCTCTCCGCCCCACCGCCAGGCTTCGGAGCAGCCTTCCAAAGGCTGGCGGCGGGAGGAGGTCTCTCTGCCCCACCGCCAGCCTTCGGAGGAGGTCCGAGGACAGTGGGGTTCCTGCTTCCTCGAGGAGGGCCGGCCAAACGCGCCCCCCCAAATGTTGCGCCCGGTGCGGCCGGCACCCCTGGCACCCCCCACGCTACGCCACTGGTCCCCTACAATATAATATTCACAACGACCCTGCTGGTTGGAGAGGTAGGGAGTGCCCGGCAAATGCTTTCGCCACAGTGAGCTTAAAAACGTAAAAAGGGCTGGATCAGGCCAAAAGGGAGCCCATTTGGTCCAGCATCCCATTCTCACGGTGAGCAACCAGATCCCCCAATGAGATCCACCCATGAGAAGCAGCCTAGCACAACAGCCCTCCTCCCTCCAGTGGTTTCCAGAGACTGGTATTCAGCATCATTCATTGCCTCCGACCATGCAGAACAGGGGTAGAGTCAGGGCCGAGTGGGGATTTGAACCCAGGTCTTCGCTGTGGTTAAACCACAGAGCCTAGGACTTGCCAATCAGAAGGTCAGCGGTTCGAATCCCCGCGACGGGGTGAGCTCCCGTTGCTCGGTCCCTGCTCCTGCCAACCTTGCAGTTCAAAAGCACAAAGTGCAAGTAGATAGATAGGTACCGCTCCAGTGGGAAGGTAAACGGCGTTTCCGTGCGCGGCTCTGGTTCGCCAGAAGCGGCTTAGTCATGCTGGCCACATGACCCCGGAAGCTGTACGCCGGCTCCCTCGGCCAATAAAGCGAGATGAGCGCCACAACCCCAGAGTTGGCCATGACTGGACCTAATGGTCAGGGGTCCCTTTACCTTTACCTTCCTAACCCTAGCCCGAGACTGTAACCACTATCCCACAAGGGCTCCCCCTTGTGGCTTTGTCTAGGAAGTTCTTCCTTTGTTATTCTCACTCTGGAATTGCAGCCGTCCTGCACCTGGGATTCCAGCTGTGGATGATTCCTGGAAGGAATCATCACCCTGCTTGCAAGATTCCACACTCCTTGCAGAGATTACCCACCTGCATGACTAAGGAAGCTCTCGGCAGCCGGTTATTTTCTCTCTCTCTCTGCTGACCGTGTAGAGCAGTGTTTCCCAACCTTTTTTGGGCAAAGGCACACTTGTTTCATGAAAAAAATCTCGAGGCACACCACCATTACAGCCCCGTGACGTCAGCGCGCAGCGTCACGCCGGGAGGGACATGAATTGCTAGCAAATTACATAATCACCTCCTTGAGGGCTGGCTCATCTTCTCCGAAGGCAGAACCCCATTAATTAACAGCACAGACTCACACCATAGCCAAGACGAGGGGGGGAAAACCTCAGTCATGCACAGTCATGCACATGTGGGGGCTAAATGAGGACGAAGACTGGGCAGAGAGCAGGGTTCAAATCACCCCACCTGGCCAGGACAATCCCTGGGTGCTCCCTTGGGCCACTCGCCTGACCCACCTCGCAGGGCTGTTGTTGCGAGGATAACACGGGGAGAACCACGCGCGCCCCCGGGAGCTCCTTGGAGGAGAAAGCGGGCGATGAATGCAATGCACAAAATATATGAGAGGCGACCAGGTTTTGCAGGTGAGGGGCCCCCGCCAGCCTCCGCTTCCAACACCCGGCGCAACGACGCCGAAGTTCCCCCCCGGGCTCGGCTCGGGGAGCAGCGCTGCTCCCCCCAGGCTCCCCTTCGCCCTCCCGGCTCTCTCTGCCGCCCACTGGGGACCCCCCTCACCTGCCAAGTCCGGAGCGCCGGTGGAAGTTGCATGCATGCATGCAGGGCGCCGCGTTGCCATTGCATTGCACTGCACTCCATGCAACGCCTGCACGCATGCATTGCCTTGCACGCACGCCAAGGGGTCTCCCCGCGGTCCGATGCGTCCCCTCCGGCGCGGATGCAGCATTGCAAAAATAAACCCCCCCCCCGATGGAGCCCTACCTGGGGGGCAGCCTCCGCCTCCGCCGCTCCGCCTCCGCGGGGATCCCCGGGCTCCATCCTGCCGCCCGATCTCCGCGGGGGCGCAGGCAGGCTGCGCGGGGTCTGCGCGGAAGAGCCCCTGCCCGCCCGGCCGCCACCGCTGCGCTCATTCCATGGCCGGGAGAAGAGCGCTTCAAACAAAACGCCCGGCCCGCCAGGTAGTTCGCGCACCCCACGCGGGCGCGGAGCCCAAGGGCGAGGGGACTACGGATCCCGGCAGCCCCCGCGCCGGGGACGGAGGGGGAGAGGCCGGGTGCAGGGATGGAGGGACGGGTGGGCGAGCGAGTGAGTGGCAGCCGCCAAGCCTTGGCCGAGAGCCAGGAAGGGCCTCCCCAGAGGAGGAGGAGGAGGAGGGAGGCGCAGAGTGGGAGGGAGGGAGGGAACCCCAGGGGTCATCTAGTGACGGCGCCCCAATCGAAAATTTGACTTTAAAAAAAAAAAATCGATTTTTTTAATTTTTCCCGCGGCACACCAGGCAACATCTCGCGGCACACTAGTGTGCCGCGGAACAGTGGTTGGGAAACACTGGTGTAGAGAGCATAGCAGCAGACTGGGCAGCTGGTCTAAATGGCAGATGATGACACCCGTCCTTCCAGCCAGCGCTGGCCCATCTCTCTCCTGACCACCCCTTGAACCTGGCCGCTCCACCTGCAACCTCTAAAGCTCTGCCACAGGGCACCTCGTGTCCCTGGTCTTAAAGCAGCCCCCAACAATTCTGGGACCGAGAGTGGGGAAATATTCAAGATCTCCTTGCCTGCGCTCATGTTGGTCTTGTATTGCCTTGGAGCTAGATGGGCCAATGACCTAACTCTGTACAAGGCAGCTTACAGTGTTCCTGTTTAAAGGTAAAAGGTAAAGGGACCCCTGACCATTAGGTCCAGTCGTGGCAGACTCTGGGGTTGTGGCGCTCATCTCACTTTACTGGCCGACGGAGCCGGCATACAGCTTCTGGGTCATGTGGCCAGCATGACTAAGCTGCTTCTGGCGAACCAGAGCAGCGCACGGAAACGCTATTTACCTTCCCGCCAGAGAGGTACCTATTTATCTACTTGCACTTTGACGTGCTTTCGAACTGCTAGGTTGGCAGGAGCAGGGACCGAGCAACGGGAGCTCACCCCGTCGCGGGAATTTGAACCGCCGAACTTCTGATTGGCAAGTCCTAGGCTCTGTGGTTTAACCCACAGCGCCACCCATGTCCCATTCCTGTTTAAACCAGCCTTTAATTCAGAACCATGAGGACTAGCATCTTGCTTTGATTTTCAGTGGAAGAGTCATAGCTCTGTGGTATAGAGAGCATCTGTGTTGCATGCAGGGCCCCCCAGAATCAATTCTCCAGTGGCATCACCAGGTAGGGCTGGGAGAGAATCCTACCTGAAATCCTGAAAAGTTGCTGCTGCCAGTCAGTGCAGTTGACAACACTGGGAAAAGATATTTCTCAGTTAATTTGGTCCTTTATTCAGATCCAATAGGACTAGACCCTTGTTTTATTTTTAGGAAAAGAAGCCCACTGGTCCCACATGGTATAAGATGGTCTCCTATGCAATGTCTGTCTGGAAATCAAATGGTGGGGGCTGCATGCAGAGAAGCTATGGATTTGTATCAGGGTGGAGAACCTGCAGCCTGCCAAATGTTGGGCTCCAAAGCTACCACCAGCCTCAGACAGCATGGTCAGTGGTCAACAACATCTGGAGGGCCACAGATGCCTCACCTCAGTTGAAACCAAGAATGACCAACACAGAAAGGACTTTAGGGTTTGATCCAGCTACAGGGTCCTGCTTATTTTCAGAGGGACAGACCCCCTCTCTGCCCTAGAGATCCCCAGAAGCCATTGCGGGTGATAATGGTCAATGCTGGGGAAAATGGAGCAACATCGCCTGGTCTGAGCCAGGGTGCAGCCATCACCCTAGACCTAGCTAGAGCCACACGAAGGAAGCTATGTGATGCTACGGAAGCTGGCCTGCATCAGAACAGGTCATTGGTCTACCTGGCTCAGTACTGTCTACATGGACAGGGTTTGGGGGACAGAACCCGGGACAAGGTCCGGTCTTCTGCCCCTGAGCCACGGCCCTTCCTTTACAAATAAACCAAGATCCCACTCAAGCGCCTGAACAAGGTTTGAAATGGCATCACACAAAGCCCAGGAGCCAACTCCTAGGGGCCAAGGGGTCTTCACAGAGACCCCAATAAAATATTTGAGGGGCCACCCCCCAAAAGAAGTGGATGGACATTGCCATTCGAATGGTGTGCACACACCAGATATTGCGATTGATTATGCAGGGTGGGGCTTACCTGCGCTCCCCCATATTTTATTCACGTTGGCACCCCTGGAGCGTAGCTGCCTTATATTGAGTCAGATCAATGGCCCACCTTCTTCAGTGCTGTCTACACTGACCGGCAGCAACGGCTCTCTAGGGTTTGGCTAGCAGCCTTTTCCCACCCGGGGATGGCACCGCGGCCTTCCTTCTGCGCGTAAAGCAGATGTTCCGCCACTCGTGCGCCCCCCTCCCTCGCTCATGCTGCCAGCCCCCTCGGAAGACTACAAGTCCCATGGTGCCCTGCTGCCGCGTCTGCCTCCCACCCCCCCCCCAAACTGGGGCGAGGCAGGAGCTTCCCCTCTCCTTTGCAGCTGCGGGGGCAGCGGTGGTTTGCGGGGGGGGGTATCCCCATCCTCTCCATCCTGCCGCGCGCCACCCTCGCGCCTCCTCCTGCGTTTCCTCCTCCCTCCCCCTCGCCCTCCCCTCTGCTGCTCGGCCCGCAGCGTCGATTCCCCCGCCCTTGCCCTCTCCCTCCCTCCCTCCTTCCTGCCCGGCCCGGCGGCGCACATGCGGCTGCAGCCCCCCCGACGGCCTCGCCCCGGTGCCAAAAGGATGCTGGCCGCCTCCCCCGGTGCCAGGAAGGGCGCCGAGGCCGGGTACCCGCTCCACTCCCTGGTGTGGCACAACCAGCCCCGCGAGCTGGAGGCCGAGCTCAGCTCCGAGCAGGTGGGTGTCCCTGGGAGCTGGCGGGGCTGGGCTTGGTGGGGGGCGGGCGGGCGAGGGGAGGGGAGGCGGCCTGGGGTCCCACCCTAACAATGGAGAGAGGGGCTGATGCAATAGGAGGCGCCCGGCGCGGCTCCGAGGAAGCGCTCTCGCCTTCCTTCGCGGGAAAGGGGCTTCCCCCGGTTTCTGCAAGAGAGAGGGTGGGTGGGTGGGGGTCAGGGAGGAGAAGGAGCCATGATTTGGGGGGTGGGAGGGAGGAGAGGCTGCGGGGAGGATTGGGGAGCTGTGGTAGCCCCAGGGGGGAAATCCTGTTGGGCACAGAATGGGCAAAGTAGGTGGGGGAGTTTTAAGATCCCCAAAAGAAAAATAACAGTGTATTTTAATTGGGGGGGGGGGGAGTTGGGGACAAGTTCATTGTCTGGCAGGGGGGCTCCTTGCCCGCCCTCTGGTGCCACCCATGTTTGGGTGCTCTTGATGTAGCTCCCCCTCCTACAAACACACAAATATTGCGGTTCCTGCAGCACTGTTGGGCTATTAGGGGTTTGGGCATCAAAAGGCAAGGGGATAGAGGGACTTGCGTGTTCTGGGGTTTCTACCGAACGGAGGGCCCTTCTCCCCCCGCCTTCTCCCCCAGTCTTGGCACCAGGAGCTCTCTTTCCAGGGTTTGGCACTGGCGACTGTGGCTTGGCACACGCAGATCCGTCCACCACCCTGAAATCCTCTGGCAGCAAACAGCCTTCAGGATCCTCCCTAAGGTGAGGAAAGCCGTGGGGCTGTCTTTGGCATGCCTCAAAAAGAGAGAGAGAGACGTGGGCATGATGCACAGTAAAAGGGGGCACCTGAGCACGTGCCGAGAAGCCTTCGTTTGATGTTGCAGAAGCATAATAGGACCCAACTCTTTGGAAGCTATGGGGCCTCAAGGTGGCCAAAGGAGTGGAGAGCCCTGACTTTCCTTCCTGCCCCCCCCCCATGAGAAAGAACTTGAGATCTAGCACCATGCTGGGGCGGGCTTAGCTGAATCCCATGCCCATTTCCACCACATCTGCTACTCGCTCCTTCCTCTAGAACGGCAAAAGCTGGAGGGTGGAAGAAACAGCCTTCCTGCTTATGATGTTTATTTGATGATGATGATAATTTTGCTATTTATACCCCTCCCATTTGGCTGGGTTTCCCCAGCCACTCTTGTTCGGGGTTCATATAGTTACTTTATGCACTACCCAATTTATTCTTTTGCTCTGCATTACTGGGGTCCCACTTCAGAATTAATCATGTCCCGACGAGCCCCAATTCTGCTGGGGTTGCCTCTGATTTGCTGTCACGGAGGTTGTCACAAACACCTCCATCCTAGGCTAACCCGTGGCCCTCCAGGTGTGTCTTGGACTACAACTCCCATCATCCCTGACCGTTGGTTGTTCTGGATGGGGCTGATGGGAGCCAGAGTCTTAACAGGTTAGCCACTCCCACTTTAGGAAGCTGAACGCCTTCTGAAGCTTCTGATTGCGTGCAGGAAGCTCCTGCAGCCAATTGGAAGCCGTGCCTTGGTTGTCGAACATTTTCGAAAGTCGAACGGACTTCCGGAACGGATTCCGTTTGACAACCAAGGTGTGACTATCCATTAGAGAGCGATCAAGTTCCAAGGAAAGGAAACCTTCCATCTGCTGGTACCTGTAATATCCAGAGGTGGAACCTCCACAATCAGAGGAAGTATACCTGTGAGAACCGGATGCAAGGCTTCCTGGAGGTTCAGTGCTTTGCTCAGTGCAGGGTCTGAGACCCAGGGTGGAAGGATGAGGGGGTCTCAGCTTTAGGGGAAGGGGAGAGACCTCTTCCTCCAGAGGTGTTCTGTTCTATCTTGTGTCTGACAGTCCTTGAAGGCCCCTGTCGTGGTCCCACTCCTTCCTCCCATAAGCATACTCTGCTGCAGAAAAGTTTGGAAGCAGTGAGCTGGGGAAGAGCTCTGGGCTTCCGGAAGCCCACAGCGAAGGACAGCGAAGGCATCTGCTTAGCTGGCATCAGAAAACAGCTCAGCTTTTCCCAGCCTGGTTCTCTCAAGGTGTTTCGTCCTACAACTGCAATCGGCCCCAGCCAGCACAGCCGAGAGACGCTAAGGCAGATGGGAGTTGTAGGAGCGCACCAGACCGGGGAAAGTTGCAATGGCTGGCTGCTGGACCCTTAGTGTCGAAGAAACCTCACCTTTGCCATCCTTGTATTAAGGGATGTGTGTGCTGCGTTCATCTCCAGTTAACCAGATAATATCAACGGGAGAAAATTACCTGTAAATAATGGGAATCCCCCCCCCCGTTAACTTATATAGGATCGCAGTCTTATGGAATGTTGTAGGATGGGGTCCAGGATATTAGGAGGCAACACATTCTAGTTTTGACCCCATCTTCTTCATCCCTACTAAGTTCTACAAGGGACAACACAGATTGAGGAGGAAGCTGGCAGCCCCAGAGACTGGCAGGCAGTAAGAATGCAGTTAGGTGTGGGGCTGGCTGAGGGAGGAGTGAGATTGGGAGGGCAGTGCCCCATTCGCCCTAGACAACCAGCCTCCACTGGACACACCACCTGGAAGGAAGCTTTCCATACAGGCCCTATCCTCCTCCTTGCTGACTTCGACAAGGCGTGATACTGAAATTGAGGAAGAAGCTGACTGCCCTATTGACTGGCAGGCAGCAAAAAGGCTGTTAGGTGTGGGGCTGGCTGAGGACGGACTGAGGTTGGTACAGCAGTGCCCCATTCTCCCTAGGCACTAGCCTCCACTCGACACACTACCTGGCAGGAAGCTGTCCGTACAGGCCCTATCCTCCTCCTTGCTGACTTCTACAAGGCGCGATACTGAAATTGAAGAAACTGACAGCTCTGGCAACTGGTAGGCAGCAAAAAGGCTATAAGGTGGAGGCTGACTGGCAGCGGACTGAGGTTAGTGGGCAGTGTTGGCAGACCTTCAGGTCTGACCTAAAGTTTCCAGGTTTGCTTGATCCCACCCTCCTGGTGGTAGTGGTCTTGAATCTCCAAGTGGACAAGCGTGCATATGATAACAACAACAACTTATTAAGAAGACTCTGCATGCATCTTGCCAGCTTCAGCGCAGCAGCCTGCAAATTCTAGAATAGACATTTTGTGAGGTCTGTCCAACCCCTCTCCCACTTAACCTCCGTTTCCAGGGCCGCCTTCTTTGGCCATCCCTCGTAGCCGAGTAAGATTGTCTTCCATAAACACGGTTTTAACAATGAGTCCGTAAGTGACTGTGGAGGCCAATTCTGGATCCACACGTCCTTCCACAGTGGGGACATTGGTTTCCAGGCGGGAGTTGATCACGGTGTGGATTTGCCAAGTGTGCCTTCCTCTTAGCACGTTTCTCCCTTGCTTTCTGAGTCCAAGAGTCTTCAAAGCCCATGACACCTTTGGTAAAGGCTGTACTCCAATTGGAGCGCTCTCAGGCCAGTGTTTCCGAGTTGTCGTTGTTTATACTACATTTTTTTAAAAATTGCCTTGAGAGCGTCTTTAATAATAATAATAATAATAAATTTTATTTATATCCCGCCCTCCCCAGCCGAAGCCGGGCTCAGGGCGGCTAACAACACTAAAATAGTGCAACATTATAAAAACATCATAAGAATTAATTAAAATCAAAATTGATGGCAACCATAAACTAAAGTATTGTAAAGATTGCCAAAGGAGGGAGTCAGGCTGTGCCCCAACCAAAGGCCTGGTGGAACAGCTCTGTCTTGCAGGCCCTGCGGAAAAATGTCAAGTCCCGCAGGGCCCTAGTCTCTTGTGACAGAGCGTTCCACCAGGTTGGAGCCGCAGCCGAAAAAGCCCTGGCTCTAGTTGAGGCCAGCCTAACCTCTCTGTGGCCTGGGACCTTCAAGATGTTTTTATTTGAGGACCGTAAGTTCCTCTGTGGGGCATACCAGGAGAGGCGGTCCCGTAGATACGAGGGTCCTAGGCCGTGTAGGGCTTTGAAGGTTAAAACCAGCACCTTAAACCTGATCCTGTACTCCACCGGGAGCCAGTGCAGCTGGTATAGCACTGGATGAATGTGATCCCGCAGCGAAGACCCCGTAAGGAGTCTCGCTGCGGCATTCTGCACCCGCTGGAGTTTCTGGGTCAGTCTCAAGGGCAGCCCCACGTAGAGCGAGTTACAATAATCCAGTCTGGAGGTGACCGTCGCATGGATCACAGTGGCTAGGTCAGGGCGAGAGAGGTAAGGAGCCAACTGCTTAGCTTGGCGGAGATGAAAAAATGCCGCCTTTGTTATAGCTGCAATCTGCGCCTCCATGGAGAGGGAGGTATCGAAGATTACACCCAAACTCTTAACGGACGGTGCTGGCACTAATTGCACCCCCGCAAGAGATGGGAGTTGCCCCCTCAATCCCATATCGTCCCGTCCCAGCCAGAGGACCTCTGTCTTCGAAGGATTTAACTTCAACCGGCTCCCACGTAACCATCCAGCCACAGCTTCCAAGCATCTGATCAGTGTGTCTGGGGCCGAGTCAGGATGGCCATCCATCAACAGATAGAGTTGGGTGTCATCAGCATACTTTAAACCTCTTTTGTTGACCACCAGCATTATGCTTACCATTTTTAAGTTGGGAATAGAGTAGTTGCTTTGGAAGACGATAGTTGGGCATCCGCACAACATGACCAGTCCAGTGAAGCTGATGTTGAAGAATCATTGCTTCAACACTGGTGATCTTTGCGTCTTCCAGTACACTGACATTTGTTCGCCTGTCTTCCCAAGTGATGTGTAAAATTTTTCAGAGACACCGTTGATGGAATCTTTTGAGGAGTTGAAGATGGCATTTATAAGTGGTCCATGTTTCACAAGAATACAGTAAGGTTGACAGTAAAATAGCTTCGTAAACAAGCATTTTGGTTTCCCTTCGAATGTCCCAGTGTGCTTCAATTGGGAGAAAGCTGCATTTGCAGAGCTCAGGCAATGCTTGATTTCGGCATCCATGTCAGCCCTTGTGGAAAGATAACTGCCCAGGTAGGAGAAGTGATCAGCACTTTCCAAGGTTACACTATTGAGTTGGATTTGCGGCACTGCAGAGGGGTTATCTTGTACTTGTTGGTGCAGCACTTTGATTTTTTGGCTGTTGAGCAGTAGACCAAGCATTCTGTAAGCTGTGAAGATATTTAGGATGGTTTGCAGGTCGTCCTCTGAGTGTGCACACACTATGTTGTCATCAGCGTACTCTGTGACGGAAGTTACAGTCACCTGGTGCAGTCCCTAGGTCTCAGGTGAGGGCCCCAAAATCTCAGAGTCCGGGATACTCCTGACTTGATCACCCTGCTAAGGCCTGGTGGGTGACACTGCCCCATTTGTGACAGATGGATGAGCCATCGCTGCTGAAATCTAGGGCCTGGTGCATGAATCTCAGACGCCTAAGGGCACAGCTCAGGAGTTGTTTGCCAGACCTCCTCAATTCCGGGTGAGATGTGTTTGCCACACCCGGATTTCCCCTTTTTCCTTAACAATGATCAGCGGTGAGGCGTGGCTGGGGATCTGCCGGCAAACAAACACGCTCTGAGCTTTGGGGTTTATGATATTGACTCTCAGGGGTAGATCTAGGGCAGGAGAGGATGGGTGAGGCCGTACAGGGGCATTTGGGTTCCTGTTTGGCTTCCAAGAGACGTCAGGTGTCTTGTCTGTGCTGGGGGGGGCAGTCAATGGTCTTAATTTGGCTTCCCTCTCCCCCCACCTCCATCCCATTGTGCCTTACCCTCCGAATTTCAAAGTAACACAGGGCACACTGAGGCTGGTGGGAATTGTAGTTTGGGTTGGCGCAAGTTGCTAAGAAAGTCGTCCCTTTGGTGGCCAGGATGGGCGTCCGAATATTCAGTGCTGGCCAGTAAGAATCTGAAATACACCTTGAGGCTGCTATTTACAGTGGTTGTGTTTCTCCCTTTCTATAAGGGTGGTTCATTCATCCAGTCTCCTTCCATCAGAGACCAGCTGGGGACCTTCTGGAAAACTCACTAGTGTGCCCAGGAGAAGCATTCCCCTGTTGTTTGTTCTTCTGTGTCTGGTACTCAGGTAGACTTGCTCTGGGTATGGAGGCTCTACTTAGCCGTTGTAGCCAAGGATAGAGATCTGCTCCTCCATAAATTTATGTCACCCTTCCCCCCCATTTAATCTAGCAGTTGACACAACTTCTTGTGAAGTCTTTTTAAGCGTGCTTTCCTGAATAAATTACCCGCCCCCCCAAATTCTGCTGTTGACTGCCAATTTTACTGGGTCCCCCACCCCACAATGTTCTTGTATTGTGAGATACATGGAAGTGGACTGACATTAGTTAATGCCTTGGGTGAGGAATGCACTCTGCACAGACTCAGAGACTTAGTGGAAACTATGCTCTGTTTGCTGAACTTCTTCTTTTTCCTCCTCTTCCTCTTTTTCCTGATTACTTTTCACACCAGAATTATTTCTGATTTGCCTGGCAAATGGTTCCTAAGCCCCAGGTTCACTTTCCTGCTTTATAAAAGCAGAACTTCTCAGAACACTTATTGATTCATGCTGCCTCCTCCCTCCCCTTTTTGCTGTTCGTTATTTTAAGGCCACTGTCTGTTATCTGTAGAGGATGATTCCAAATTTGCATAAATGCAAATAGAGCTGAGATCAGGTTGATTAATTTCCTTATCTTAGAAATGGATTCACCGAAGAGCTGCCTGGGGGAACCAGAATTATTATTCCAAACAAACTGACCCCACCCTATGATGTCCCCCATTAAAGTTAGCCATCTAAGATCCCATGTATCTTAGTGTGGGAGGGAAAAAGTATTTTCCAGATCAAAGGGGCTAGTAACTTGGGAGGAATATTTCAGAGTTCTGGTTTGACTTGCTCCTAAGACTTGAGACCAAGTGATGTTCAGGGTCTAGGAAGGATGCCTCTTCCCACTGGTGGGACCCAACGCTGGACTCTGGGAAGCAGGCCTGCCAGAAGGCGAAAGCTTCTGAGCATGTACAGAGTGCCCACCCCTCGCTACACTCTTTCCGAGAGGACAAATCAATCAAGGCGCACAATTTCGTTTTGTCTAAGGAGCAAGGAGAGTTAATTGAAACTTGAGAGGGAGATTCTCTATCAGTGCCACGCTCTTTTAATTACTTTAATGAAAAAGGTTTGTAATTAAAGGGAAACAACAGATCTTCCAGCAGTGGCTGGTGGGAGTGGAAGATGGCACCAGGGATTATTTCAGCTTCTGGGACAGACGGGAGGGAAGAGGTGTGTTGCAGGTGAGGCAAAGGAAGCCAAGGACTTGCGAAGTCACACCCTGGGGAGTGGATATTGGGGTGTGGGAGTCAGGGCTGAGCTCTGCTTTCGAGCCAGGAAAGACACCCCCCCCACACACACTGTATCGGGCTATTGTGTACAAGTAGGGCTGCCATACGTTCGGATGTTCCTGGACATATTCGGAATACTGCAGTCTGCAGCAGTGTCCGGGCGAAAATTGGGAAAGCGTCCAGGAAAATCTGGACGTATGGCAGCCCGTGTCAGTGGTGCCTTTTTTGCCATTTCCCCCTAAAAAATACAGTGGTGCCTCGCAAGACGAAAAGAATCCGTTCTGTGATTCTCTTCGTCTAGCGGTTTTTTCGTCTTGCGAAGCAAGCCCATTGACGGATTAGCGGCTTTTAGCGGCTTATCTGCTGATCGGATCAGCTGATTAGCGGCTTAGAAAAAGGGGGGGGGAGGGAAAAAAACCAGCAGGAACTCGCAAGACATTTTCGTCTTGCGAAGCAAGCCCATAGGAAATTCGTTTTGCGAAGCACCTCCAAAACGGAAAACTCTTTCGTCTAGCGAGTTTTCCGTCTTGCGAGGCATTCGTCTTGCGGGGCACCACTGTAGCTCCAAAGCAGATTGTGTGTGTGTGTGTGTGTGTGTGTGCATGCAAAATAAATAAATAAATAGCTCAACAACTTTTCTGCCCGGATTTTCACTGTTTGAAATATGGCAACCCTAGTGTACATATTCCGGTCACCTCGTCTCCCAAAGGATACTGTAAAGGTAAAGGTAAAGGGACCCCTGACCATGAGGTCCAGTCGTGACCGACTCTGGGGTTGTGCCGCTCATCTCGCTTTACAGGCCGAGGGAGCTGGCGTTTGTCCTCAGTCAGTTTTTCCAGGTCATGTGACCAGCATGACTAAGCCGCTTCTGGCGAACCAGAGCAGCGCGTGGAAATGCCGTTTACCTTCCCGCCGGAGCGGTACTATTTATCTATTTGCACTTTGATGAGTTTTCGAACTGCTAGGTGGGCAGGAGCAGGGACCAAGCAAAGGGAGCTCACCCCATCGCGAGGATTCAAACCGACGACCTTCTGATCGGCAAGCCCTAGGCTCTGTGGTTTAGACCACAGCACAGCCCGCATCCTATATACAATGGTACTTCGGGTTAAGAGCTTAATTCGTTCCGGAGGACACAACTAAACGACTAACAACAACAACAACAATAATAATAATATTGTTGGGGAGTCAGCCCCCTTGAGCAGAGTGAGGCTGACTTCTGAGTAAACAGGTACACGGTGGCCGAGTGACTCAGCTGATGCAAACATCACACAATCCTCAGTCCGCAGATTTCTATAGTTGCCTCCTGGTACCTGGAAAAATGCAAATAAAGCACAGCTCTTCCGGCCCCCCTCTGTGGCACGGCAGGGTGTGGGGAGGTGGAGAAAAGAATCATTTGTTTTCTGCAAAATTTATCCTCTGCCTTGCATCACCCAGCATCCTTTCCGGGGGCAGCTCTCAAAAGAGCGCAGATCCGATGCAGGCAAGAAGGCAGCCGTCAAAGCTGTGTCACGACACAGAATAAACGGGCTGGGATGGATGGCAGGGGTCTGGCCCTTGGCAACTGTCTCTTGGAAAGCCCGCCCCCGAAACTTGGCAAACTGTTTTCCTTTACGCTGCAGCCTGGAATGCTAGCAAGCTTCCATTATTTGCAATTAACACACACAAGTCCCGGAGGAGAGATTGTCGCCGCCTATTTGCAGATCCCCCCTCGAGGGAACCGTATCCGACACCTGCCCTGGCAGGATTCGAACCCTGAGAGAGGCAGCTTAGCTCTCAGGAGCCTCGCACCATTGGCTGTTGTCCATCTACTACCAAGCCAGGCTCAAGGTCTTTGTATTAATTTACAAATCCCTGAGCAACTTAGGTTCAAGGTACCTTGTGAACCTCAGTGATATCACTGAGATCACACGCAGGAACATTGTAAGTCATTCCCCAAGTTGGCAAGTTCTTTTGACAGCATCAAGAAACTGAGCCTTTGCTGCTATTGGCCTAGTCCTGTGGAACCCTCTGCCACTAGGGATTCTGAAAGCTTGTATTTCGCAGGCATTTAAGAAGACACATTTCCGTTGTCTCAGACGTTGTAAGTTCTGCTGGTCCAAACAAGGTTGTTAGCAAATGTAAATAAGCTGTTGGGTTACAGCCAATAGATTATTTATCTCTTAAGACAATGTATGTTAAAATTTTATCATCTATCAGTTGGTCCAAAGTCAATATGCCTTCCATCCGATTTTTCCATATCACCATCTTTCCCCCATTTTTAAAGTTGGGTTTCCCCACAAAGTCAATTTTAGCATGGGAAAAGGTGTCCAATCTATTTTTACTAGACATTGCATTCCACAACTTTCTAACTGGCATAATTGTTTCCAGAGATTCATGAGTTCTAACGTATTTTGATCCTAATACTGTCCATCAAACTAAAGGTGTTATTATATACGTGCATTCCAAAGTTGCTCCGATCAGAAAATTAACACCAGTTGTTGGTTTCCAGTATTTAATACTTGCCAATAAGTAAGCATGATGATATGGCTCCATATTCGGAATAGCAAACCCTCCATCATTAAGTTGCAATTGCATTTTCTGTAAATATATTATCAGAGTTGAGGAACCCCATAGAAATTTCCAGTGAGCACTCAGGGCTGATTTCCTTCAGAATGGAGAGGTTTGACCTTCTTGCAGTCCATGGGACTCTCAAGAGTCTCCTCCAGCACCAGAATTCAAAAGCATCCATTCTTCGGCGATCAGCCTTCTTGATGGTCCAGCTCTCACTTCCATACATCACTACTGGGAAAACCATAGCTTTAACTATACGGACCTTTGTCAGCAAGGTGATGACCTTTTGGTATAGACATACCTAAATGGATTCTGAACAAATGCAGAACTGATACTCTTTAAATGGATGGGTAAACAAATTTTCACCAGATTGGCATCAATTAGCTCTCCTTCCACCCTGGACCAGTTACGTAATAGATTATCCTGATATTTTAGTAAAGGCATCTGTCATTTGCATCAACGTGGGAATAGCAATATGAGGAATAAACAGAAGAATATCATCTGTAAATAAAAGCAGTTTATATCCAACTGAATTATGCACTGATCTGTCGATCTCCCTCTGTTATCTCATAGCCCAAACCAAGGTTTCCACACAAATATTGAAAAGCAAGCGTGAAAGTGGACATTCTTGCCTAGTTCCTCCAAATTGTGCAGGAGTAGCTGGCAACATGTTTGTGTAATATTCAGTGTGTCTGTCCAGAAAGGTGTTATTTTTTGCAACCTGTCGATTCCACAGGGCACCGAGGAAGAGACGAACCAAGAAAAAGCGAAGGGTCCTCTCTGCCCCAAGGATGCTGACCTCACCCTTCCTTTCTCCCAGCAGGTGGATATCGAACAGTTGGACCCCCGAGGGCGCACCCCCTTGCACCTAGCCACCACTCTGGGGCACCTAGAGTGCGCCCGAGTCCTCCTGCGCCATGGGGCGGACGTGGGCAAGGAGAACCGCAGCGGCTGGACAGGTGAGTCTCACCTCTTCCGCCTGGGAGTTGAAATCAGTGTTGTGGGGGGCAGGGGCAGGCTGCCAGTTTGTTTGGGCCAGCCTGATCTGCACTGGCTGGCAGCAGCAAGCCAAGGAAGGGGCCAGGAAAGGGTTGGGCCCGATCCGGCCAAAATGAAGTACCACCCCCTTGATTGCAATGCTTGTGCTTCAGTCTTTCCCATTGATATAGTGCTCTAGTTTGGCTGGATCAGTGCACAAGCCACAGTTGTGCATATGCTTACTCAGAAGTAAGCCCCACAGTGTCCAAAGGAGCCTCCTCGCTATCTTGCTATTTATCTATTTATTGCATCATCATCCTTATTATCATTTCAATATATCACCCTTTATCTGATTATCCCAGGGCGATGTACAACGTTAAGAACATAATTTACGCAGCACAATAATAAAAACATAACACAGAGCATAATAATAAAATAATCATCCTAGCAGTCCCTCCTACAGGCCGTAAGATTATTTAATGGCCATAGGCCTGGGACAAGAGATATGTCATGATGGCGCCAGGCCAGCCTCTCTGGGGAGAGCACCCCGCAATTGGGGAGCCACCACAGAAAAGGCCAGGCAGTGGCGTAGCGTGGGGGGTGCAGAGGGGGCCAGCCGCACCGGGTGCAACATCTGGGGGGGGGCGCGCTCGCACTCGCAGCTCTCTGCCCCTACCTGGCTCACTCACTCTCTCTCATTGCAGTGCTGGCTGTACGAATCCGATCCGAGCCGCTGGGTCGCCGCCCACTGTGGAGGGGGTGGGTGCCAGGCGTGTGGTGCGGAGAGAGAGCGAGGGACTATCTGGGGGAGGGACAGTGCAGCGGCCGCCCAGCGCAGCGCTGAGCGCGGGAGAGAACCACACCAGCCCAGCCCAGGCAGCAGCAAGAAGAAGCTGGCAGCGGCGGCAAGTTAGGGGTTAGGGGGCGCAAATTACTTGCCTTGCCCCGGGTGCTGACAACCCACGCTACGCTGCTGAGGCCAGGTCTCATGTTCCCACCCTTTGAGCCTCTCCGGGATGGGGGACATAGAGAAGGGCCTCAGATGCCAAGCGCCCAGTCTGTTTGTAAGGGGAGAGGTGGTCCTGGACGTGTTGAGGTCCTGAGCCATGTAAGGCTTTATAGGTCAGCACCGGCACTTTGAACTGGACCTGGAAACTAATCGGCAGCCAGTGCAGCCGGTCCAGGATTGGCGTTATGTTCTCAAACCATCTTGTTTTCATGAGCAATCTGGCCTTTGAATTTTGTACCAGTTTCCCACCTTCTCTTAAGAAACTCAATGTGGTTTATGTGGTTCTTCCCCCACAACATCCCTGCGAAGTAGGTTAGAGGCTGAGAGGCAGTGAGCTTCATGGCTGAGTGCGGGATTTGAACTCTGGTCTCTCCCAGGTCCTAGCCCTACATTCCAACCACTAGGTCACCTGGCCCCATGGTAAGTATGCTTTGGACTAGAGAATTAGACTGAAATCCCACGCACCCGAGGGCTTGATGTGTGCGTGTGTGTAAATGTGGCCCTCACAGACTCTCTGTCTGGCCCTGGGGACTCTCCCCAGACCACGCCTCTCACTGGCTCTACTTTACACCTTCCATGAGTGCTTTTGCCCACCTGAAAATGTCTCCCTGAACTCTGTCCATGCCTCTTGCCTTGCCTGGATGGAGGCCAGAGAGGAGTGTGCAGGTGTAGAAGCCAGGCTCCTATATAAAGGTAAAATTTGCATGTGTTGCCCCTCCCACTCTTGGATCCTCTGGCCCCGCCCACTGTGGTCGTGTGGCCCCAAAAAAGCTGTCCAGAAGTGAATGAGGCCCTTGAGCAAATGGTTCCCCACCCCTGACGTAGGCAGTTAGCTGGGAGTAAGTCCCATAGAACGCAGCAGGGCTTACTTCTGAGTAAATTTGCCTGGGACGGCGCCACTGCCTTCCTCTACCAGCGCCCATTTACTGCCCTAATTAAAATGCCTTTGCCTTTTAGACCGGTGAAAGCTTTGATCTCTTTACCGCCCTACGGCAATAAATATTTGATTTGTCGCTTTTACAAATTTATTACGTGGCTTTGTTTTCTTTCAACCTCTCGCGATTCTGTGGTTTTCTTGATGTGGGTGGGAGTGTTCCTTAACTGCTTTGAAAAATTATTTAGGGAATTTGCCATATGAAACATCGAAACCGCCGAGGTGTCCTCGGCGTAAATGGGGCATGTCCTTCCAGAGATTTTGCCTCCTATAATCACTTCCAGTTCGGCTTCCAGGATGCCGAGCCAATTATGAAATTAACTCACTTGGATGGAGTTGCGCAGAGCCAGATTTCTTCAAACCAGCTTTTGCTCTTGTTGGACGGCCCAGTTCCATCACAGCTGATGTGCAATCTGTTTTTAATTCTCAGTTTCTCTGTTGTAAATAACGGGTTTGTTGGTTTCACTTCTGACCAGTTTCACTTTTCAGTTTTTTGCTTTGTGGTCTACTTTATTTATTTACTGTTTCCTTCAAGGAATTTTTTGTTGTTGTTTAGCCATTTAGTCATGTCCGCCTCTTTGTGACCCCCTGGACCAGAGCACGCCAGGCACTCCTATCTTCCACTGCCTCCCGCAGTTTGGTCAAACTCATGCTGGTAGCTTCGAGAATACTGTCCCACCATCTCATCCTCTGTCGTCCCCTTCTCCTTGTGCCCTCCATCTTTCCCAACATCAGGGTCTTTTCCAGGGAGTCTTCTCTTCTCATGAGGTGGCCAAAGTATTGGAGTCTCAGCTTCAGGATCTGTCCTTCCAGTGAGACTCAGGGCTGATTTCCTTCAGAATGGAGAGGTTTGATCTTCCTGCAGTCCATGGGACTCTCAAGAGTCTCCTCCAGCACCAGAATTCAAAAGCATCCATTCTTCGGCAATCAGCCTTCTTTATGGTCCAGCTCTCACTTCCATACATCACTACTGGGAAAACCATAGCTTTAACTATACCGACCTTTGTTGGCAAGGTGATGTCTCTGCTTTTTAAGATGCTGTCTAGGTTTGGCATTGAAGGAATTCTTTTAAAAAATAATAATATTTTTAATAAATTTCCAAAAAAGACACATAAAATTGCAATGCATTTTAAAAAGATATTTCTTTTCTATTTTTTTATTTCCCAGCCCATTTTCCTTGGTGTTTTACTCTTCTCTCCATTGCTGCACTTTGTCTTAACTCTTTTTAATATCATAATCATCACAATGGCCTCCATGGAGTTCAAAGTGACGCGCACCAGTCTCTCCCTCCTCATTTAATCCTCACAACAACCCTGTGAGGTAGGCTGAGGGCCAATGAAGAGCCCCCAAGGTCACAGGCAGTGAGTTTCGTGGCTGAGTGGGGGGATTTGAACCCAGGTTTGAGTCTGACACTCTGATTCCAGGGTGGGTCTTTTCCTGCCCGGGGGCGGGGAGGTGAATAAATTTAAGGACAGCAAGGAAATTCCTTTCATCAGGAATTCCCACATTCACACATCAGTGGGCGGGGCCTGGGGCAAAGTGGGCGGGGCAACAAAGGTAAATGCTACCTTTACTGTACAGGGAAAGCTGGAATTTTCTGCATAGACCCACCCTCACCTCTTCATCCGGGACGGGAATGGAGGAATGGTCCATCATTCAAGGACCTGTTCCAGGCAAGCAAAAAGCAATCAAGTAGGGGTGGAGTTTGCGAGGGAAAAGTTTGCAAGAGAAAGTTTGCAAGGGCCAGACAGATGGGGGGAGGGCCACATTGGATCCCGGACCTCAGCCCCCCCCCAGCAAAGGCGAACGGATTTATTATGATGTCAGCTGTCAGGCGCCTTGTCAGATGTGTTGTCTTCAGCTTGCAGGGATAAATTCTTTATATATATTGGTCAGACCCCACCTGTGTCTAGTTCTGGGCACCTCAGTTTAAGAAGGATATCGACAAGGTGGGCAAAGGAGGGCAAACTAGATGATCAAGGGTCTGGAAAGTAAGCCTTATGAAGAATGGTTGAAGGAGCTGGGAAAAGAAGCAACTGAAAGGAGATAGGGTGGCCATCTTCAAATAGAAGAGGGGAAAAGCTTGTTTTCTGGAGGAAAGGACCCGAACCCATGGTTTCAAGTTGCAAGAAATGAGATTCCAACTAAACCATGGGAATAACTTTATGCCAGATGCCCCCACCCCCAGTGTAGGAGTGCAAATATCCAGAGTGTGGGGTCAGGTGCGATTACTATGAGGAATTATAAAATATGCATCAAGCCATTGTGTCCATGATGAATGCATTGTGTTGACTGGGTTTAATTCATCGACAATAATTTCTGACCAAATCCCACAATCATCTCTGGCCATTTCCTCTACTGCCCATTTTGCTTGCTTGACAAGTCATGTACACAGCCTAGTTGCTTTGCCAGGCAGGCATCCTGGGCCATAAAGATAGTGGGCAATGATAGAGGGTAAGGATTTGCTGAACTAACTATGTGAATTGGAATACAGAAAAGGGGGGTGTGAGGAGGTCAGGAAATAAGTAATTGAAAGATATGATATGAAAATACTGATTGTTTTTCTCTTTTCTATTAATTTTCTTCTTTATTGTCTATTTTTATATCTTTTCTCTTTTTCTTCTACTATTGTTATGTTTCTTTACTTTCTTATTTATAATTTTGTAATTTTTACTGTCTGGAAAAGCTTAATAAATATTATTTTAAAAAAACCAAAAACATAAAGATAGTGGGCAAGTTTCTTTGATGTAGCTTTTCTGATATGTTAATCTTAAGATGTTAACCTTATGGCCAGGAAACAGATCTCACCTGAAGGTGATAATGATTGCTGTCTTCCTGGCCCTCCTTCTTATCATGTATATCGCTTGTTTATGACCTCAGGGGTTGCCAAATGCACTCCTTTGTAGTTCTGTTTTGTTTACCCCAGAAATATGTGTGCTTAATTAGTTTGGTAGTTTAACTTTGTCCCCACATGGGGTTTGTTGAAATGCTCAGAAGAAATCTGATTGGTTCTTACGAACACTCTGTAAAAAGCTCTTTTGTGAATAAAACGACCTGGGCCAGGGGCTGGAGGCAGAGATTATTATACGCACCCTTCCCAGAGTCTTGCTGGTTCAAGCCTCTGTGTGTATTCTTATGAATCAGAGTTCAATCCTTCCTTTACTTTGAGAACGCCTCACCCCAGCCCGACTCTCCTTTGCTCTTCCCTCCACAGTCTTGCAGGAGGTGAGCACCCGGGATCTGGAGCTTGTTCAGCTGGTGCTGCGTTACGCGACTACCAGCGGGCCATCAAGCGCCTGGCCGGCATCCCCCTCCTGCTTGAGAGGCTGCGCAAGGTAGGCAGGGGGTCTTCCTGGAACTCGTCGCCATCGTCATCCCTAAGGGAGAAGGAAAATTCTCTCTTGGTTATCTCTGCTGCCGGTGGTTTTCTAGATTGTAACCCCCTCAGGGCAGGGACCTATAGCCTTTTGTCAGAAGTAAATGCATCCCCTCCACTGCCTCTGTTTCTCCTCTCTTCCTCTGTTGGACTACAACT